>NC_041039.1:1109178-1444857 GCF_900634625.1 Parambassis ranga | reverse complement strand
GCAATTTCAGCATTTAGTTTAACATTAATATGAACGCTTCATTTAGGGTTTTGCAAACAGCTGACAAAAAGTCTCCAAAAGGTTTCCATCGGGCCACTCTGCCATAAAGCCCTGACACGTGGACGGCTGCAGTGATGGTTGACTAACTACAACTTTCTCCCATCTCCCGACTACATCTCTGGAGCTCAGCCACAGTGATCTTTGAGTTCTTCTTTACCTCTCTCCCCAAGGCTCTTCTCCCCCGATAGCTTAGTTTGGATGGACGGCCAGCTCTAGGAAGGGTTCTGACCAAGCGGCAACCTTCGACCTTCAACCTCAAACTTGAAGCCCACGCGGAAGTGTCAAAACTTGTAATTCATGCCGCAACTGCTGGGGGCTGGCTCCAAAAGCGAGTCATTTCCCATAGACTCTTTTGGCCGACTTCACAGCAGAAAAGAACATGTTTACAGCCTGGTACAAAAAAACACTCTGGTCTCAGATGATAGGTTCCCTTCTAGTGTCAATTGTACGGGGGTTGAATTTTTTTACAACTCGTTTCAATTGAATTCAGACTTAAAATTACGCATAATTATGGGCGTTGCCGTTTGAGTGACAGACAGTTGACGTATCACAGCGTTTCCTCCTTCCACGATTGCCCGCCCCCCTAAACTCCGCTCGTGCTCCCCCTCTTTGTCCATATTTGGGGTTTTGGCGGACGTGACGCTGCACACATGGCGGCGGTCATCACGTCCCGGAACCTCCCACTGAGCCTCAAAACGGCTCTTCAGAAACAAACGGGTGATGTCACGGAAGCTCTGTCCATAGTTTTTACTGTCAATGGTTCTGACCAAACATCTTGCATTTAAGGATTATGGAGGCCACTGTGCTCTTAGGAACCCTAAGTGCAGCAGATTTTTTTTGTAACCTTGGCCAGATCTGTGCTTTTCCACAATTCTGTCTCTGAGCTCTTCAGGCAGTTCCTTTGACCTCACGATTCTCATTTGCTCCAACATGCATTGTGAGCTGTAAGGTCTTATATAGACAGGTGTGTGGCTTTCCTAATCAAGTCCGTCAGTATCATCAAAACACAGCTGGACTCAAATGAAGGTTTAGAACCATAAGGATGATCAGAAGAAATGGACGCACCTGAGTATAATATATGAGTGTCACAGCAAAGGCTCTGAATACTCTCTGAATAGGACCTTGTGATATTTCACTTTTTCTTTTTTAATAAATCTGCAAAAATGTCAACAATTCTGTGTTTTTCTGTCAATTGGGGTGCTGTGTGTTTGTTGTCTAGAATCTGGAGGGCTAAATTATTGATTTCAAAACATCAATCACTTAGACAAGTTTAGTTTACCAAAAATCATGTAACAGTTCCACAATGTTTGGGACACATGGCACTGCATCAGATATATAAACCAGCAAATCATCTGCATATAGAGAAACCCTGTCATTGAATTCTACATGCCTGGTACTGAAGTCTGGGTAAATTCTCAGCATGGAGTCCTTAAACTTCAGCTTGTGTTGTCTAGCCCATCGCAGTATTCGTTCCTTTTCTAAATCTCTGAAAAAATATCCTGCCCACTCTGTGCGCTCTCTCTAAACCCGGTACAGAGTCAAAAACTGCATAAGCATGACTGAAACAAACTTAACAGTGTCCTCTTCTCCCTCACTGTTTTCCGAAACATTAACTATTATAAAATTTGCTCTGTGGATTTCTAAATAGTCAATGTAATAAAGAAAGTTAGCATTCTGTGTTTGCAGAGACTTGAAATTCAATGAGATTTTGCTAAAACAAACCCAAAACCATTAGTCCTCTACCACCGTGTTTGACAATGTGTATGAGGTGTTTCTGTGTTTGGTTTTCAGCAGACAGGGTGGTGAGCCAAACAACTCCACTTTGGTCTCAAACTGTCAACACATCTTTTTATTTTTATAGAAGTCTGTACACCTGCTGATGATCAATTCATCAAGGACTGATGATCAATTCATCGGCACCTGCTGCAACTCAACCCTTTTTTTGGCTTCTTAATATTTGCTAACTTAATAAGTCACATAAGTGTCCATTTAGTCATTTTTAAAATGACTGAATATTAACACATATTTACAAAATTTAAAAGAAATTTTTCTTCATGTCATGCTACCTGTTCGATGCTGTAGTCTGTAATGGACACCAGCTGGTTCCCCTTCTTCGTCACGGCCCAGACATCGGCCCTAAACAGTACATCCGGCACTGGGAAGATCCCCATGTTCTGAATCTGCACATGAAGGGTGCAACATTTCATAAGTACTACTTATATTTGTTTACCATATTGTTGTGATTAGTGTTTCTAATGATTCAAGAGGTTTGAAAAAAAAAAAAAAAAACATACGGTATTATTGTTGTTAGTGTTGCTCCATAATTTTGTTGTTACAATAAAGATTTAAAAAGTCACGTCCTATTATGGGCCACATCCACACAGTTTAGTGAAAGGATCACTTTCAGTGAGTAATACTATAATATAATATATATTTTTTGTAGTTTTTAACTTACATAATAAGTAAGGTTGAAGGAGGAGGAGTTGCTGTCTAATTGGTCCCAGGTTGAGGAGGAGTCAGTCCTGATTTCAAATCGAGGATGGTTAGGGTCTCTGTCAGGAGAAGAGAGAAAAGAAAAAAACCAAATATGTAGTGAAACTGATTTCTTTTTCTTTTTTTGACAAAATGTGCCATCCACCTCAAGAAAAGGAGGTCAGCCTGGAACTTCAGAGGGAGGAAGATGTCATTGTGGTTGTCATCTGGGTATCCTTCTTCTCCCTCACTGATTGACAGAAAAAAAATCTTAGCTCTATGAGAGCAGAGTCATAATAACATAAAGTCACACATGACACAGGATTACAAAAGACATCAGCCATCTTACCTGGTAGCTGCCAGGACCACACGTATGTGATCCAGGAAGACAGAGTGGCTAAACTCAAACTCCAAGCGGAAAGTTACCTGGTCAGGAGGAGAGCAGGTGGCATTGGAAAACATGTCACACTCACAAATGTTCCCAAGTGTTTCCCATCCTCATCATTACAAGCTTTTTGTTTTGTGTTTTCTGCCTGTCCCTCTGGCTACATCTCACCTGATCCGACAGGGCCTTGTTAAGAAAAGTCTGGTAATAATCTCTACCACAGACTACTCCAGTAAACCGGACTTTTTTCAGACAGGCATCTGTTAAGAGAGCTCCTTGGGGGCTGTACTGTGAGGGCCTCGATGGTGTTTACAGGGAGGCTCATTAGGATAATAAAGGATTTTAGTCAATGGCCATCATTTAAAGCATATTCCTGCTATGCCTAATCACTATCATTAGCCTGACAAGCGTAACAGGTCTATTAGCACCTGTTTATCTGTCTGCAGATACATGAATAAATCATGTGATGCTCCAAATCAGAAACCTACCTGTGACAACGACTTCATGAATGGAGCACTGATGTTACAGCTCCTCTGATTGGCCAGTCTGTCCTCAGAGAAGCACTCAATCTGGATATCTGATTGGTCCTGTGTGGGAAGGGGGAAGAGAAAAATGAGGGACTGCTCTATAAATCCACCGCAGCCCTTTGATATGTTAGACTACCAATGGGAAGTTTGTGTACCTTGACTAACAGGCTGGAGAAGATCAGGTTGGAGGAGGTGGAGATATGGATGGCAGTTCTGTATGCATTCTCTCCCTGGTTCTTTAGTTGAGCAAACACCACTAGCCTCCTTCGCCCAGACTCCACCACAGACACCGTCCCTTTTGGCACCACCTGCTGGCTGCAGAGTGAGGCAGCAGCACGTTCCCTCGAGCTACAAAACTGACTTCAGGCAAAACAAACATGTTGTTATGTTATGTTGTTCTTTGTGGAGAAACATGTAAGCAGAGCTACTCACTGAATGTTTAAGAGGTCAGTGTGGCTGTGGAGGATGAGGTCAGGAACACAGGTATCTTCCTGCTCACACCCATTCCAGAAGTGAAGCTATGGCAAAAGTGAAGGCATTACACTATGATAAACGTAATGTGAAGACTGACTGAGAAAGACTAAGATCCATGCTAGATGAGGAGATGAGAAGTTAGCACAGCAAATGTTGACAACACCTTTTTATCTTATACTGTTAAAAAAATCTAGATAAAACTCAGGGACATACTCCTGCACCACAATTAACTCTCACCGCAGCTCTCAGGGTGTTTGGCCAGTCCGGGTCCAACACTGGCCCCTCATCTGTGTTCTGCAATCCTGTCTCGAGGACGACTGCAATGGGACGCCCATAATCTGCTGTCTCCTGTTTGTGTGGGTGAAGCATTTGTGTGACTCTGTGACTGTTATGCTCATGTTTGTGTGTTTATGTGTTCTGACCTGGACAGAGAGGCGGAGGCTTTGGCATTTTTGACTTCCAGTCTGCATAAAAAGTCTTCTGGGCTGTTGTCGATCTGAATCATCCAGAACTGCCCGAGGAGGAAAACGCCTCTCATCCAACACCAGACTGTACCACACAGCTGAGCAAAGAGGAGGGGGAGGAAGAGGAGGGCAAAATCAGAATCAGAAATACTTTATTAATCCCAGGGGGAAATTGCAGGGCATTAAAACCCGTGGCTACCCCAAGTGGGCACTCAAAGCCACAAAAACAACACCCACTAAGAGTAAGAAGGCCAACAACTGACGGAGAAAGAACATCTCCATTCCATATGTGTCAGGAGTATCAGAGAAACTCCGTAGGATCTTCAACAACCATGACATCCCAGTTGATTTTAAACTAATGACAACAGTTAGACTGAAACTGGTTTACCCGAAGGATAAGACTCCCAGGGAGAAACACAGCAGTGTGATATATGCAGTGAGGAATGCTCTGACCTGTACATTGGTGAAACTAAACAACCACTTTACAGAAAAATGGCTCAGCACAGGAGAGCCACCTCCACAGGATGAGACTCAACTGTTTATCTACACCTCAAAAAAAAGGACACTGTTTTGAAGACAACAATGTTGACATCTTAGACAGAGAGTACAGGTGGTTTGAAAATCGGAGTCAAAGAAGCCATCTATGCTTTTTTGTATTTCTCTGATCTTGGGGAGAATTTGCTGGGATGTCCACTCCTGTGAAGATTGACAGCTGTCTTGAATGTTTCCACTTGTGAATAATCTTTCTCACTGTAGAAAGGTGAACTCCAAATAGTTTGAAATGGTTTGATAAGTCTTTCCAGATTGATGTGACAGCTGCTTCTCTAACACCATTGTTTATGTCTTTCTCTCTTGTCATTGTGTTAACACACACCTGAATCCTGCAGAGCAGCAAACTGTCAAAACATCGTTTTTTATAGGGGACTCCTCTGCATTTCTCCGCTGCAGAGGAGTCCCCCCCCCCCAGCGGAATGAGAGCGTGCATTGAAAACTGTATCAAGCGACGCGCTGTCTGTTGGAAAGTTCTCAGCAGCCTAGCCATGCTGGTATGTTGACAGTGTTTGTTTTCAGGTGCGCATGTAGCAGTGCTCCGTCAGAATATAGTCCCAGAATGGATCAAACTAGGAGACTGCCGCGTGTTAATCAGCATTTCCATTTGTGCTCGCTGTGAATACGCAGGTCACATGAAGTACTGGGAATTTCTTTCTTTCTTTTTAATCAGGATGCTAGTTGAATAGAACACCTGTTCTCAGTAGCTGCCCTCACTGTAAACAAGCGCCAGTGAACAACTTATTTTCATAAAACTTATTTTATTTGGTGTTTCCTTTTCTGTTGTTTGCTTGTATGTGTTTGTGTGTGTGTGTGTGTGTGTGTGTGTGTGTGTGTATGCATCTAATCTGGACCAGATGCCTGGGGGAGATAATGTAAGGTATGAAGATATGAGGAGACAGAAGGAGCAGTGACACAGTTTGACAGCAGCTGCCTGAAGGTTTCCATGCACATCTGCAGCCAATTACACAGAGACTCGACAACAACGCAGCTTTACAAACTACTGTGGGGAATCTTTACAACAAGGGGGAGACCATGACAGGACTTTCAGATGGTCTGAATGACCGGACAGCTGCAATAATGTCATAAATATAAATAAATAATTTTTCCATTCATTTGTCCCAAGGTACAATATAACTTTCTTTACAATGGCAGCAGGTTGCTGCTACTGAGCAGAATCACACTTTGCTTAAAAGCACTTTGACTACAGATTAGAGCTTGTACACACCGTGATTGGTCAAAAGAAGCAAATCCAGCAAGAGATAGATTGAGTTGTCTAGCTAGATATAATAAGTGAAAGGTTCTTTATGACTTGCTGGCACCAAAGCAATAAATACAACAGGTGGATTTGAACAACCTAATAAAAAAAAAACACAAAATGCTATAAAGCTACAACTTTTGAAAGGTTTAGACTTTGGGGAAATGTGGTTTTCACACTCAAATATTGCTAGCTTATAGTGTCTGTCTCACATCTTCCCACAGTCCATTAAGCATGAAAGTTAAGTATATAGGAATACACACTAACACATACTCAGAACCAAGAAATAGAAAACTCAGGTGTGGATTGTTAAATGTATGATCATTCCCCTTTGCAGAGCCGTCGCAACACGGTAGGCAAACCACGCAATTGCCTAGGGCCCCGAGCATGAGAGGGGCCCTAAGACGGACGGTCAGTTAGCCCCACCATTCAACTACAGCTGTTTTGGCCCAGTGCATTGACACATTCAGACTCCCCCCTCGCCCCGCCCCCACGGAGCCCTGTGACAGCGCTGCTCGGAGCAGAGAGGAGCGGCTCGTTCAAAATAAAGGAGGAAGCACACACACTGCAGGCTGCAAGGAAAGGAGCAGAGGACAAAACGGGAGAGAGGTAAGAGTCTGTAACACAGCTCAGCCTCATCTTACTCCACCACTGTTTGTCTTTTTCACATTGTATCAGAGAACACTTTTAGAGACGCAGTGCTTCACGTCACTACAGCCTCCTTCATACTGCAGCTTACAAACGTCTGCTAAATGAGTTATAAACGTCAATATGATGACGTGATATCAAACTTAAACGTATAAAAACGTATAAATGAAGCTGTAAAGTAGCTTGTTAGCTCATGCAGCAACAGTGTGTAGCTGCTATGCTAATGATACTTTAGCTTGTTTAGCATTTAGCTAAGTGCTGCTGTTACAACTTACTATTAGAGTTAATGACCTCTAAACCACAGCAGGAAAAACTAATGTATGTATTTAGTCTATTTAGTGTTTATTAATGCTCAGGCGTTTCTCTGTAAATGACAAGCTAGTTAATTATTGTCATATAGTTGTGTTATTTTATGGCTTTTATAAATTCTGTTTTTCATCAGGTGCTGTGCTTAAACACCTGTCTGTGTCTCCTCATGGAAATGCCACAACCTCCACAGATGAAGGTATGTGCATTATGAATAATCTGGATTATTTACAGTGTTAATTATCAGGCTGATCATTATGGTCTTATACCCCACAGGTCATGTGGAGCCCTGTGAGGAAACTCCAGAGGACGTCCCAGCAGCAGTCCAACACCTGAGAGCCTCCACTCCTTCCTCTACTCCTCCAGCACCTGACCTGGTAACAAAGGAAGGTTCCAAGGTGTCCAGTTCTCACTGATGATCCTGTACTGTGGACAAACTTAATAATAATACTAGTCATCATATCTTGTGTTGTCAGTGGTGGAGGAAGTACTGAAGTTTGGTACTTGAGTGAAAGTACAATTACCCAGCAAAATATATACTCAAGTAAAAGTAGATGTGCTACATCAATGATCCTACTTAACCAAAGTCTTAAGTATTTACTTTTAATTTCCAAGAGTGTAAATCGAGACAACTGGACTCAAGGATTGTTTTTTTTTAACTTGGGGATACATAAAAAATACATGAAAAATTACCTAAGTACAGTAACAAAGTACAAATACTTGTACTAAGTTAAACTAAGTTAATTTCCACCACTGTGGACAGTCTTCAGAGAGTACATATTTCTATGATGTATTTTGATTGTGTTGTACAGTTTTTTTTATATTTCCTTAAGATAATATTTTCATATGTGTGTTCCACATTATTTAAATAAAAGATTGCTTATATAATCATCACTGTACATGTCTTTGTGTTTGGGGTGGCATTTCTATAGAATCTAGTAGCCCGTAGGGCTCCAGTGTACCTTCTTGCCTAGGGTCCCTATAGTGTCAAGCAACGGCTCTGCCCCTCTGTGTCGCTCTTAGTTAATGACTTAATCATAGATCATCACACTGATATATTTTGTCTCACTGAGACTTGGTTACAGGATGACAAATATGTCTCTTTAAATTAATCAACTCTGTTTAGTTATATTAACTATTAACTAATTAACTAATCATGTTCCTGCAGGCACAGGCCAAGGAGGAGTGGCAGCAATCTACCATGTGATTTGTGGTGCAAACATAGTGCTTCTGCTGCTAGATACCTTAAGATATAATTATGCTAATATCTGATGCAACGATTGATGAAAGAATGGTAAAAAATTCAGACTTCCTGCTACCTTTTTACGGTTTAACGTTATATATGTTAAACTGGAACATAACCTTTTGGTGAAAATTAAGTAGTAGTAACAGTAGTAGTAGTAGTAGCAAATTGGAATGATAATAAAATGAACTTTTACTTTTACTTTTCCACCTACCAACATCTGTTCTGGTCTTTGTCCTGGAGTCCAGACTGAGACAGATGGTAATGGACATACAGGCGACGTCCTTCCCTCCTCGTTGACAGTCCTTGTTAAAGATGTTGACCTTCTCAGGTTCAAAGGTCAGTTTGGCCTGAATCTGCACCACACCACGAGACCTGCAGGGATCAAGCTTGCCATTATCATTGCATTGTTTTTGTGTGTTTACCTGTGGCAGCGAAGCTTTTAATTTAGTGCAATTCACAAGAAAGACTTAGTTTTGGGACAAGATTATGCTATGTCCTCCTATAGTAACCTAGGCAACACCATCTAGCCAAACAATGTAAACATATTAATGCTTACAACATGCCAAGTTTTGTGTTATTTGTGCTATTAGCCATAAGTTTATGACCTTATGCCTAATATTGTGTAGGTTTCCCTTTTGCACTCAAAACAGCCCTAACCTGTCCACAAGACTCCTGAAGATACAGTTCGGTATCTGGCACAAGCCACTACCATCAAGGAATACCATTACAATTAACTGACGTGCATGATAAGCAGCAATGCTATGCTAAGTCAAAATAAAGCTAGTCTGTCCTTCACTCCATAGGTCATGATGTTATGGCTAATTAGTAAACAGTATATTTCTCTTGATCCACTATTTGTTAAGAAATTTTAGTCTGTACAATTTTACAGTGACTTTGAGTTATGTCTGACCAGAGAATGACAGCAGCTCCCAGCGCTCCCACGGCGAGGTCAACAAGCCCATCGGCATTGACGTCCAGAACACCATGAAGGCTTTGCCCAAAATACTGCAGACCTGCAGAAAAACCAGCTGCAGACAGACGCTGAAGAGGCAAAGTAAGGAATAATTAACTGTCTCAATTCATGGCTCAGAGACTTCTTTCTGCTTTCGGTTAAGATGGTTACCTGTCTAAACTGTAGTCTGAAAGGTTTATTCTGGCCATAAAAAATGTAGACCGACCCCTGGTTATCATCCTCTAGTGGAGCTCCCACTGCAAGTTCTGTGAACCCATCTCCATTCATGTCAGGAATCTGGGCCAATGCTGAACCCAGGCGGGAATTTTGTGAGGTGTCAGGCACCTCCAAAGCTCTCTGCATGATAAATGACATCTGCAGAGAAATAATAGTGTATTTGCAAATGTACAATTTCATCCTACTCAGAAATATAGCCTATTACATTTTGACTTGCACTTTCAGTTAAATCTGGGAAGATAAATCTTGAGGCGATAGACTGTGCATACCTGTGGTGTAACAGAGTAAATATAAACCTTTCCTTTCTCCCAGCCCTGGCTGTAGTACATAGGGGCTGCCACCAGGAGGAAGTCAGTCTGTCCATCACTGTCTATGTCCATCGATAACAATTCACTTCCGAAATATGAGCCAATCTGAAGAACAAAGAAACAAGATAATGGGATAATGAGTTTAGGCCATGGTTTCTTGTATGTGATGTATGTTGTATAAGGAACAAAAGTATGTAAATCAGAGGTCACTTCTTTCTATTGTCCCAGTTGGCTGTCTGAAACAAGGCCAAAACTGCCAATCCTTCCTCAAAGGATGCTGGTTGGTCTGAACCACTGGTGGTTTGGCTGCAACCACAAACTTTGAGCTAGTAACACTCTTGTGTAATCACAGATCGTCACAAGAGTTCAGCAGCTGTGCATTCAGTCAACTGTTGTAGCCATGGTAACAGCAGAACTACATCTGTCTATGTGTCTCTGTGTCTGACAGACCTGCTCTCCCAGCAGTGCCTGCAGGATGGTCAGATTTCCAGTGTCATTTAGGGTGAAGACTATGACCTTTCCTGTGTGGTTGAACCTCGGTGCTCCAGCCACATACAGCTGAGATCCAAGGGATGAAATGAGTGAACCCACTGAGTAACCTGGGCCAAGAAAAAATAGGTTAGTAATTTATTCATGTATGAATTATTGAAGTGTTTTTTTTATATATTTTTTAGTTTTGTTACATTTTAATTACCCAGATAGGCTGCATGGTTCTTTAGCACTTCTGGAAATTCGTCCTGGTAGGAAGACTTTGGTGGAACAACTTTGCCATGTTTAGTTTCTTTTAGAACAGCACCGTTCCAGTCATAGGCACCCACCGCTCCCAGCAGAACACCATCCTAAAGAGGCCACAGGGGTTTAGAAAGAAGACAGTGTTTACTTTAGGCAAAATGTAACTTAAGTAAAATATGAGTCAGCTTCGCAAAAGTGAGGCCCTAAACCTAACAGTCATCCAGTCATCAATCCTGTCTTTTTCTGGAACAACTAAGCAAACATCTGGCCAATGTGGCCCAGTCTGGTTGGATCTCAGTACTTGGCTTAGTTCAGGTGTCTGATTTAAACTGCAAACCTGTGGACTCTACAATGTAAAAACCTGCTGGTGACTCTGGCCTCTGAGTAATCTTCACTTGAAGCATGTGCAGCCACACGCAGATGAACTTTGGCAGCCATAAACTGTTAATATGAAAATCCAATGAATCATCGTCCCTGCAAGCCAGTGAATTGAAAACCAGAGAATGACCAAATGCTTTGGCGAAAGTAGCACAACAAAAGGTCTTTCTTTGAGGATCTGGGCTGCACATAGACTAACTCTTCAAATACAGATTAACAGCTTAAACTAGAACAGTTCAAAATGCTGCCAATCCTACTGAAGTAAGGAAAAGGGTCTTGACATTGCCAAAAGTATCAGATATTGCTGCCACAGAGAAAAGAACAGGTGTCCCACAGCATGACTCAGACAAAGATGATTGTTTTTGTCTGTCTGCAACCTATTTTTTACCTTTTAAATCCTGAAGCTGGGGAGCAGGAAACTCTTAGCATATTTTTCTATTTATAGTCATTACACAATGTTTCTGCATTTGTGTATATATGGCTCTAAGTCTGCTCTCCTCTGCCCTCCATGTATGAATGGTTTGTGCAGGAAAACCATGTGCTAATAACATACAACAGTATTAGTAAAATCTTCTAATGGAACTACAGTCTGAATTTTTTTACATTTGGTGACATGGTGACATTTTATAAGCTTGTGGTTTTCATAGACATTCAGACATTGTGAGTTAATAATACATTACCACACACAACTGACACATATCTTAGTATTCAGGATTGCAAACTGTAGTGTAAAAGAAAGTACTTGTTAATATAAGGTTATGTTATGTTAACTGTCATGTTCCTCGAGTTACAGGTCGCGGAGGAGTGGCAGCAATCTACCACTCCAGTCTTTGGATGAATCCTAAACCTAAGTCTACTCATAGTTCTTTTGAGAGTCTCACTCTCAGCCTGTCTCACGGAAGCTGGAAGAAGTCTGAATTTGTTTTACTCGTCATAGTGTATCGTCCACCTGCTGCTGCTTATTCAGAGTTCCTGTGGGAGTTTTCAGAATTCTTATCAAGTTTAGTGCTCAGCACAGATAAAGTATCGCCGTATCGCAGTTTAGGACAGCAATCCTACCAGTACTCCCCACAGTCCCATGTATAAGTACTGATGGGGGTACCAACTTA
Source organism: Parambassis ranga (assembly GCF_900634625.1). Lineage (NCBI taxonomy): Eukaryota > Metazoa > Chordata > Actinopteri > Ambassidae > Parambassis > Parambassis ranga. Next base: position 1,432,752 of record NC_041039.1, on the reverse strand, counting down.
AATATTACTCCTGCAGAAATGGACTGCTTTGTCAACAACACTGCAGACACATTACACTCTTAAACAGCATTGCTCCACTGAAGAAGAAAACTACAAATCAGAAGAGGCTAGCTCCATGGTACAACTCAAATATCTGATCACTGAAACGGATTATATGAAGGATGGAGAGGAAGTGGCAGTCCTCTAAATCAGATGACTTCCAGAGGGCCTGGAGAGACAGTTTGCTGACGTATAAGAAGGCCCTTCGTAAAGCTAGGACAGCCTACTATTCATCACTAATAGAAGAAAACAAGAACAACCCGTGCTTTCTCTTTAATGCTGTAGCCAGGCTGACAAAGAGCCACAGCTCTGTCGAGCCTCACATTCCTGCAGCTCTTAGTAGTGAAGACTTCATGAGGTTCTTCACCGATAAAATCACTCTATTAGAGGACTAATCAACCACAATCTCTCTGTGACTGCTGAGGATACACCGTTACTTCTGGAAACAGATCCTGATCTAACTCTGGACTTCTTCGTGCCCATCGACCTCCCTGAGCTGACCACCAGCATCAGCAAGTCTAAACCTACTACCTGTCTTTTGGATCTGATCCCATCACGGCTCCTCAAGGATGCTATTCCTCTGATTGGAGACTCTATATTGGGACAGATCAACCTGTCTCTGGAAACAGGATATGTACTGCAGGCTTTTAAAACTGCTGTGATCATTCCGATACTTAAAAAACCTTCACTGGACCCGGACGTCTTAGGAAACTTATTTCTAAAATACTTGAAAGAGCTGTTGTGACCACCTGCATAGGAACAGTCTGCTCAACGCTTTCCAGTCTGGATTCAGAGCCCATCACAGCACAGAAACAGCACTGCTTAAAGTCACTAATGACTTCCTCATGGCATCGGACTGTGGACTCGTCTCTGTACTCATTCTACTGGATCTCAGTGCTGCCTTCGACACAGTAGATCATCGCATCCTGCTACACAGATTAGAACACAAGATCAGGATTACAGGAACAGCACTGCGCTGGTTTAAATCATATTTATCTGACAGATTTCACTTTGTTCATGTTAATGATGTTTCCTCCTCATGTACAAGGGTTAATCACGGTGTTCCACAGGGTTCTGTGCTCGGACCGATCCCGTTCACCCTCTACATGCTCCCTCTAGGAAGCATCATCCAGAAGCACGGCATAAACTTTCAATGTTATGCTGATGATACCCAGCTGTATTTATCCATGAAGCCTGAAGAAACGGAGCCGCTAGTCAGACTACAGGCATGTCTAAAGGACATAAAGGACCGGATGACCTCCAACTTTTTACTATTAAACTCGGACAAGACTGAGGTCATTGTTTATGGACCTAAACATCTCAGAACTAGTTTATCAGATAATACTTTCTCTCTGGATGGAATTACTTTGACCTCCAGTACGACTGTGAGGAACCTCGGAGTTATTCCAGTCAAGACATGTCGTTTGTCTCTCATATTAAACAGGTCTCCAAGACCGCTTTCTTTCACCTGCGTAATATTGCTGGGATCAGGAGCATCCTCTCTCAGAGTGATGCTGAAAAGCTCATCCATGCTTTTGTCACTTCAAGACTCGACTACTGCAGCTCTTTATTGTCTGGATGTCCACATTACTCCATCAACAGTCTGCAGCTGATCCAGAACGCAGCGGCTAGAGTTCTAACAGGAAGTAGCCAAAGGGATCATATCTCTCCTGTTCTAGCGTCTCTTCACTGGCTCCCAGTGGGCTCAAGAATACACTTCAAGATCCTTCTTCTAACCTACAAGGCTCTTCATGGACTTGCTCCATTGTATCTGCAGGACCTGATTGTACCATCTGTTCCTAATAGGACACTCAGATCTCTGAGTGCAGGTTTACTTGTAGTTCCTAGGATTCATAAAATTAGAATGGGAGGACGAGCTTTTAGCTACCAGGCACCGCTACTATGGAACCAGTTACCAATCTGGGTCCGAGAGGCAGACACTGCCTCCACCTTTAAGACTAGACTTAAAACTTTTCTGTTTAGTAAGGCGTATAGTTAGCCTTAGACCTAGTGTGTAGGGCTGGTACGTATAGTTACAGTCGCCTCAGCCACAGGTATAACAGGTGTCATAGGGCTGATAAAATCTTAAGCTGCTCTAGGCCTACGTTGTCGGGGGGCACAAATATGATCCACTGAGCAGTTTCCCTCTCACCCTCTGACCTCTCCTCTACTCTCCTTAGTCTGGCTCATACTGGTAATATCATCATAATGAACTCTCCTGTGCTCATTGACTTCATTAGCCCCTGCTACTCATCTTTGCTTTGATTACTATCAAATTACTATTACTACTTATGGACTGACAATATAGATATCCATTATAATATAATCACTGTTTCATCTTGCTTGTCATGTTTGCTCTGTACTGTATCATGTTTGCTGCACGTTTGCTCCTCTCACTCTCTCTCTCTCTCCTTCATCCTCTCTGTCCTGTCTCCCTTTTCTTCTCCTCCTCTACCCGGCTGACTAGCAGCAGGACTGGTTCCTCCTTAAGTAGACGGGTCCTGCTCAAGGTTTTTTACTCTTAAAGGGAGTTTTTCCTTGCCACAGTGCTCTTAAGGGGGTTCAGGCTCTGGGTCTCACGCTCTGAGTTTCTGTGAAGCGCTTTGAGACAATTTCTGATTGTAAAATGCGCTATATAAATAAAACTGAATTGAATTGAATTTGAATATGAGGCACTCACTTTGACCAAATGTGAAGAGAAACCAGCCTGAGCCATCTGTAGACCAAACCGCTGACCCTGACTGCTGGTTCCTGCAAAACAGACAATTTATATCAAGCTTCCATATAAGACATATCATCACTACAAGTACATTTAACACTGCTTATTTGGATGTTAAAGACAAATCTGTATATTAGATTTAATGTTTAAATCGAAGTAGTCAGCTAAGCCTGACAGGGATAAAATGCTGGTGACAGCAAGGACCAATGCATAAGACATACTGTAGTTTGCTTATGGAGCTTCTGGAAAAAAAATGGCCAAGGCCAATGGCCTTTAGTTAAATAATATATATAAAGTTGCTCATGAACATGCAGTGTGTGTTCACATATATAGAAGTGTGTCATATAACTTTGTTTTCTGCAGTTCAGGCTGTGGCAGATGAGATCAGTTGTTTTTCTGCTCTCTGGAGAGAGCTCCGGTTGGTACGAGATGGTCATAAATTCAGACTAAGGACAGCAGCACCTCTGAGATGATAAAAGCCAGATTCAAAAGGAATGTGTTTTTCTCCTGAGTGCCCAGTTTACGGTCACCCCTAGATCGGCCTCACAACCTATGAGATTTAAGGAATTGAAGCTGTACCTTATCAGGCAGTAAACAATTATGGTCTATTTGCTGTATGACCCAGGGTCTGCGGGGGGTGGGGGGGTTGGGGGGGGGGCAGTAGATGCCCCTGTGGGCCGGCAGGCAGGAACGCCCCTGTGGTATATCAATGTGTGAATTCCTTGTTCTGTTCTTGTGTTGTTCTTGTTTGGTTCTATGTGTGCAACAACCCAGAGCTCTGTGACTCAGAATCTGCCTCATTGTTCAATAAATTGTAATTTTGAGACCAGAATTTATCCGCTCCTTCCTCATAAACCAACTTGAGGTGATCAGAAGAAACAAGGGGATTTTCAAACCCATGACCCCTAAAACGACATTGGTGATGACCGCTTAAATTTTATAAAAAAAATGTAGGGTCACACAGAAGGAAAGTGAAAGAGTGATCACGAAATATGAGAAGAGAAGAAAAAGAGAATGAATGAAATGTGAAGAAAAAAGGATCCAGGAAAAGAGAAGAAAACATATAGCCTGTTGTTTAAGTTGTGTTTTATGTATTGAAAATTGTGTTTTAACCTTGCGCCGCCGAGGAAAGGTGTTTACTCCGTGCCGTCGGAGAAGTGAGTGTGTGTAGGCCTATGTGTGTGTGTTGCAGGTTGAATGTGTGTCTCTGTGTGTGTGTGAGAGTGTGTCTCTTTGCCGTCAGAGTCAGATTGAGGGATAGAGGAAGGCACATATTGAAAGTGTTAGGGACAGTTCACCCCATCATCACTGTCCCTGTTAGGAGGGGGCGAGTGACAGGCGGGAGTGAACTCTGGTCAACTTGGTGCCCAGTACTGGTATAGACAGGCAACAGAGGAGGGGCTTCCCCTTTTGCTTCAGCAGGCCCTGAAAAATGACCCTGATTTACCAGGAAGTGATTCTATTGCTTGGGAGAGACATGTTGTACACCATATGAATCTACAAACAGAAAACACTGACAAAGAAAACATGGAGATCAAAGGGGTGCAGACACAATTATTAAAGCTGCAGTTAGCTCAAGCTAAAAAGGAAGCAGCATATCAGGAAAATGAAGAAATACACCCCTGCACCACAGATGGTAGTTCAGCCTCAGCCCGCTCCCCCCACCTCAGCCACAGTCCCCAGTTGTGGGAAATTCTGATATGTATTTACAGTTTTTTCTGATTGCTTAAACACTATCAATGATTCCTATAGCCACTCACTGAGTTTGCAAAACTAAAAGCAAAAAAACTGCTTTACACTCAATTTGCACTGATTTGAAAATCAGTCTCATTGTCTCTCTGGGTCCGGCCACAGAATTTCATCAACATCACATGCAATGTCCAAGGCACCGGGGAAAATATCTCCTGGAGTGCCATATCCAGGCCTGACATGATGCCTGGTCCATATCCTCGCATGCCTCCTTCCAGATGCTGGATGTCTAGCAATTCTATGGAGTAACAGTTTCAGTTTTACATGTACAGTATTGGTGTTTTTCTCATTAGAGTATGGTACACCTACAAAACTTCCCATTCTCATCAATATGTCCTTATGATGCTTGCTACAGTGTAGTGGCTCAGGCTGAACCCGTTGTCCAGCTTCCCTCAGGGTCATCCCATGGTTGATCACATGATCCACTATTGTAGCTCCGATGACATCAGTAATTCTATTTCTTCTTACCCTTCCTCCTTCCTCTTCACTTCCTCGTCCTCTTCCTCTTCCTCCTGCTTCCTCATGTCCTCATCCTCCTCTAATTCTCGTTCTTCTCAGTCTCCTTCTCCCTCCATTGTTCTCCACACTGAAGCTTACCTGTGGCTTATTTACAGAGCTCATGCTGATTGCAAAGTGAACTAATGATGTAAAACAGTTCTCACATGTGACAGTGTAGCCAGACAGTTGGCAAAATAGTGTAAATACCAGCCATAAATGTGTGTAGTTTTACTAGGAGTGTGTTGATCATTTGGAAGTTGTGTGTAAAGCAGTGAGTTGTGTTTACAGTTCAGCAAAAAGAGTGCTGTGAAGTGGATTATATTTATACAATTGCAAATTGTGTGTTACAAAAGTGCAAATTGAGTGTAAAGCAGTTTTTTTGCTTTTAGTTTTGCAAACTCAGTGAGTGATTTTGTTAAAACTATTAATAGTTTTAGAAATTGTGCTATAAGAATCATTGTTAGTGTTTAAGCAATCAGAAAAAACTGTAAGCAATCAGAAAAAACTGTAATCTCACCTTGGGTCACCCGCCCCCACTATCGTGGTGGGTGGGGCCAACATCATAGAGGAAGTAACTGGAGGGGAAATGAGGGTGGCCGTGGGGGAGGGGGGCATGGAAGGGGTGGATACAGTGGTTTTAGTGGGTGACTGCTTCTATTGTGGAAAACCTGGCCACTGGGAAAGAGATTGTCACTACAAGCAGCCCCGTCAGAGATCACGATGGGCTCCCTGGTATCCTCCCAGGGAAATGGCTGTCGAAGATCACAAGAGCATCTCACATCATTCCATCGGTTGGCTTCTTTGGAGAAGCTTAGACCAGCACCACAGACAAAATTGGTCCATCATAGCAGATAATGTGTTTGTGGCTGAGGAGGGAGTATGATGTAAAGTGTATATGTATGATGTATGATATGATGTATATGCTGATGAATAGTTGACACCAGAATAGTTTAAATGGCTCAAAATGGCAGATGTGTGCCACATGTTTGCTTAGTCATTGTTCCACACACAAGAATTAGGCTCCATGGTAGAGAAATGAAAAGCTACTTCTAATAAATAGGCTATCACAGAGTATAGGTGTTTAGAATTCTTCATCTTACTACCGGTTGTGACGATGTAGGAGAAGGCCGCTTTGAAGAGGTCTCCTGGTTGAACTTTAAATATATATCCCTGTGAACGCCACAATTGTTTCAACGAAGTGATGGATTACAATCATATCTTTAAACCGGGTCGTAAACAAGCTGCCCTGTCACTTGTAGAGTGCCTGCTACTGCAGCTAGCAAACTGGCTAAGATGGCAGCCGCGAGCATGGATGATAGCAGCACACCTGGGTTTATGAGAGACTCGCTGGACGTTCTGTCAGCGAGCCAACTGGTTTCTGAACTGGAGAAAAATCAAGCCTCACTCCAGAACAATATGTCAGCGTTAATTCAGGAGTCTATTAAACCATTGCAGTCCTCAGTGGATGCTCTCCGCGAGACGATGAATCATTTTAATGGCTGCCTCGCTGTTACAGAGACTCTGGCTAGAGACAACTTTGAATGCATTACAAGCATGGAAAAGACTGTGAAGATGCTGGAAGCCCAAAACAAGTCTTTTCAAGACCGTCTTGACAATCTTGAAAACAGATCCCGCAGAGTAAACCTCACCTCACCTAATTAACATCCCAGAGGGCAGTGAAAAGTGACGGGACCCGACCGAGTTCATACTGGAGCTGCTGATGGAGAACCTCGGCCCCGGCGTCCTCTTCAAAACCCAGGAGCTCGAGAGGGTTCACCGCTCCTTGACCCCTAAACCTGGACCAGGAGGTAAACCCAGGCCGTTTGTGATTTCATCGTTTTCGGGAGAGTTGCATTACTTAAATATTATGTTGATTTACTGTAATCTTATGTTGTTCTTTGAAAACGTGGTGTAAGTCCTTACATATTGTTCATCCAGATGATCTCTTGAACAAAGAAGGCCATGGAAGCAGAAAGTGTTATCCTGTTGGGATGGAAGATGTGGATGTGCTTGGTTTGTATAAGGGAGGATGGGGTGAGAGAGATGTGGAAGGATGTTTTGATGCCTTTTTTTTCATTTGGTATTTCTGTTATGTGTTTTTGTCTGGTTATTTCCCCTTTTTATTTGCGTCACTTCAGGCTTAAGAGAGGTGTTGCTCACTGTCCCTTTATGACATGACAGCTCAGGGTAAGAGTCTTTGTTTTATCTCTTGGAATCTGAAGGGTGGCAACCAACTCACTAAATGCAACAAGGTAATGACTCATCTTAAACAACTTAGGGGTGATATTTTATTTTTACAGGAAACTCACCTTTGCCCCTTAGAGGTTAACCATATTAAACGTCCTTGGATAGGGCATCTGTTTCACTCCAAATTTCCTGTAAGGGCAAGGGGCGCAACTATCCTCATACATAAGAATGTCCCGTTTGAGTTGTCAAACTTCATTGAAGACTCTAATGGTTGATTTGTAATTATTTCTGGTAAACTATGTGGCTTGCCTGTGGTTATGGCCTGTGTTTATGCACCTACATGGGATGATGATAAATTTGTTACTACTGTCATCTCCTCCCTCCCTACTTAAATAAGTAGACGACCACTACTTAATTATTGTTGGCGACTTTAATCTAATTCAAAACCCTTCACTTGACAGATCTTACACTAATCCTTATGTGTTATCCAAGTCTGCTAAAGTTCTTAACACTTACAAGACCAGTTTAGGTTTATTTGACCCGTGGAGAGCTAAAGCCCACCCAGACAAAGCCTTTTCCTTTTTCTCATATGTCCATCATTCATATTCGCGGATAGATTTTTTCCTCTTGGATAATTATTTTTTACCGGAGGTTCATCTTTATTTCTGACCATGCCCCTGTATCCGTAGAAATTAACTTTCCTAATCGTGCCCCCCCCCCCCCCCCTCTCGACAGCGGAGACTTAACTCTTCTCTGCTAGCCCATGCCTCCTTTAAAGAATTTATTCTCACGCAGACCTCATTGTTCTTTGACACTAATGATTCCCCAGAAATATCTAGAAGCATTCTATGGGAAACTTTTAAGGCATTCATACGAGGGCAAATTATATCATGTTTCAAACCTAAAGAAGGTAGAAAGGGTGGAATCGGAGGCACTTACCAAAGAGATATTTAGAGTTGACAATTTGTATGCTTCTGCTCCCACCCCCGCTCTTTATAAAGAATGCCTCAAGCTTCAGTCCAGATTTGACTTACTATCCACAAGTAAAACGCAAAAGCAGTTATTCCTTGCAAGACAACATTTCTTTGAAACAGGTGATAAAGCGGGGAAATCGTTAGCACATCAGGCACGTGCAACCACATTATCCAGATTGATCCCCAAAATTAAGTCTAAATCAGGTGATGTAACCTCAGATCCTACCGAGATTAATGATATTTTGTTCCTTTTACTCTGACCTTTACTCCTCACAATGTCCTTTAAATGTTTTGGATGGAGACAACCCTCTAGATAAGATTGTTTTTCCTAAAATAAATGAGGATTTGAGTAGAGAGCTTGGGAGTCCAATTTCTATCAAGGAGGTACAAGAGGCAATTGCATCACTTCAGAACAGTAAAACTCCAGGCCTTGATGGGTTCACTGTTGAGTTTTTAAGTTACTCTCTGCCACAATTTCAACTGACCAAACAGGTTTCATGCTTGGAAGGCACTCATTTCATAACACAAGGCGTCTCCTAAATATCATTAGTGCTCCTAGTCTGAATTCTCCGGAAGTGATCACTTAGCTGGATGTAGAGAAGGCCTTTGACCGGGTGGAATGGAACTTTCTTTTTTGTCTTACAGAAATTTGGCTTTAATCCTGAATTTATATCTTGGATCAAGTTGCTTAATACCAGCCCAGTTGCCTCAGTTCACACGAATGGAATCCAGTCTGCTCCATTTCCCCTTTATCATGGAACCAGGTGGGGCTGCCCCCTCTCCCCTCTCCTCTTTGCCATAGCGATTGAGCCCTTGGCCATCTGGCTGCGGCAGGAGGATGGGTTTGAAGGTGTTGTCAGAGCTGGGAAAGTGCACAAATTATCGTTATATGCCGACGACCTTCTTTTATATATGTCCGATCCAGCTGCTTCAATCCCTGTGGTTCTAAATATCTTCGACAGATTTGGGTTTTACTCAGGCTATAAACTTAATCTCCACAAGAGCAAATTCCTTCCCATCAATTCTTTGGCCAAAAATATTCCTCCATCTTTTTTTCCCTTCAAGTATGCTGCAGATGGATTTAAGTATTTGGGGGTGAATATTACAAATTCAATTCAAAACTTCACTCCTCTCCTTGACAGGTGTAAACTTGATTTTTTACAGGTGGTCTGGTCTCCCTCTTTCTTTAGTAGGTCGTGTTAATTTAGTTAAAATGGTTGTCTTACCCAAATTTCTATATCTTTTTTTCACATATCTCTGTCCTTATAAAAAAGTCCTTTTTTAAATTGCTCAATCAATTAGTAAGTTCCTTTCTTTGGAGTAATAAAACTCCACGTATCAGAAGATCAGTGTTGCAGCTCCCAAAGGTTGATGGTGGTTTAGCACTGCCTAACTTTTTACACTACTACTGGTCTTGTAATATTCATAAACTCTTATTTTGGTTCACTAATACAGCAGAAGACGAACGCCCTGTATGGGTAGATATGGAACTTGCATCCTCTAAATTTTCTCTTCACTCCCTGATATGCTCCCAACTTCCGCTGACTACCTCCAACTTTACCTCAAACCCAGTACTTTCTTATACTCTTAAAATCTGGAGTCAAATTAGGAAAAGCCTTGGCATTCACAGAACTTCGGTCTTCTCTCCCATTATAAATAACCACCTTTTTCTACCCTTTTGCACTGATTTGACCTTTCGGACTTGGTTTGACAAAGGGATAACTAAATTTAAAGACCTTTACAACCAAGGGACATTTATGTCCTTCTCTGAGCTCTCTGAGAAATTCAACGTACCTAACTTCCACCTATTTAGTTTTTTCAGATAAGACATTTCATCCAGACCCAGAATCCCAAATTCCCTAGTCGTCCCCCAGAAACTTTAGTGGATTTATTATTGGCTCTTGATCCCCAACAAAAGAGATTAATTTCTAGCATCTACACTCTTATTAATTCTAATAATGGCACCCCAACATTTACTCCCAAGAATTCGTGGGAACAAGAGCTTGATACCACACTACCTGATGATTATTGGCAATGAGTTCTACAGCTGGTTCAGTCCTCTTTAATCTGTGCAAGGCACGGCCTCCTACAATGTAAAGTTGTGCATAAAGTTCACTATACTAATTCAAAGCTTTCTCACATTTACCCCAATGTATCCGACTCATGCAATAGGTGCAATCAATCTCCAGCCAATCATTCTCATATGTTTTGGTCTTGCCCCAGGCTTGCCACATTCTGGTCTGAAATCTTTAAAACTTTAAGCATAGCATATAAAACTACTATCTCCCCTGACCCTCTGCTGTCTTTGTTTGGCACATCTCTACAGCCCTCTACCTCTAAAACCCTGCAAACTGTTCTTGCTTTCACCACCCTGTTGGCAAGGCGACTTATTCTCTTTAAGTGGAAGCATTGTCATCCTCCATCGCACAACAGATGGATGAAAGAGTTGTTAATGTCCAATAGACTTGAAAAGCTGAGATTCTCCCTTAATGGCTCCTTGAATTGTTCACTCAGGACACCATAGGGAATAGACGCATTCCAAAACTCTTTCAAAAGTATTACCGTGTGGCGGGGGAGTGGCCTCAAAGTTGACCATTCGCCATTTCAAAGGAACTCGCTGTGTTTTATGCAGTACTACCCATATACTTTATGCAATGTGGACAAAATCTTACAGTACTGCTATGGACCCGAGTCTGAACAGATATATATGCTAATAGGATGATACGGTCATAGCGCCACCTACTGGTAACAGGAAAGTTTGGTTGTAAACATGTGTTTATTGTATATCTGTGGAAATGAGAGGAGGAGAGCATAGGACAGGAGAGTATAGGAGACGAGAGCATAGGAGAGAAGATTGCGATGACCCCGCGGATCGCAAGGTGCGCGAGGGCCCGCAATGCTGCTTGCAGCTTTAATGATTTTTTTTGTAATTTTTGGCGATTTCTGACCCTGCTATAAAACTTTTCACGCCTCGCATACTTCATGCAATTGAGCTGAAACTCACTGTGTCCACTCAGGACACCATAGGGAATAGACGCATTCCAAAACTCTTTTAAAAGTATTACCGTGTGGCCGGGGCGTGGCCTCAAAATTGACCATTCGCCATTGCAACGGAACTCGTTCTATTTTATGCAGTACTACCTATATACTTCATGCAATGTAGACAAAATCTTACAGTACTGCTATGGACCCGAGTCTGAACAGATATGTATGCTAATAGGATCATATGGTCATAGCGCCACCTACTGGCAACAGGAACTATGTCTAAATGTGTGTTTATTGTACGTCTCTGGAAATGAGAGCACAGAAGAGTATAGGAGATAGGAGAGGGGATTACATTAACGACGCAGATCGCAAGGTCTGCGAGGGCCCGCAATGCTGCTTGCAGCTTTAATTTTAGCTTGAGAATGATGTGTATGCGGATTTTCCTATGTCCCGGTTTAGTTCTAAAGGATGAGATGAGAATCTTATTTTTCATTTTAGATGTCAGGTTCTGGGTTTCCATAAAGCACCTAGAGACAATTTTAATCCTTAGAGACCAAACAGTTGATGCTGCAAATAGTTAGCTGCTCACAAATATTATGCAACATATAGTCATAATATTAGTCAATATTAGCACAATGGGAAGTATGTTTTAACATGGTGGGTGCTAACCTTCCAGAGAGAAAATCCTTTCACCCAGAGCATCCACTATGTCTTTTAATGCAGACTCATCTGTCACTTTGAAGAAGTGCTCCTCATCAGGGTCACTGGCGATGAACTTGATTTCCTTCAGAAAGGCTTCAGGATTGATTCCCCGACGATTGTAATAACCCAGAACCTGGATGTTTAAAATGTTCAGGAACATCAGGAAAGATTAACAATGGTTGGATGAACGAAAGAGCACAAACTGAGGTTTTAGCCTGAGAATGAAGTTAAATAAGGATTTAATGGAAATGAGGCTAGTCAGGTAGTCAAGTATTAAATACTTTGGAGGATTAAAGAATTAGGAATGGACTCACAGCAATGGCATACATGGTGATGTTTTCTCTCTCACTGTCAGTGACGGCCTGTACCAGCTGCGGACTGTCATGAGATTCACCATCTGTGATCACAATCATCACCTTCTGAGCCCCTGGCCGGCCACCGCGCTTGAATGCCGCAGACCTGCTCAGAAAAATCAGAGAAAATTCAGTCAGTTATAGAGGCCAGAATTAGAATTAGAGCAGGTGTTCATTCATCATTTCAAAATAACTTGTACATGTTTTGCAGTTGGGTGTCATACCGTCCCACATTGATGCCCAGTGCTGTCCTGGTCTCCTCTCCACCCCGCTGGTGAATGTTCCGAGCAGCTTCCACCACATCCTCCACTGTCTGGTACTCACCCAAGCTGAACTCATGGACCACTGTGGAGCCGTATTGAACCACGCCTACCTGCAGTCAAATGTATTTGACAGTATTACCACACCATCTAACATCAGCTTGTTGATCTAAAAACATGCTTAGTAATTTTATATGTTTGTTTTTGATGTCAAAGGACCAAACTAAGGAGCACAGCAAGTGTTCTGCTATACTCAGTGTGGCTAAATGGCCAACTCTGACTGTCTTCCATTCCAAACTTTAACTAAGACCTTTAAAAATGGTTTTAATGTTCTTTTTATGATCTATTTCTTGTCCCAGCAGACTGGCAGAGTTTTTTTTCTGTCAAGGTCATAATAGCATGGCTACAGAACCTGAATAATATATTATCTGGTTATTATGGCACCTGTTATTGCTAGGTTATATTAGGCAGCAAGTGTCACAGGGGGCTGACCCTGAATTGCTTTGTTTCTTTGTTGTTGGTCTCATGCTGGTCTCTCCTCGTCTGTCCTCTAATTGTACTTCCTGCAGTAAACATGGCATGGGCTGGTTCTTCCCATACTGGATCGTCGATCAATCAAGGCAGCTTAAACATAAAATTGATCATGTGGTAGCCTATAGAACTTATGCCAACTTCTCAGCATGATCATTTTCATGGATTCTTAATTTATCTGCAAAATAATCTATAAGATCAGGGCTGTGATTGTTCATATCAAAACGATACTGTACATTATTATATTATTCTCTTCTTAATTAATTATGGATGGTTTGTTGAAAGCAAAAGTTAAAGGGTTAGTTCAAAGTTTTTGAATTTAACAATTCAGCTACCTTTTCCAATCATGCTTTTTTAGTTAGAGAAATTCCATTAGAAGAGATAAATGACTGCTGGTGATGGTATGCTAAACTAACCTGTGTCTGTCCTGGGCCAATGTAGAACTTGTGCAGGATGTTTATAATGAAGTCCTGGACCTCGTACCAGGGATAAATGGAGTTTGAGCCATCCAGAACAATCACAATGTCCATGAACGTCTCACATCCTACAATATATATAAGTTAACCATAAGAAAGAAAGATGGATACATAAATGGATGATAGATACATAAATGAACAGATAGACAGATGGATGGATGAGTACTGATTACTCTGCAGGGCAGGGGCGATAGTGTGGGAGAGTCTGAAGTTTCTGCTCACTCTGGAGCAGATTCCTGTGCTGTACAGAGAGCTTCCACATTCATGAGACCAGAGAGGACCACAGGTCTAAGAACACAACCACACATAAAAACTACTGAATAAAAAAGAGTGTGCAAAAAAATATGCAAAAATGCCACGTTTGATATGAACGTGAGTGGAAGAAGGACCGATGTAGCCTCTATGTTCTCACCACAAAGCTGTTGTCTTTAGGGTTGGATGTCAGAGTGATTCCCAGCCTCATCTTGTCTTTTCTTTCTGTCACGTTGTCTAGAGAAACTTTCCCTGATCATATTAAAACAATCATCTTCAGTTAAGCCTCAGAAAAAAAGAACCCCTACAATATATATGCTTTGTTGCTCACCCAAATTGAGCCGGCTGCAGTTTGCAGTCTTTCTGGTGTCCAGTGGACACCTGTACACATCCCCAGTCTGCTGCTGCCCTGTGGATTCAAAGGGGGCTCCTACCAGCAACCTGGAATAAAAAAAACAGGAATGGGCTCTACCTTCATTATAAATATTTTCCTACATTTCTGCTGTAATCAGCAAACTCCAGGACTAAGAGATGCAGTCTGCCAATGCCAAGTGTCAAAAACTTCCCCCCAAGGTCTGGACAATAAGCCTAACTAAGATGGGAAAGCAACAGAAACATACATACATTCGGGATAATATAAGTGATATCACATGATATGTGTAAAAAGTCATAATGTGAAGTGGATCTAAGAAACAATTCAAAAAGTTATGGTCACAAGGAAAGAGGAAAGAAACCCCAGTGTTAATAAATGAAAGACAGAAAAAGTACAGCAACTATGATACATGGACATGTAGCAGTGCATTGTGGTTAACCCAGCTGTCATTCATTCTTTTGTGTGGTTAACCCCTGTGTGAAACCCATGGCAGTGACAATCAAATACAGTATAGACCACATCAACTATTTACAAATAAAAGCTCTACAAATAAGCCTATTTTACTGCCAAGTTACTGAGTAATCCAGTGAAGTTTGTCTGAAGTTAAGTTAGCCTTTTCCAAACCGAAACAAGTATCATTGCCAGATAATGTAAACATAGAAAGAATGGTCAGACTTTATGATAGACCTGTAGTGCAACATGTGTGAAGACTGGCAGCAAATTTTAACCTCCATATAGCCACCAAAATGTATGTGTGTGTGTATGTGTATATTGTATGTGTAAAAATTATTATTATTTTTTTAAATTCAATGTGGTGCTACCAGGGTCAAAATAACTAGTCTAATATGTATGAATGGTAAAATATAAGGATATTTCCCTTCCCATATGTCTCAATGGATCAAAATAAGTTGATTAATAAAACTCAAAACAAAACAAAAACGTCTGCACTTATTCCAGTGATTCGTTTTAGTGTCAAATTAAGACACAAATACATTTAACTTATTTATTATTATATATAATAATATATTAATTATATATTTGTACAGTTGATGTCTTTTTTATTGTATTGTTCTTATAGCTTTATATTGCAGTGAACAAAAAGTGCACGCTGACTCAAAATGTGACTGAAATGAAAATGCTCAGAGCCCTGTTGTTATTGTAGCAGCTGCTGCCATCACGTTAAATGGGGATCCTGCTGTTAAAATGTCACACAGCGAGCAGGTTGTTAACCACAGTAAATACCACATGTGGCCTGAATGGCCTGAATGGCAATTCTGGGAAAGAGGCTGGCTCACATACCAGAAGAGACGCTACATTAGAGCGCTAACCCTCAATCTAATTCATGTCTTCTGTCCACATCAAACGGGTGGAGGGCAGGGCTAACAAACCACATCCCTAAAAGCAGACATCAGGATTTGCATCCTGCATTCTGCATCCTGCAGCCTGCAGCAATACATAGCAGACAGAAACATGCCTCTGAGCTTTTGACATGATTACATCATGCATATCACTTCCTCAGCAGTTGCTGTAATTTAATGATTTTGGTAAACCTTTTTTTTTACAATGTAGTCTAGTGAGAGATAAAAACCAGTGAGAGATGTGTGTGTGTCATTTTCTCTTCCAACATGACAACTACCCAAGGCATCGGGTGAAGTACTGCCTCCAGTTGACCTTAGTGAAAATTATTGACTGGCCTGCACAAAGCCCTGACTCAATTGATTAAAAATCTGTGGGACGTTGTGATGATGTGACTTCAGAAGATCTAAAATGAACTGCAGTTATCAACAGAATGTCATGAAATACCAGCTCCGTGGGTCTCAAACATTCTGTTCCATGGTTAACATACTAACCAGCTAGCTACAGACCACATCACCAATCCCACATTTATCATTAATAATATTAATGATAATAATAACTTTTAATGCCTGGCTGCAGCACTCTGTAGTCTGTGAATGTTATGTTTACTGATACCCGAGTAGAGGGCGTTGCAATAGTCAAGTCTTGGGGAAATGATGGCATGTATGACAAACAGAGGTGGGGGTGGGGGGAGGAAAGGCGGGATTTTTCTTTTGGCTGTTGTCTTTGCTGTGAGAAACTACCTTGGTTACTTGTGTATCAAAGGAAAGTTTGGAGTCAAAAATAAAACCAAGGTTGCGGGCCTTAACACATACATTATTTGACAAGGTGCCAAGATATGTGGGCAACAATACTGGAGTTGGGGGTATAATGATGATGATTTCTGAATTAGCGTTGTTTAACTGCAGAAAGTTGCGAGACATCTAGTTTTTGACTTCTGAGCTGCTAGTTAGGTCTAGGTCTGCAACATAGTTCCACAGAACAGCAAAGTTTGGTCATAGATGATGATAACCACATTGCTTGATCTTGTTGGATGTCTGAGGAATACCCTAAGGCAGCCAGACACACACACAGATTGAACTTGCCTGGGCTCTATGAAAACTTACTGCTGGAGGTATGACCTCAGATGTAACTGAGGTCAACACAGGTCAACAGGTTTGACCTCTTTAACTCAAACAAACACAACTCAACAGAACAGCGTCTTAGCATTTTCAATGTTTTCTGTGGTGGGCTTATTTATTTTTCTTAAACTGAATGTAAGCATGTCTTAAGTTTATAGTATTTGTTACTTTGATAGGTTTTTGAGACAGTTGTACAGAAAGTGTCTTCTAACTCACTTGTTTTAATTATATTAAAACATCTGTCCAATTCTGTGATTATGGATTAATATGTTGTTGTTTTGCATTTTCTCTATGCACTTGATCACACTCTGGACCGCTGACTTCTTAGATGTATCAAGCCAACACTGCCCTTTCACATAATAAGTATTTAGTTCTAGCCTATCTTGTGCCCTTCTCCTCGTGTCCAATTAGTGCTGCATTTTTTACCAATGTGTGGAGCATAGCATGCTTTAGTCAATAACAGTATAGTCATATCCTGTTAAAGCTTAAATTCTAGTCTGATATACCCCTAAAAATGAATCACTTGTTAAAGACTTTTTATAAAGCTTTTTAACAGGAAATGACATTGTTGGATCAGTTGAACCAGGTGGTTGAAAGTCATTACAACTTCATCTGTAAGCACGTCAAGTGTCAGCGGTCACAACACCCTGATGGCTTATTTGTACAAATCATCCTCCCATGTGCTGAAAAATATCCTGATAAGAAGGAGGATAGACAGAAGCTGAGGATTATTCCACTGGGCCTGCATAACAACATTAGCCAGACAGCCATAAGGTAAATGTCACATGGCTTTGTAGGAAAACAATCCTCCAGAATAACATTGTCACCCCCCCCTTCACAGACTCACACGCAGAGTGATGGTCTTCCCAGAGGGGGGCTGGGGAATAAGAAACCACAACACATAGTTTCCACTAGCAGGAAAAGCTGGTTGCAATACAAATGCACATACTTTCCACTTATTTACCTGAGACTTCAAAGGCAGAGAGATTTTGTAATCCTGGAGGATTGTAAATTATCCATCTTGGCTAAGAATTTTCCAGATTTAAAAAAAACAGTAAAGAATTGGAAATGTTATAAAATCCTACCTGAAACTGCAGGCAAATTAACAAGGAAAAGAACAGTGTGACTGTGTGAATGGATCAACACTTATTAGTGTTTGTAACCAGACTTAGTTATTCTTTGTTCATACTTATTGTATGATTGTATTGTGTTTTAACTGCTCATTGTTCACTTTAATATAAAGTCCTGCACCTTTATGGAAACAGCATAATCATGCCTACAAGTAATAAGAGCTGCCTTTGAAAATAAAAAGTGTAATTTGTTCATAAACATAAAAAAATATTAGGATCCCCTGCCTAATATTGTATAGGGCCTGCTTCTGCTGCCAAAATACCCTTGACCTATGGAGACTGGGACAACTTTAGACTTCTGAAGGTATGCTGTGGTATCTGGTACCAAGACATTAACAGTGCATCCTTTTAATGCTGTAAGTTGTGAAGCAAGGCCTTTGTGGTTTGGATCTGCTCACATCTAACAAATGAAGTGAAATGTGGGAAATCTAGATCACCTCAAACTTGTGTTCCTCAAACCATTCCTGTATTTTTTTTGCTTCGCCATCTTGAAACACTTTTTTCATGACACTTTGTAAATGGTCTGTAACACTGCTTAGGTAGTTGTGCTGCAGGATTTCCAGCAGAATATTGCCTAAAGTATCACACTGCATCTACCGGCTTCCCTTCTTCCCATAGCACCATATGTACCATTGTATGTACTGATTTTCTGTTAGTATAAATTCAGTTCAATTTTGCAGCTGTGCAGGTGAAGTACTGTTGTTAGTTCTTGTTAGTTTTTGCAATCCAGTAGTTTCCTATTACAGTAAATCCAGTTGGAATCTGTGAACTGGGATTCTCACCATAGGCGCCCTCCAGCCTCGTGCTGCTGAATTGTGTATCCGAACTGGGTTTCTTTGGAGCCAGAGAAGATCTTGGAGTTCTTTGTGTCAAAGTTGAAGCAGAAGTGGAGATCTAAAACACAGGGGTAGAATTGCATTTATTCACTTTTTTAAAACCTGTGTACACACACCAGGACATGCTCAATTGAACTAAATTGAATGGAATTGAATTGAACTGAACTGAACAGAACTATACCGGTCCACTAATTTGAAGATTACCACTTAATCATATTAATTTAACTAAACAACAAAATTAAGTGCTTTATAAGTGCATGTTGAGTCTGTTATGTTGTTGGATGTGTAAGAGGTGGAAGTACTCTTGGTTATTTATATAGCGCTTTTTACAATCAGAATTGTCTCAAGGCTCAATCAATCAGAATCACCATCAGTTTCCCACAGCCTTGGTAGGTATAAGAGATGAATACTAAATTTTATTATTGATGTTGTCATGAATAGATTGTTTGGCTAAAAGAGCAGCAATTGGGTTTCAGAAGTGACGACACATAGGGTTTTCAGGTAGGAATGACAGATAGAATTACAGTATGCACCATCTGCATAGCAGTGACATAAGACTCCCTGCGTGATCGTCTTGAGTGTTCTTGTGTGTTCCTGAGTGTTCCAGCAGTATTCCTAGTTTTGATCTCTTTTATGACCGTGTTTGTTTCCTGGATTTTGCCTTAGCCTTTGCCCTACTGGTACTTTAGCCTGTTCTAGTGTTTACTTGGTTTTGGAATCTTGCTACCGCTTTTACCTCTGCCTCCATCTATATCTGTACCTGTGCCTGTTGGACTGACTTCTGTGTACCGAACCCTGCATTAATCTTTGGACCTTGTTTAACAGAATATGTGACTGCGCCTGAGTCCTCTCACCCACATCATCCTGACAAGTTGTGGTTCAATAATAATGTTGTATGTCCTCTCTTAGCCACTGCACTGCTTTTATAAACCGTGTAACTTTGCGCTCCCTCATCTTCTTCCCCAAACTGAGCTCTTTGAGACACATTTTTTTTAACTGGCAGATACTTGGACAAAAGGATGTGATGAGTGGAAGAAGGCCACTAAGAGAAAGATAATAAAGCTGAGGAAATGGAAAGCAGCTGGTTTAAGCAGGAATGTGATTATCTTTTGACCTTGTAGTTATTTCTCCTGCATGCTGAAGTATTTCTACCCATGTGTCTCCTGGTGGTAGCCAGCTCAACTTGGAAAACTCAACAAGCATGTGTTTGCCAACAAAGACAGCAGAGAGGAAGGAAAGAGAGAAACCTTCAGGCTCTAAGATATGTTTGTTTCCTTATGGCTGAGAGGAATCTGCTGTCCGACCTGGGCCAAGACCCGGCTTGATTTATCAGAAATGTTGGCAGAAAACTGACAGAGACTTTCCAGAGCAGGAATACAGGATCCCAATTCAAATCTGACACTCTACTATTGCTGGCACTGAATGATTTGACTAACTTGGATAATCCTTCTGTCACTGATGATACATTTTTTTAAATTCACTTCATAAGGTGATTTTTCCATTTTTCCTAGCTGCTCTCATAATTGAAAACAGATGAATGCCTAGCAGCGACTGGAGAATATTTTGGTCAGAAGAATTATATTCTGTGTTTTGTTTCCAAAAAGTCTGCAGCATTAGGAAATAATAAGGTCAAAGATGGGAACGATTTTATGATCAGAGCTGATCAAGCACCTCATTGCCAAATACTTTCTTTAGAAAAGGCTCTACTGGCTTGGAATCACTGCAGCCTGACGCCTTTGCTAAACAGAAACCCTTCACCACCTGGCAGGCAGGATAAATCAGAGGTCACAACCTTGACAGCACATGTGCTGGCTTCTCAGTTTTATTACAGCTCACTTTTAGAAAGCTGACACAGAGTTATAGTTTTGGTTCTGATCTGATTTCTGAGTAAATTTATGAGTTTAAGCCATTGACTGTATAACAGAGGGACAACACATTTCCACCTCCACCCATTGTACAAAAGTTAAGTCAAAAAATATCTCACTTACAGGTGTTGCCATGCACCTCGGCTGCTCATAGGCTTCTGGCGTATGACCTTAGTTTTTTCTTTTTAAGCCAACAATAACTAATATAACACAGAGGTATCTTGAACAGTGATCAGTGTGATAACAGCCTGCCACCAGGAGGCAATTCAAATGTCTCTGTTAAAAATAGTAGTTTTAAAACTGAGAGAGTGATTCCTGTGTCTGTAAATGTAAAAGACAGTTTAAGGGCTAGGTCACACCTGTTTCCACCTGTGCCACTGTACAACAGGCCCACAGGACAACAAATGAAAACTAGCCTTTGGCTAATTCTGGCATGTTACAGATGTTCTGTTTTTAGTATGCACTGTCTGACTTAAATAAATAAATAAATCAAATAAAAACAAATCAATGTTTGTTACACCAATCAAATGTAAACACTACTAGACAGAGTTCAGAAGCTCGTGTGGTGAGGCAGGAGATGACTAGTGCCACCAACCACAGACTGACATGCAACAACAACAACACAATAACTGTGTTGCTGTGTTTAACGATCAGCCTAAAAGCCACAAAAAGGCTGTAAAAGTTGTTTCAGTCTCTGAGCTCCTGGGGAAATACTCATCACCTCACAGCGAGAGAGCTCACTGACCTGCAGACCAAGCCTCCATCACATCCATCACACAAGGCTCTGCACGAATTCAATTAGAGGACCAGTGAGATTGACAGCTTCAATGTATGGAAACATAATTTAATGAGAAGAAAACAGGAAAATGCTCCCTGAGTTCATCCACTGGGATTTAATTTGTGAATTTACACCACTTATCTTCAGTAGCTGCAGAAGCCTCTGCAGTTTTGTCAGTTTTATATATCTAAGTGTAACAAATGTCTACTAACTCCAGCATCACCATCCAGCCAAATTAATAGATGTACTCAAGAAACTGTAAGGTTTGTGTTTACATAGCTAGCACCCTCCTATAGGGGTGTCAATAACAGCATGTAAATCAACACTGAATAAGCTGTCATGAACAGAACCATTACCCCTGTAAAGTTGGACATTTTAAAATGGAGGTATATGGGTATTCACCAACTTTTGAGGCCACATGTACTGCAATTTAGGCCTAATTTTCAGCATCACATGCTGCACTTGTTTCTACTGTGTCTTGAAGAGTCTGTTTTAAAAGCAAATCATGATTGCTAAACATAATATATACATAATAATGATATACATAATACTTAGATACCAACACACAATGCTGATTTTTAAGTTTATTTTAACATGAATTTGCTGTTGCAAATTAATAGTATTTTTTATAGAGACGGGGTTAAACTCCCACACAAATCCTCATGCTTTAATGACTCTGCTAGCATTTATGACAAAGACAGGGTAAGCTGTAAACTCTCACTATACAGGCTTGCACTGACTTGTAAATAGTCAAAGATGCTAATAAATGAGAGACTCTCTTAGGAAGACTCAGAACAATCAGAGATTCTCTGCTTCAAGAATTCTGTGTATGAAAACAAAAACATCAAATCTCAAGTGCACAAATAAAAGTTCATATTATAAGTTTCTACTGCATTTGTTGGTAAGACATTAAATTAAATGAATCAAAATAACGGAAAGTTTCAGGTTTATCAGCTTTAGCAACTATTCTCTCTCTCTCTCTCTCTCTCTCTTTCTCTCTCTCTCTCTCTCTCAGCCCCCACTGATGCAATATGTTACAACAGCAACAGGTGGTCTCCAACAAGGCACACTAGCTTGTAAATTTAATCTCATCACCTGTCAGATATGAACATGTCAATATTCTCCTCTCTGTCTTTCTCTGACCTTTGCTGTGTCCCTCACTCACCTGGCAGCAGGCTGCAGCTCCACAGCAGCAGAAGGTGATGATAATCCATGAGTGCTTTTGTAAATACACCAAAAATGACTGTGCATGTGTTATTGTGGGGGTAGATTCCTAACTCTGCTGCTCTTATGGCTCTTATGAAGGGAGAAAAGGAGGAGGAACGTTGTGAACACACCTCCTCCTCCTCTTGTGTGTCTGCTCCACACACACACATCTCTGCTTTTTAAAGAGCTTTTAACTTCACCTTCCCTTTTTAAAACAGGAGCTTTAATGTCTCAGTTGCTGCACAAACAGGAAATGCCTTCATTTGTGTCTGTGATTCCACACACTGTGCTGAAGACCAGATGTGAACATCTGTCCAGGTTATTTAGGAGGGTTTAGATGATGCCAACATCAAAAATGACTTCTAAGTCTACACAATGCAGTATAGTTAGGATAAAAGGTTTTGGTGCTTCTCATATATTATTGTTTTTCTTGTCTTATCCTGTAAGTAAAGTCTAGCTGGGGCATGATATGTATGCATATGTGTCATGAAATCTCACTATTTTCTGTGCCTGCTGTCTTTACTAACAACACCAAATATAATATTTATTTAAAGAAAATGTTCATGTAAAATAATTCAACATGGATTACCAGCTACAACTACAACATGTCCTCATGATCAAAATGCCACATTTGGTTTATAATACATCCCCCATATACAACACATTATTATGTTTATGAGAACAGATAATATGAATAAGTCATGGAACTAATACAAGAGTGGCCGAAGAAATATGCTCACATTCCATTCTTAAGGACTGAAGTATCAACCTCATATTAGGTGAGGACAGGCTGACCTACTATAAACTAGTTTTATCTTGTTATAAAATAAGATAATCCTTATCAGTCCCCCACAGGACAAATTCACATTATCTATCCACATTATCCATTATCCGCACTGGAGGTCCTGGTTATCTTGTTATGTAGATTCATTTCTATTGTTGAGAAACACTTCTCTGCCTGTCTTAGCTATAAGGCATTACGTTTCCTGTATCAGGAGGATCAATAAAATGTTCTCAGCTCATCACCAACAGGCCTCTCTCTATAGGTGTGGCTTACACCAAAACTGGGGTGGTGTCTCAATGTTCCAATCAATGCGTCATGGCCCATCACCTATCAACACAGTGATACCCTACCTCAAAGATCTATACCCAGTGGCAACCACACTGCATATCATCAGTGATGGGCCAACCACCCAATACAATACAAAGAGGCATATGATGTTGGATCCCACAGTTTGGGCAGAAATATGCTCTGTTCTTGATCATGAAGGATAAAGCATCCATATGTAGTTTTAAAGTTTGTTTATAAGTTTGAAGCATGAATATCATATATATATTCAATATAATGAAAAAAATCTATGGTTTGAGTTTGATCATTGTAAACTGTCTTTTGTTTTCATCTAACAGCCAGTCCAACTTTTGCAATTTGCTTGTAGATTTCAACATATAGAGAGCAGGGAAGTAGCGATTTTCTATCATGACTATCATGATTCATGACTGAATGGGCATTCATTTTCTCCTATCTTTTTTGTGTAGTACGGCTGCAAGAGTAGGCTGTAGTATAGTAATGGTGGCTCTTGGGAGCGTATTTATGTGGGTTAATGTAAACGGAAAGGTTTGATTGAAAATGAAAATTTGAAAATGATGATGTGTGCACTATGTTATTTTGGAAAACGGAGGGAAGGATATATTCGTTTTTCAAAATACCTGGCTATGTGTAAACAGGGTCTAAACCTAGACTTTGAAACCTGTGCCTGTGCCTGAGTCCTCTTTACCAAACGATCCTGACAGTTAAAAGGTGTTTGTCATCTAAACAAGGGTAAACAATTATTTTTAAAAATACTTCACATAATTACAGTTATACATTTGCGTACATCTGAATGTGAAATTATGTTTCAAAAACATGGGTTATATTATTATTTTATGTAAGAAAGACCCATGGACCCTTACTCAGGTTTCACTGGCATTGTCATATTGTACACAGTTACTTTAGTAGTCTTTAAACAATGGAATAGATGCCAGGTACTGTATTGCTCATTTTTAGACTGAGGTGATGACTGAAACCTTTATCTAAAGCCCACATGTTTTATGAGAACAGGAAAAGGTAAACACACAAAGGGAACCTGACCAAAAAGGGTGCAATAATGCTTTGCCTTCTTCCTCATCTTCTTTTATTATTTCCTGCTTTATCCAGTCATGTAGCTATTTCCTTGACCCACTCCTGTGCCAGCACAGAGTGCCTTACTAAGTCTTTAGTTAGTAAGGCTTCTTGGATAATAGTGATGTGACCTCAGGATATGTATTAAAAAAAACTGAATTGAGAGGTTGCTCTCTGAAACACCACCACTTTCAAAAGCATATTGTAGGGTGATTGGGGGGGGGTCATTATCAGTTACTACCTTTAACCTATAGATTATAAAAATGTGGCAATAGAGACACAACAGTCTGCTGAGTATCACTCTCATCACACCTAAAACCCATAATTATCAGTACTTCGTCACAGGATGCTGTTTTGTGGTCCAGCTGCGAACACATAATTTGACACCTGATAAAATGGACGTGTGTGAGTTTTTGCCAAAGAAAAAATTAATACTGGTTCTAGAACTATGTAGTCTATTAAACACTAGGTTTCTCTTATTTAAATGTCTAATATGCCTAAATCTAAACCTTGTGAAAAGCAGCTTCCTGTACTAATGTTGCTATATAAACATGTTTTTGTTTCCATAGTGATATTAATAAAACACACACATTTCCTGCCTGACAGTGCATTGCTGGACAGAGCACGCTGCTGTCACTCTGCTAGGAATACCAAGTGGAAACTCAGAGTCAAAGCTGCAGAATTAAAGTGAAACAGATGGCTTTTAAATGAGCCCCCGAGGTCAGCCAGTGAACCTAAAACCCTGTTCCTTACCAACATAAAACTGCTCATACAAACATAGTGGAGGACAGGTGAGGGCTGTACTTTCACTGGCAGGTTTGTCACATGCAGCATGGACTGAATGAAGTGAAGCAGAGGTAGTGTATGAACTCCATGGTGAACGGGGTCTTATGGATCCAAAACGAATGCTAATGACATCACACAGAATGAAGCACTTAACAGCATTTTCCAGTTTGGATCTAACACATCCAATGAGCATCAACAGAGTCTTTACCGAGATACACATCTGTAGTCCCTCGCTGCCATGAGGAAGGATACCCTATGGAAATAATAACTTACCAATCAGCATCCATAAGCAGGTCCCTGAGGGACCTTTCCAAAGGGATTAATAAAGTATATTATATTCTATTCTAGAATGTAGTGTCACCACAGACACAAGAACCAGGAAAAAATATTTGGATATCCAATGAAAAAAAATAGAGGCAATTACAATAATTTATTGAGTTTTTTTAAATTTTTTATTACTGTGAAGTAGACTGGCTATAGCAGCAGAAAACCACATCAGATGGATGCTCTGTCAGCTAAGAGCAGGAAACTGAGGCAACCATTCCAATTGGCTTAAACTGATATGTCCTTATTGCATACATGCACTAAACTACATTACTAATCACCAGGCAGCGTTAAGATTCTCACAGCTACAGAGCTTGTGTCTCTCTCCACTGCCAGGAGAGAGACTAATCTATGCTAAGCTAGATATCTGACTTTCAATTAAATTAGTGGCACCATCAGCAGAGATTGCAGAGCTGAGGGGCAAACTCTTTTTGATTAAACCTTCAAGCACTTCTTTGAAGCCTCAAATCTGGGGCCAACCAAATCCCACTGCCTCTCAGATGAAGGGACTGTCTGATGGAACTTTGCCTTGTCTTCCTGTCTGGGCTGAAGGAGGGTCGCAACTTTTGGTCACCAATTTTTTCCTCTCCCCCAGGCTGAATGTGAATCCATCCTTTCCCCTATCCCACCATCTGTTGTCAGAGCTAAAAGTGTTTAGCTTGTCTTCAGTTGCTCCACACCAGGCTCATCATGCTCCCTTGCCTGTAAACATCCCTGATTGCCGCCTCTGTTGTTGCTGGAGCAACTCAACTAGCTGTACCTTAACTACAGGACCAACTACAGGCTCATCTTTTCTTTAAGAGCAGCCACCTGATCCTCAGCTACCCAAGGACCAGACGAGGTAATCCACAACTCAGCATACCTGCAGTCAGGCAGCTCATCTATAGCTATGATCACTATGATAACTTGTGAGAAAGACATCATTTGACTGCACCACAATTTACTCATCTGTGATACTGCAGCTAGTATTCTAAGCAGTGAGGTTAAAGCAACTTAGACTGTGTGCACAAAATAATGTGGTTTAATTTAAAAATGTAAGTTCATTTGCTGCCTTAAAAATGTGAGTAAGCTCAATTTGAAGTTAAGCTTTATTTAAACTCACAAAGGTAAGTTACAAAAGTAGCTTGACCTAAACACATTTCTTAAAACTTGTTTCTCTGAGTTTAACTAACCGTCACATCAGTCACAAAAACTTGTTTCATCATGTGAAAAGAACATGGAATTTGAATCTATTTTAACTCACATGTTTAAGCTAAATCCCTGAGTGGAGAATGTGCACCCTGAGTGAGGGTGGCTTCCTCAGTTGGGGATGGGCTGTAGTTCTGTATATGTAAATATATGAGGCAAGACTGCAAGACTAAGTCAGCATAGTCACATAGCCAAGCAGGTGGGGAGGGGTCAGAGCCGTTGCTTGACACTATAGGGGCCCTACGGGCTACTAGATTCTATAGAAATGCCACCCCAAACACAAAGACATGTACAGTGATGATTATATAAGCAACCTTTTATTTAAATAATGTGGAACACACATATGAAAATATTATCTTAAGGAAATATAAACAAAACTGTACAACACAATCAAAATACATCATAGAAATATGTACTCTCTGAAGACTGTCCACAGTGGTGGAAAGTAACTAAGTATTTGTACTTTGTTACTGTACTTAGGTAATTTTTCATGTATTTTTTATGTATCCCCAAGTTAAAAAAACAATCCTTGAGTCCAGTTGTCTCGATTTAAACTCTTGGAAATTAAAAGTAAGTACTTAACACTTTGGTTAAGTAGGATCGTTGATGTAGCACATCTACTTTTACTTGAGTATACATTTTGCTGGGTAATTGTACTTTCACTTAAGAACCAAACTTCAGTACTTCCTCCACCACTGACAACACAAGATATGATGACTAGTATTATTATTAAGTTTGTCCACAGTACAGGATCATCAGTGAGAACTGGACACCTTGGAACCTTCCTCTGTTACCAGGTCAGGTGCTGGAGGAGCAGAGGAAGGAGGGGGGGCTCTCAGGTGTTGGACTGCTGCTGGGACGTCCTCTGGAGTTTCCTCACAGGGCTATACATGGCCTGTGTGGTATAAGACCATAATGATCAGCCTGATAATTAACATTGTAAATAATCCAGATTATTCATAATGCACATACCTTCATCTGTGGAGGTTGTGGCATATTCATGAGGAGACACAGACAGGTGTTTAAGCACAGCACCAGATGAAAAACATAATTTAAAAAAGCCATAAAATAACACAACTATATGGCAATAATTAACTAGCTTGTCATTTACAGAGAAACACCTGAGCATTAATAAACACTAAATAGACTAAATATATACATTAGTTTTTCCTGCTGTGGTTTAGAGGTCATTAACTCTAACAGTAAGTTGTAACAGCAGCACTTAGCTTAATGCTGAACCTGCGAACGAGACAAAAACAAGCTAAAGTTTCATTAGCATAGCAGCTACACACTGTTGCTGCATGAGCTAACAAGCTACTTTACAGCTCTATTTACATTTTTATATACATTTACGTTTTATATCACGTCATTATATTGACGTTTGTAACTCATTTAGCAGACGTTTGTACGCAGAACGACTCACAGTGAACATTCAGGCTGCAGTATGAAGCCTGTTCAGTTAGCCATAAAGGTCTCAGATGTCTACTCGATTGTAACTCATGGTTAAGGTTACTGTATTGACACATAAAACACCATTAAAGCAGCACTAGGTTTTGTTATAGATTGTGGTTTGGATTAACCCTCATGCACTGTTCGGGACATTTTTGTCCTCTGAGAGAAATATATCAGATTTTTTTTATTTATTACAAACTACATAATCATGCATTCTTGATTGTTGGTGGTTTACCCTGTTGGTAGGAGGTAAAATTTGTGTTAACAATTTAATGACCATATTAATAACCCTTTACCTGCAGGCCTGTGCTCATGTAGTGTAGTTTCTGGCTTGTATATGGAGTTATAGGGAGTATTTTAGCACATAACTGTTTGTCTACACACTGTGTGTGTGTATGTTAGAGAGGAAGAGAGCCATTTGCACACTGATCTTGTTGTCTGTGAGTACACACAACCACAGAGTCTTCATAGTAAACAAAAACAAAGAAAGTGTTGCTATGCATGTGTGGCCCTTTGATGTCTACAGGTGCAGACTAAACAAAACAAAAAGGCAAGTGGTCTTACATGTGACCTTGTGGTCATTTGATGGTGAGAAGAGATCCGTCACTTGTTCACAAGCGAATCCTTCATTCGTTCACAAGTGAATCCTTCACTCATGCACAGGTGAATCCTCTCTTCATGCTGCTTGCTGCTCTTGTCACCATCAAATGACCAGGAGGATGCATGCAAGTCCACTAGTGTTTTTGTTTTGTTTAGTCTGAACCTCTCAGCATCAAAGGGCCAGGCACTTACTTTTAGGGCTGCAACAAATTTACCTTACTTTACTAAACTACTTTTAATACTAATTTTAGTAGGGGACTAAACTGTACATTAGATTTGGTTAGTCAATGATTATTTATTATGTTATCAAGTTATCTATCTATGGTGTCTATTTAGTAACATGCACATGTACGTATGGTCGTGTGGAGCGCAACACATCATGGAAAAGGGGCACTTAGACTTCACTTAGACTAATTCAGTGATCTCAACTGAGACACTAACCTAAAAGTAAAGTCACTCTACTAGAGAACGTGTTTTCCGAAAGCTAAAAAAAAAACAAAACAGCTATTTTACCCATCCACGCCAGAACTCCTGGATGTTTTCATTTTACATGCTTATGCATCGCCGTTGTATGCCTGAATTAGGTACACTTCACTTACTTAGTAACTTTATTTTCCTGACTTTCCTTCCCTGACACCCAGACTTTAGATCATTGTGGTCTCAACTTTACTTCACTGCTCAAATTGAGCCAGAGCATCTCCCATAGTTCATCTGTTTGACTTCTTCAGTGGTGGGTTGACTTAGGAGGCAGATGGTGCAAAGAACAAAGCTACTGCCCCCAACCCGTCCTGGGGTGCATTTGATGACTGTGCACAATTCCTACCAACAGGGTAAACCACCAACAATCAAGAATGCATGATTATGTAGTGCCATGGCTGTGCAGTCAAAAAAAGTGTGGTTATAATGTAAGTCTATGGGACTAAATGGGAGAAAAAATGAAAATCCAGTGCTGTGCAAAAACTAATAATGCAATAAAGTCAATTTTTTACTGATGTTTGACATGACCAAGACTGTAATAAAGGTTAAAAAAATCCAGTCCACATTCTCCTTTTCTATTAAAAATGAGCCATTTTGTGTGTTTTTTTTCCAATTTTCAGCACCACCCCTTATAAAATTGGTGATTAAAGGGTTAAAATCCTGGGGGAAAATGATTTTTTCACTACTGTTGATTAGAACTGAAGTTAATTAAAAGGTCTATGCAAAAAAAAAATCAAAAAAATATTTATCTGATATATTTTTAAAATCGTTAAAGTTAGGGGACGTTTTTGTCCCGAACAACACATAAGGGTAGTGGTTGCGAACAGTCCATGAGGGTTAAACCATCTGTTGACATTTACAGCAACCACTGTGACACGTCCCGCTCTGAAGAATCCATAACATGCACTACAGGTGGGTGTCAGATACGTGCACTGGTCTTTTCAATGGAAAGATCAACCTTTGGAGCAGATGTATCCAAGAAATGAATACATATTTTATGTGTTCCAGTGTATCTACAGTAAATGTATTAATTTTGTAAAATTTAATATGAACAAATATTAGACAGTTGGCTCTTGAGCTTGGTCATTTATTTCAAGAAAGTAGGACTGAACAATGAGACTCGAATGATCACAGATTTGCTTCATTGTGTACTGTTAAAATAAAAACACATCAGCTTCCAAGAAATGTAAAATTTAGTGTCTAGTAAAAGTGCATTATATAGCAGTGCTCACAGTGCCAGTATCTCAGTTCAAATTCTGCAATGTGACCTGATTGGATGGATGTCAGTAACTCTTCAGTTAGAGAAGCCCAAAATAACGAAGGCAGTCTGGAATTAGACTGACAGTACTCTGCATGTTAAAAAAAACACATTTTTGTCATCCTAAAAAGCTCCACAGAATGTATGCCTACTATCATAACTATATGTGTTAGACATTTCTCATCATAAGCTAAACTATGACATGCAAGGAGAGGAGCAGACACCAAAAAAATCACAGCCAACACAATAAACTGTTCTGAGGTCATTTAACCACAAAACAAAACATTCAACTCCAGACTGAAAATACTGCTGTAATGAATATTTTTATAACAAAGCTGTTAAATTTCCTGACAACTAGCTGGAAAAGCAGAGTAATACTTTGGATAACAACTGAGAACACAAATATGAAATAAAAGTGTCACTTCATTTAGATGACATTTGATGCTTTGTAGTCTATAGGACCTATTTTAAAGAAACTTTTAGGCTGCCCTCTCAGGTCAATCTATTCTCTTGACGTTTTTGATCCAACACAGGGGGCTGGAGCCTATCCCACTAATCAAAGGGGGAGAGGAAGGGTATGTCATCAGTCCATCACAGGCATATACAGACACAAACAACCATTTACCACAATTCAGAATCTCTTTGGACTCTTTGGGATGTGGAAGGGAGATGGAGTGCCTGGATATGGCACAGGGAGAACATGCACAATCCACACAGAAAGCCCCCAGTCAGCCAGCAGGTTCAAACCAGGAACCTTCTTGCTGTCAGGCGAAACTTAGTTTCACTTTTTTGGGATATTATTGCAAAAATACTGCACACAGTAAACAGTTAATTTTAAATGGAAAGTCAGATAGACCTGGAAGTCATGGAAGACGGTTACTGATGTAGGTGCAGAGAGGACACTGGTGCTTCTCTGTATTTAGGATCGTGCATTTGAAGTCAAAGAGTGTGGTCAAGAATGATATGATGCATGGTGATGCTTCCAATCTTCCAGTAGACACTGAAATGAACATGTAAAACATAACAAAGCTGTGCAACATTGTAAAACAGGGCTCTGTAAACAAACAATAACACTGTCTGATTATGACTGCTTTGTATTTTATACAAAAAATACAACAGATTCACACTTAAAAGTCAGGTGTAAGAATGTTTGAAGCTATGAGTCAGGTCTCAGCTTCTAAAAAGAAATTAAGTTGCTGAGTAATTTTTGATTATTTAGCATTAGGCTCTGTGTCAGTGGGAAGCAGGCATGCTTTACCATTCCAGACACTTGAAAACTGTTCCCAGATGGCCTGGTATACTGGCCTGAAGAGTTTTCCAGCATCAGAGCAGACAGACAGTGTTAAAAGGCTTTTCCATTGCTTATGTATTTACTCCACATGGTTTTATGTAATCTCTCACAGCAGCACTGACCTTTTCATTTGTATGACAATATTTAGACGAATTACACAATTGTCTTTCAATTGTACAACATGTGATGAAAAGATCTAGCAGAAGATTTGGTAGAAAAATACCAGACTGATATTGTTGCTTTCATATTTCTAAATTGGAACGTTGGAACTGCACGAAGAGCCATCAGAGCTGAAGGCTGGGACTTGTTCCTGATCTGCTAACAAAACTTGGGAAAAGGCAGCAGTCTTCCCTTCCTCAGAGCACAGTGTCGCAACTATATTGCACTACATTTGCTCTCAGTCTTTAACACTTTAATGTGTGTTCACTTTGATTTAGGCTTCCCCCTAAAAAATAGAGATTGTGTCAACTCTAGTGTTTAAGTTGATTACCTTCAAAACTGAGTGGTTCCACTAGGTCATTAGGCCATAAAATTATGATTAAGATAGACAGGTACCAAATCACAGCACAAGCTGCCTTTTCTCCTGACTGCTGGCCTGCCCCAAGCCAAGTTTGATGCCCATCCTCCGCCTCGTGAGGCCTCTGTTTCTGCTTCTGCTACAGTCCCAGCTGTTGTCCCAGCTCCAATTTAAGCTCCTACGTCATCCCCACACCTTTCTAGGCGTGAACGTTTTTTGGGAGATTCTAGTGACTGGCGATCATTCCTGGTTCAGTGTGGCCTTCACTTCAAGCTTCCCAGGCGGCCTGGAGCTTGTCTAAGCTCCCCCGTCTGTGACTCTGTGGACTCTCTCAACGCCTATTCTTTATTACCAGCCTCTCTGTTCACTTGATGACACACAGACTTGTCCATAGCTGGTTCTGGGTACATTTCAAAGATGTCTGTACTATAAATGTAAATTAACTACACATTGTCAATTTTAATTTTAAGATGATTTCTTTGATTATTTTAACCTGTTTAGATATCCTTTGCATTGGAAATCAATAATATATATTCGGTGCGTGAGTACTTTTAATACTTTAAGTACATTCAAGTACTTAAAGGTAGGGTAGGAGATTTCAGTCTGATTCACTTTTTGTTAAACAAGTGTAACTTCTCTTTACAATCCGATAGCAACCAATTAGTTCGGCAGTTTCGCTTTAAAAGAAGAATAGTAAAGCTGGAAGCTATAAAACGCTGAAAACATCAGCCAATCCTACGAAGCACACCTTGCACTTTTACTTAAGTACCAAGCTTCAGTACTTCCTCCACCACTGCTTACAGCTTCTGTAGAAGAGCATCCACTAAATGAGGAAACGGAAATATAAAAACAGAATAAAAAATATAAACATATATATATAAAAACACACAGACTTGACTAGTTGCCCATAAGTGTTTATGGTTAAGAGTAACTACACATTGTCAATTTGAAATTTAAGTTCGGGTACCCCTGCCTGAGCCTTGAGTTGTGGTTTTGAGTCCACCTCTGTCCGTTCATTTGTTACAATAATAATATTATTATTATATTAGTTTTTTTATAATCATTTTCTAGGGCAGTTTTTTAGACAGATGGGTATAAATTCCTGTGTGTGGAATCCTTTTAACGCTGTGCTCACATTTGACATATGGCGTGTTCAGTTAGTGTGACAACACAGAGGAATGATGACATTATAGGTGTATTTTCAAAAAACTATTTATATTATTCATTGATGCATGAAATACTTAGGTATAAAACATTGCAGATGCCTCTAGGTCACCACATGTCAATCTGAACTTGTCTGTGTTTCTTTTTTTTTTTTTTTTGTCCTTTGTATTTTTATAATAGAACCCAAATGAACTGTGGAATGTAGCTCTTATAGCTCTTAGTAGTTATTAATCTTCTCTCTCTCTCTCTCTCTCTCTCTCTGTGGAAACTTTATTTCTGAGAAGACTCATGAAAGCGTAGAAATGTACAGATGCTGCCTCCCAGTGGAATATAATTTGTTTGCTGGAAATGTATGTAAAACTTCATGTTGTAGAGTAGGAGAAATGTATATTTTGAGAATATGGAAGATAAAAACGTTGAAAAGCATTTATTTCCCCTTTTTTGAGGCTGGAATGCTATCTGAAGCTTGAAAGATGAAGAGGTTGAATGTTTTACATGTACAGAAACAGAACAGAAAGGAAAGAAAGAATAAAATCTGTCTATGTGAATCCAATATGCTCCTCTCTTTGCAGTAAATAATCTAAATGACACATAAGGACAGTGAGCAACATAACACACCGAGAGCAATACATTTTAACTGAGGCAATATCATCAACAGATCTAATAATAAATAAATTAAATTAAACACAATTTGAATGTTGACATTATTATTAACAGAGCCTACTTTCTGCTAACTTCACAGACGGCAAACCAATAATGTCTCAAATCCCTATTACACTTGCAGTGCGCAGGATAGTGTTCGCTCAGAAGATTAGCTAGTGAAATTGTGCTATTGTTTCCTGAGAATGCAAATTGTGCTGGGTGTCATTTAAAGCAACACTACATGTTATGAAAGCAGTTAGCTGAGGAAACGTTGATTCTTTGGGGACAAATTCGGGGCTCTCAGGTTTCTCTGTTGGTCCTGTTGGTGTTAGAGCTGTTGTAGCTTGAAGACTGCTCACTGCCCTCCACTGCTGCAAACTTCACCTTCCTGTGAAACCTCTGCAGACACAAGAACACAGCCAGCTATGATCACTCAGCCTCAACAAACACGTTTACAAGACAAAGTTCCTGTTGCTAGCAGGTGGCGCTATGACCGTGTCATCCTATTAGCATATATAACTGTTCAGACTCAGGTCCATAGCAGTACTGTAAGATTTTGTCCACATTGCATAAAGTATGTTGGTGGTACTGCAGAAAATACAGTGTTTCTTTGCAATGGCGAATGGTCAACTTTGAGGCCACGCCCCCGCCACACCATAACTCTTTTGAAAGAGTTTTGGAATGCGTCTATTCCTGATGGTGTCCTGAGTGGACACAATGAATTTCAGCTCGATTGGATGAAGTATGTATGTTTTGTAGCAGGGTCACAAATAGGCAAAAATGGCCACAAAAGTCAAAATGGTGGACTTCCTGTTGGGGTTGGAGGGGGGGTCCAAGAGACTTTTTTGTGCGTCTTGAGGTGATACATATGTTTGCCAATTGTCATGACCCTACTCAAAACAGGCCAGGGGGGCAGGCAGAAAAACCTATGAAAACACAAGATTTTGTGTAGCCAGTAGGTGGCGCCGTGTCAAATCCCCAATATTGTTGTATAGGTGTGTTTATGGTCAGACTCTGTTCATACATGTGACATTTGGTACAGATCGGACAGTAAACACAGAAGTTATAGCGACTTCCGGTTTCCTGTGAAATCGCCAAACTTTGAGGCCACACCTCGGCCACACCATCAGAGTTTTGGAAAGCGTCTATTCCCTATGGTGTCCTGAGTGGACACAGTGAATTCCAGCTCAATTGGATGAAGTATGCGAGGCGTGAAAAGTTTTGTAGCAGGGTCACAAATCGCCAAAAATTAACAGAAATTTCAAAATGGCGGACTTCCTGTTGGGTTTGGAGGGGGGGTCCAAGAGACTTTTTTGTGCATCTTGGGGTGATAAACATGTGTGCCAATTTTCGTGACCCTACTCAAAACAGGCCACAGGGGCAGGCAGAAAAACCTATGAAAACACAACATTTTGTGTAGCCAGTAGGTGGCGCTCTGTCAAAGCCTCAATATTGTTGTCTAGATGTGTTTAGGGTCAGACTCTGATCATACATGTGACATTTCGTACAGATCGGACAGAAAACGAAGAAGTTATAGAGACTTTCTGTGTCCTCAGAAATGGTCAAACTTTGAGGCCATGCCCCGGCCACACCGTCAGACTTTTGTAAGAGTTTTGGAATGCGTCTATTCCCTATGGTGTCCTGAGTGGACACGGCGAATTTCAGCTCAATCCGATGAAGTATGCGAGGCGTGAAAAGTTTGGCAGCAGGGTCACACATCGCCAAAAATGGCCACAAAAGGTAAAATGGCGGACTTCCTGTTGGGTTTGGAGGGGGGGTCCAAGAGACTTTTTTGTGCGTCTTGAGGTGATACATATGTGTGCTAATTTTCATAATCCTGTGTCAAACTGGCCAGCGGGGCTACGCGTTAGGGCAAAAAATACAGGGAGTTCCTTTGTAATGGCGAATGGTCAACTTTGAGTCCACGCCCCCACCACACCGTAATACCTTTGTAAGAGTTTTGGAATGCGTCTATTCCCTATGGTGTCCTGAGTGGACACAGTGATTTTCAGCTTGATTGGATGAAGTATGCGAGGCGTGAAAAGTTTTGCAGCAGGGTCACAAATCGCCAAAAAATAACAGAAATTTCAAAATGGCGGACTTCCTGTTGGGTTTGGAGGGGGGATCCAAGAGACTTTTTTGTGCATCTTGGGGTGATAAACATGTGTGCCAATTTTCGTGACCCTACTCAAAACAGGCCACAGGGGCAGGCAGAAAAACCTATGAAAACACAACATTTTGTGTAGCCAGTAGGTGGCGCTCTGTCAAAGCCTCAATATTGTTGTATAGATGTGTTTAGGGTCAGACTCTGATCATACATGTGACATTTCGTACAGATCGGACAGAAAACGAAGAAGTTATAGAGACTTTCTGTGTCCTCAGAAATGGTCAAACTTTGAGGCCACGCCCCGGCCACACCGTCAGACTTTTGTAAGAGTTTTGGAATGCGTCTATTCCCTATGGTGTCCTGAGTGGACACGGCGAATTTCAGCTCAATCCGATGAAGTATGCGAGGCGTGAAAAGTTTGGCAGCAGGGTCACACATCGCCAAAAATGGCCACAAACCTTCAAATGGCGGACTTCCTGTTGGGTTTGGAGGGGGGGTCCAAGAGACTTTTTTGTGCGTCTTGAGGTGATACATATGTGTGCCAATTTTCATAATCCTGTGTCAAACCGGCCAGAGGGGCTACGCGTTGGGGGCGCTATAGAGCCATTTTTATATGTGCATTTCAAAAGTCAGCAAATTTCAAAATTTTTCGGGCGAATGAATTTTTCTACCAAGTTTGGTGAGTTTTTGGGCATGTTAAGGCCCCCAAAAATGCGATCTTAGGGGGGGAAGGAAAAAAAAATGAAAAATTAAAGCTGCAAGCAGCATTGCGGGCCCTCGCGCACCTTGCGATCCGCAGGGTCATCGCAGTCTTCTCTCCTATGCTCTCGTCTCCTATACTGTCCTGTGCTATGCTCTCCTCCTCTCATTTCCACAGATATACAACAAACACATGTTTACAACCAAACTTTCCTGCTACCAGTAGGTGGCGCTATGACCGAATCATCCTATTAGCATATATATCTGTTCAGACCCGGGTCCATAGCAGTAGTGTAAGATTTTGTCCACATTGCATAAAGTATATGGGTAGTACTGGATAAAACACAGCGAGTTCCTTTGTAATGGCGAATGGTCAACTTTGAGGCCACTCCCCTGCCACACGGTAATACTTTTGAAAGAGTTTTGGAATGCGTCTATTCCCTATGGTGTCCTGAGTGGACACAGTGAATTTCAGCTCAATTCCATGAAGTATGTGAGGCGTGAAAAGTTTTGAAGCAGGGTCACAAATAGGCAAAAAATGGCCACAAAAGTCAAAATGGCGGACTTCCTGTTGGGTTTGGAGGGGGGGTCCAAGAGACTTTTTTGTGCGTCTTGGGGTGATACACATGTGTGCCAATTTTCATGATCCTGTGTCAAACTGGCCAGCGGGGCTACGCGTTAGGGCAACAAATACAGGGAGTTCCTTTGTAATGGCGAATGGTCAACTTTGAGGCCACGCCCCCGCCACACCGTCAGACTTTTGTAAGAGTTTTTGAATGCGTCTATTCCCTATGGTGTCCTGAGTGGACACAGTGAGTTTTAGCTCATTTGGATGAAGTATGCGAGGCATGAAAAGTTTTGTAGGAGGGTCACAAATCGCCAAAAATTAACAGAAATTTCAAAATTGCGGACTTCCTGTTGGGTTTGGAGGGGGGGTCCAAGAGACTTTTTTGTGCATCTTGGGGTGATACACATGTGTACCAATTTTCATGACCCTACTCAAAACAGGCCAGGGGGGCAGGCAGAAAAACCTATGAAAACACAACATTTTGTGTAGCCAGTAGGTGGCGCTCTGTCAAAGCCTCAATATTGTTGTATAGATATGTTTAGGGTCAGACTATGATCATACATGTGACATTTCGTACAGATCGGACAGAAAACGAAGAAGTTATAGAGACTTTCTGTGTCCTCAGAAATGGTCAAACTTTGAGGCCACGTCCCGGCCACACCGTCAGACTTTTGTAAGAGTTTTGGAATGCGTCTATTCCCTATGGTGTCCTGAGTGGACACGGCGAATTTCAGCTCAATCCGTTGAAGTATGCGAGGCGTGAAAAGTTTGGCAGCAGGGTCACACATCGCCAAAAATGGCCACAAACCTTCAAATGGCGGACTTCCTGTTGGGTTTGGAGTGGGGGTCCAAGAGACTTTTTTGTGCGTCTTGAGGTGATACATATGTGTGCCAATTTTCATAATCCTGTGTCAAACCGGCCAGAGGGGCTACGCGTTGGGGGCGCTATAGAGCCATTTTTATATGTGCATTTCAAAAGTCAGCAAATTTAAAAATTTTTCGGGCGAATGAATTTTTCTACCAAGTTTGGTGAGTTTTTGGGCATGTTAAGGCCTCCAAAAATGCGATCTCGGAGGGGGAAAAAAAAAAAAAATTAAAGCTGCAAGCAGCATTGCGGGCCCTCGCGCACCTTGCGATCCGCGGGGTCATCGCAGTCTTCTCTCCTATGCTCTCGTCTCCTATACTCTCCTGTGCTATGCTCTCCTCCTCTCATTTCCACAGATATACAACAAACACATGTTTACAACCAAACTTTCCTGCTACCAGTAGGTGGCGCTATGACCGTATCATCCTATTAGCATATATCTGTTTAGACTCGGCTCCATGGCAGTACTGTAAGATTTTGTCCACATTGCATAAAGTATATGGGTAGTACTGCATAAAACACAGCGAGTTCCTTTGTAATGGCGAATGGTCAACTTTGAGGCCACTCCCCCGCCACACGGTAATACTTTTGAAAGAGTTTTGGAATGCGTCTATTCCCTATGGTGTCCTGAGTGGACACAGTGAATTTCAGCTCAATTGCATGAAGTATGTGAGGCGTGAAAAGTTTTGAAGCAGGGTCAAAAATAGGCAAAAAATTGCCACAAAAAGTCAAAATGGCGGACTTCCTGTTGGGTTTGGAGGGGGGGTCCAAGAGACTTTTTGTGCGTCTTGGGGTGATACACATGTGTGCTAATTTCATGATCCTGTGTCAAACTGGCCAGCGGGGCTACGCATTAGGGCAAAAAATACAGGGAGTTCCTTTGTAATGGCGAATGGTCAACTTTGAGGCCACGCCCCCACCACACCGTAAGACTTTTGTAAGAGTTTTGGAATGCGTCTATTCCCTATGGTGTCCTGAGTGGACACAGTGAATTTCAGCTCAATTGCATGAAGTATGTGAGGCGTGAAAAGTTTTGAAGCAGGGTCACAAATAGGCAAAAAATGGCCAGAAAAGTCAAAATGGCGGACTTCCTGTTGGGTTTGGAGCGGGGGGTCCAAGAGACTTTTTTGTGCGTCTTGGGGTGATACACATGTGTGCAAATTTTCATGATCTTGTGTCAAACTGGCCAGCGGGGCTACGTGTTAGGGTAAAAAATACAGGGAGTTCCTTTGTAATGGCGAATGGTCAACTTTGAGGCCACACCCCCACCACACCGTAATACTTTTGTAAGAGTTTTGGAATGCGTCTATTCTGTATCGTGTCCTGAGTGGACACAGTGATTTTCAGCTTGATTGGATGAAGTATGCGAGGCGTGAAAAGTTTTGTAGCAGGGTCACAAATCGCCAAAAATTAACAGACATTTCAAAATGGCGGACTTCCTGTTGGGTTTGGAGGGGGGGTCCAAGAGACTTTTTTGTGCGTCTTGGGGTGATACACATGTGTGCCAATTTTCATAATCCTGTGTCAAACAGGCCAGAGGGGGCAGGCAGAAAAACCTATGAAAACACAACATTTTGTGTAGCCAGTAGGTGGCGCTCTGTCAAAGCCTCAATATTGTTGTATAGATGTGTTTAGGGTCAGACTCTGATCATACATGTGACATTTCGTACAGATCGGACAGAAAACGAAGAAGTTATAGAGACTTTCTGTGTCCTCAGAAATGGTCAAACTTTGAGGCCACGCCCCGGCCACACCGTCAGACTTTTGTAAGAGTTTTGGAATGCGTCTATTCCCTATGGTGTCCTGAGTGGACACGGCGAATTTCAGCTCAATCCGATGACGTATGCGAGGCGTGAAAAGTTTGGCAGCAGGGTCACACATCGCCAAAAATGGCCACAAACCTTCAAATGGCGGACTTCCTGTTGGGTTTGGAGGGGGGGTCCAAGAGACTTTTTTGTGCGTCTTGAGGTGATACATATGTGTGCCAATTTTCATAATCCTGTGTCAAACCGGCCAGAGGGGCTACGCGTTGGGGGCGCTATAGAGCCATGTTTATATGTGCATTTCAAAAGTCAGCAAATTTCAAAATTTTTCGGGCGAATGAATTTTTCTACCAAGTTTGGTGAGTTTTTGGGCATGTTAAGGCCCCCAAAAATGCGATCTTAGGGGGGGAAGGAAAAAAAAAAAATGAAAAATTAAAGCTGCAAGCAGCATTGCGGGCCCTCGCGCACCTTGCGATCCGCAGGGTCATCGCAGTCTTCTCTCCTATGCTCTCGTCTCCTATACTGTCCTGTGCTATGCTCTCCTCCTCTCATTTCCACAGATATACAACAAACACATGTTTACAACCAAACTTTCCTGCTACCAGTAGGTGGCGCTATGACCGAATCATCCTATTAGCATATATATCTGTTCAGACCCGGGTCCATAGCAGTACTGTAAGATTTTGTCCACATTGCATAAAGTATATGGGTAGTACTGCATAAAACACAGCGAGTTCCTGTGTAATGGCGAATGGTCAACTTTGAGGCCACTCCCCTGCCACACGGTAATACTTTTGAAAGAGTTTTGGAATGCGTCTATTCCCTAGTGGTGTCCTGAGTGGACACAGTGAATTTCAGCTCAATTGCATGAAGTATGTGAGGCGTGAAAAGTTTTGAAGCAGGGTCAAAAATAGGCAAAAAATGGCCACAAAAGTCAAAATGGCGGACTTCCTGTTGGGTTTGGAGGGGGGGTCCAAGAGACTTTTTTGTGCGTCTTGGGGTGATACACATGTGTGCCAATTTTCATGATCCTGTGTCAAACTGGCCAGCGGGGCTACGCGTTAGGGCAAAAAATACAGGGAGTTCCTTTGTAATGGCGAATGGTCAACTTTGAGGCCACGCCCCCACCACACCGTAAGACTTTTGTAAGAGTTTTGGAATGCGTCTATTCCCTATGGTGTCCTGAGTGGACACAGTGATTTTCAGCTTGATTGGATGAAGTATGCGAGGCGTGAAAAGTTTTGTAGCAGGGTCACAAATCGCCAAAAATTAACAGAAATTTCAAAATGGCGGACTTCCTGTTGGGTTTGGAGGGGGGGTCCAAGAGACTTTTTTGTGCATCTTGGGGTGATACACATGTGTGCCAATTTTCATGACCCTACTCAAAACAGGCCAGGGGGGCAGGCAGAAAAACCTATGAAAACACAACATTTTGTGTAGCCAGTAGGTGGCGCTCTGTCAAAGCCTCAATATTGTTGTATAGATGTGTTTAGGGTCAGACTCTGATCATACATGTGACATTTCGTACAGATCGGACAGAAAACGAAGAAGTTATAGAGACTTTCTGTGTCCTCAGAAATGGTCAAACTTTGAGGCCACGCCCCGGCCACACCGTCAGACTTTTGTAAGAGTTTTGGAATGCGTCTATTCCCTATGGTGTCCTGAGTGGACACGGCGAATTTCAGCTCAATCCTATGAAGTATGCGAGGCGTGAAAAGTTTGGCAGCAGGGTCACACATCGCCAAAAATGGCCACAAACCTTCAAATGGTGGACTTCCTGTTGGGTTTGGAGGGGGGGTCCAAGAGACTTTTTTGTGCATCTTGAGGTGATACATATGTGTGCCAATTTTCATAATCCTGTGTCAAACCGGCCAGAGGGGCTACGCGTTGGGGGCGCTATAGAGCCATTTTTATATGTGAATTTCAAAAGTCAGCAAATTTCAAAATTTTTCGGGCGAATGAATTTTTCTACCAAGTTTGGTGAGTTTTTGGGCATGTTAAGGCCTCCAAAAATGCGATCTCGGAGGGGGAAAAAAAAAAAAAAAATAATAATCCTAAGGGTTTCAATAGGGCTCTTGCACCATTCGGTGCTCGGGCCCTAATAATAATCCTAAGGGTTTCAATAGGGCTCTTGCACCATTCGGTGCTCGGGCCCTAATTAAAGCTGCAAGCAGCATTGCGGGCCCTCGCGCACCTTGCGATCCGTGGGGTCATCGCAGTCTTCTCTCCTATGCTCGCGTCTCCTATACTCTCCTGTGCTATGCTCTCCTCCTCTCATTTCCACAGATATACAACAAACACATGTTTACAACCAAACTTTCCTGCTACCAGTAGGTGGCGCTATGACCGTATCATCCTATTAGCATATATATCTGTTTAGACTCGGCTCCATGGCAGTACTGTAAGATTTTGTCCACATTGCATAAAGTATATGGGTAGTACTGCATAAAACACAGCGAGTTCCTTTGTAATGGCGAATGGTCAACTTTGAGGCCACTCCCCCAGCCACACGGTAATACTTTTGAAAGAGTTTTGGAATGCGTCTATTCCCTATGGTGTCCTGAGTGGACACAGTGAATTTCAGCTCAATTGCATGAAGTATGTGAGGCGTGAAAAGTTTTGAAGCAGGGTCACAAATAGGCAAAAAATGGCCACAAAAGTCAAAATGGTGGACTTCCTGTTGGGTTTGGAGGGGGGGTCCAAGAGACTTTTTTGTGCGTCTTGGGGTGATACACATGTGTGCTAATTCTCATGATCCTGTGTCAAACTGGCCAGCGGGGCTACGCATTAGGGCAATAAATACAGTGAGTTCCTTTGTAATGGCGAATGGTCAACTTTGAGGCCACGCCCCCGCCACACCGTCAGACTTTTGTAAGAGTTTTTGAATGCGTCTATTCCCTATGGTGTCCTGAGTGGACACAGTGAGTTTTAGCTCATTTGGATGAAGTATGCGAGGCGTGAAAAGTTTTGTAGGAGGGTCACAAATCGCCAAAAATTAACAGAAATTTCAAAATTGCGGACTTCCTGTTGGGTTTGGAGGGGGGGTCCAAGAGACTTTTTTGTGCATCTTGGGGTGATACACATGTGTACCAATTTTCATGACCCTACTCAAAACAGGCCAGGGGGGCAGGCAGAAAAACCTATGAAAACACAACATTTTGTGTAGCCAGTAGGTGGCGCTCTGTCAAAGCCTCAATATTGTTGTATAGATGTGTTTAGGGTCAGACTCTGATCATACATGTGACATTTCGTACAGATCGGACAGAAAACGAAGAAGTTATAGAGACTTTCTGTGTCCTCAGAAATGGTCAAACTTTGAGGCCACGCCCCGGCCACACCGTCAGACTTTTGTAAGAGTTTTGGAATGCGTCTATTCCCTATGGTGTCCTGAGTGGACACGGCGAATTTCAGCTCAATCCGTTGAAGTATGCGAGGCGTGAAAAGTTTGGCAGCAGGGTCACACATCGCCAAAAATGGCCACAAACCTTCAAATGGCGGACTTCCTGTTGGGTTTGGAGGGGGGGTCCAAGAGACTTTTTTGTGCGTCTTGAGGTGATACATATGTGTGCCAATTTTCATAATCCTGTGTCAAACCGGCCAGAGGGGCTACGCGTTGGGGGCGCTATAGAGCCATTTTTATATGTGCATTTCAAAAGTCAGCAAATTTCAAAATTTTTCGGGCGAATGAATTTTTCTACCAAGTTTGGTGAGTTTTTGGGCATGTTAAGGCCTCCAAAAATGCGATCTCGGAGGGGGAAAAAAAAAAAAAAAAAAAAAAAAAAAAAAAAAAATAATAATCCTAAGGGTTTCAATAGGGCTCTTGCACCATTCGGTGCTCGGGCCCTAAAAATAATAATCCTAAGGGTTTCAATAGGGCTCTTGCACCATTCGGTGCTCGGGCCCTAATTAAAGCTGCAAGCAGCATTGCGGGCCCTCGCGCACCTTGCGATCCGCGGGGTCATCGCAGTCTTCTCTCCTATGCTCTCGTCTCTTATTCTCTCCTGTCCTATGCTCTCCTCCTCTCATTTCCACAGATATACAACAAACACATGTTTACAACCAAACTTTCCTGCTACCAGTAGGTGGCGCTATGACCGTATCATCCCATTAGCATATATATTTGTTCAGACTCGGGTCCATAGCAGTACTGTAAGATTTTGTCCACATTGCATAAAGTCTTAGGGTGATACACATGTGTGCTAATTCTCATGATCCTGTGTCAAACTGGCCAGCGGGGCTACGCATTAGGGCAATAAATACAGTGAGTTCCTTTGTAATGGCGAATGGTCAACTTTGAGGCCACGCCCCCGCCACACGGTATTACTTTTGAAAGAGTTTTGGAATGCGTCTATTCCCTATGGTGTCCTGAGTGGACACAGTGAGTTTTAGCTCATTTGGATGAAGTATGCGAGGCATGAAAAGTTTTGTAGGAGGGTCACA
This sequence comes from Parambassis ranga, assembly GCF_900634625.1. Lineage (NCBI taxonomy): Eukaryota > Metazoa > Chordata > Actinopteri > Ambassidae > Parambassis > Parambassis ranga. The sequence continues at coordinate 1,388,063 of NC_041039.1, read as the reverse complement.
AATCGCCAAAAATTAACAGAAATTTCAAAATTGCGGACTTCCTGTTGGGTTTGGAGGGGGGGTCCAAGAGACTTTTTTGTGCATCTTGGGGTGATACACATGTGTACCAATTTTCATGCCCCTACTCAAAACAGGCCAGGGGGGCAGGCAGAAAAACCTATGAAAACACAACATTTTGTGTAGCCAGTAGGTGGCGCTCTGTCAAAGCCTCAATATTGTTGTATAGATGTGTTTAGGGTCAGACTCTGATCATACATGTGACATTTCGTACAGATCGGACAGAAAACGAAGAAGTTATAGAGACTTTCTGTGTCCTCAGAAATGGTCAAACTTTGAGGCCACGCCCCGGCCACACCGTCAGACTTTTGTAAGAGTTTTGGAATGCGTCTATTCCCTATGGTGTCCTGAGTGGACACGGCGAATTTCAGCTCAATCCGTTGAAGTATGCGAGGCGTGAAAAGTTTGGCAGCAGGGTCACACATCGCCAAAAATGGCCACAAACCTTCAAATGGCGGACTTCCTGTTGGGTTTGGAGGGGGGGTCCAAGAGACTTTTTTGTGCGTCTTGAGGTGATACATATGTGTGCCAATTTTCATAATCCTGTGTCAAACCGGCCAGAGGGGCTACGCGTTGGGGGCGCTATAGAGCCATTTTTATATGTGCATTTCAAAAGTCAGCAAATTTCAAAATTTTTCGGGCGAATGAATTTTTCTACCAAGTTTGGTGAGTTTTTGGGCATGTTAAGGCCTCCAAAAATGCGATCTCGGAGGGGGAAAAAAAAAAAAAAAAAAATTAAAGCTGCAAGCAGCATTGCGGGCCCTCGCGCACCTTGCGATCCGCAGGGTCATCGCAGTCTTCTCTCCTATGCTCTCGTCTCCTATACTCTCCTGTGCTATGCTCTCCTCCTCTTATTTCCACAGAGATACAACGAACACATGTTTACAACCAAACTTTCCTGCTACCAGTAGGTGGCGCTATGACCGTATCATCCTATTAGCATATATATCTGTTCAGACTCGGGTCCATAGCAGTACTGTAAGATTTTGTCCACATTGCATAAAGTATATGGGTAGTACTGCATAAAACACAGCGAGTTCCTTTGTAATGGCGAACGGTCAACTTTGAGGCCACTCCCCCGCCACACGGTAATACTTTTGAAAGAGTTTTGGAATGCAGCTATTCCCTATGGTGTCCTGAGTAGACACAGTGAATTTCAGCTCAATTGCATGAAGTATGTGAGGCGTGAAAAGTTTTGAAGCAGGGTCAAAAATAGGCAAACAATTGCCACAAAAGTCAAAATGGCGGACTTCCTGTTGGGTTTGGAGGCGGGGTCCAAGAGACTTTTTTGTGCGTCTTGGGGTGATACACATGTGTGCTAATTTTCATGAACCTGTGTCAAACTGGCCAGCGGGGCTACACATTAGGGCAAAAAATACAGGGAGTTCCTTTGTAATGGCGAATGGTCAACTTTGAGGCCACGCCCCCACCACACCGTAAGACTTTTGTAAGAGTTTTGGAATGCGTCTATTCCCTGTGGTGTCCTGAGTGGACACAGTGAATTTCAGCTCAATTGCATGAAGTATGTGAGGCGTGAAAAGTTTTGAAGCAGGGTCACAAATAGGCAAAAAATGGCCACAAAAGTCAAAATGGCGGACTTCCTGTTGGGTTTGGAGGGGGGGTCCAAGAGACTTTTTTGTGCGTCTTGGGGTGATACACATGTGTGCTAATTCTCATGATCCTGTGTCAAACTGGCCAGCGGGGCTACGCATTAGGGCAATAAATACAGGGAGTTCCTTTGTAATGGCGAATGGTCAACTTTGAGGCCACGCCCCCACCACACCGTCAGACTTTTGTAAGAGTTTTGGAATGCGTCTATTCCCTATGGTGTCCTGAGTGGACACAGTGAGTTTTAGCTCATTGGATGAAGTATGCGAGGCGTGAAAAGTTTTGTAGGCAGGGTCACAAATCGCCAAAAATTAACAGAAATTTCAAAATTGCGGACTTCCTGTTGGGTTTGGAGGGGGGGTCCAAGAGACTTTTTTGTGCATCTTGGGGTGATACACATGTGTACCAATTTTCATGACCCTACTCAAAACAGGCCAGGGGGGCAGGCAGAAAAACCTATGAAAACACAACATTTTGTGTAGCCAGTAGGTGGCGCTCTGTCAAAGCCTCAATATTGTTGTATAGATGTGTTTAGGGTCAGACTCTGATCATACATGTGACATTTCGTACAGATCGGACAGAAAACGAAGAAGTTATAGAGACTTTCTGTGTCCTCAGAAATGGTCAAACTTTGAGGCCACGCCCCGGCCACACCGTAAGACTTTTGTAAGAGTTTTGGAATGCGTCTATTCCCTATGGTGTCCTGAGTGGACACGGCGAATTTCAGCTCAATCCGTTGAAGTATGCGAGGCGTGAAAAGTTTGGCAGCAGGGTCACACATCGCCAAAAATGGCCACAAACCTTCAAATGGCGGACTTCCTGTTGGGTTTGGAGGGGGGGTCCAAGAGACTTTTTTGTGCGTCTTGAGGTGATACATATGTGTGCCAATTTTCATAATCCTGTGTCAAACCGGCCAGAGGGGCTACGCGTTGGGGGCGCTATAGAGCCATTTTTATATGTGCATTTCAAAAGTCAGCAAATTTCAAAATTTTTCGGGCGAATGAATTTTTCTACCAAGTTTGGTGAGTTTTTGGGCATGTTAAGGCCTCCAAAAATGCGATCTCGGAGGGGGAAAAAAAAAAAAAAAAAAAAATTAAAGCTGCAAGCAGCATTGCGGGCCCTCGCGCACCTTGCGATCCGCGGGGTCATCGCAGTCTTCTCTCCTATGCTCTCGTCTCCTATACTCTCCTGTCCTATGCTCTCCTCCTCTCATTTCCACAGATATACAACAAACACATGTTTACAACCAAACTTTCCTGCTACCAGTAGGTGGCGCTATGACCGTATCATCCTATTAGCATATATATCTGTTCAGACTCGGGTCCATAGCAGTACTGTAAGATTTTGTCCACATTGCATAAAGTATATGGGTAGTACTGCATAAAACACAGCGAGTTCCTTTGTAATGGCGAATGGTCAACTTTGAGGCCACTCCCCCGCCACACGGTAATACTTTTGAAAGAGTTTTGGAATGCGTCTATTCCCTATGGTGTCCTGAGTGGACACAGTGAATTTCAGCTCAATTGCATGAAGTATGTGAGGCGTGAAAAGTTTTGAAGCAGGGTCACAAATAGGCACAAAATGGCCACAAAAGTCAAAATGGCGGACTTCCTGTTGGGTTTGGAGGGGGGGTCCAAGAGACTTTTTTGTGCGTCTTGGGGTGATACACATGTGTGCTAATTCTCATGATCCTGTGTCAAACTGGCCAGCGGGGCTACGCATTAGGGCAATAAATACAGTGAGTTCCTTTGTAATGGCGAATGGTCAACTTTGAGGCCACGCCCCCGCCACACCGTCAGACTTTTGTAAGAGTTTTGGAATGCGTCTATTCCCTATGGTGTCCTGAGTGGACACAGTGAGTTTTAGCTCATTTGGATGAAGTATGCGAGGCGTGAAAAGTTTTGTAGGAGGGTCACAAATCGCCAAAAATTAACAGAAATTTCAAAATTGCGGACTTCCTGTTGGGTTTGGAGGGGGGGTCCAAGAGACTTTTTTGTGCATCTTGGGGTGATACACATGTGTACCAATTTTCATGACCCTACTCAAAACAGGCCAGGGGGGCAGGCAGAAAAACCTATGAAAACACAACATTTTGTGTAGCCAGTAGGTGGCGCTCTGTCAAAGCCTCAATATTGTTGTATAGATGTGTTTAGGGTCAGACTCTGATCATACATGTGACATTTCGTACAGATCGGACAGAAAACGAAGAAGTTATAGAGACTTTCTGTGTCCTCAGAAATGGTCAAACTTTGAGGCCACGCCCCGGCCACACCGTCAGACTTTTGTAAGAGTTTTGGAATGCGTCTATTCCCTATGGTGTCCTGAGTGGACACGGCGAATTTCAGCTCAATCCGTTGAAGTATGCGAGGCGTGAAAAGTTTGGCAGCAGGGTCACACATCGCCAAAAATGGCCACAAACCTTCAAATGGCGGACTTCCTGTTGGGTTTGGAGGGGGGGTCCAAGAGACTTTTTTGTGCGTCTTGAGGTGATACATATGTGTGCCAATTTTCATAATCCTGTGTCAAACCGGCCAGAGGGGCTACGCGTTGGGGGCGCTATAGAGCCATTTTTATATGTGCATTTCAAAAGTCAGCAAATTTCAAAATTTTTCGGGCGAATGAATTTTTCTACCAAGTTTGGTGAGTTTTTGGGCATGTTAAGGCCTCCAAAAATGCGATCTCGGAGGGGGAAAAAAAAAAAAAAAAAAAAATTAAAGCTGCAAGCAGCATTGCGGGCCCTCGCGCACCTTGCGATCCGCGGGGTCATCGCAGTCTTCTCTCCTATGCTCTCGTCTCCTATACTCTCCTGTCCTATGCTCTCCTCCTCTCATTTCCACAGATATACAACGAACACATGTTTACAACCAAACTTTCCTGCTACCAGTAGGTGGCGCTATGACCGTATCATCCTATTAGCATATATATCTGTTCAGACTCGGGTCCATAGCAGTACTGTAAGATTTTGTCCACATTGCATAAAGTATATGGGTAGTACTGCATAAAACACAGCGAGTTCCTTTGTAATGGCGAACGGTCAACTTTGAGGCCACTCCCCCGCCACACGGTAATACTTTTGAAAGAGTTTTGGAATGCATCTATTCCCTATGGTGTCCTGAGTAGACACAGTGAATTTCAGCTCAATTGCATGAAGTATGTGAGGCGTGAAAAGTTTTGAAGCAGGGTCAAAAATAGGCAAAAAATTGCCACAAAAGTCAAAATGGCGGACTTCCTGTTGGGTTTGGAGGCGGGGTCCAAGAGACTTTTTTGTGCGTCTTGGGGTGATACACATGTGTGCTAATTTTCATGAACCTGTGTCAAACTGGCCAGCGGGGCTACACATTAGGGCAAAAAATACAGGGAGTTCCTTTGTAATGGCGAATGGTCAACTTTGAGGCCACGCCCCCACCACACCGTAAGACTTTTGTAAGAGTTTTGGAATGCGTCTATTCCCTGTGGTGTCCTGAGTGGACACAGTGAATTTCAGCTCAATTGCATGAAGTATGTGAGGCGTGAAAAGTTTTGAAGCAGGGTCAAAAATAGGCAAAAAATGGCCACAAAAGTCAAAATGGCGGACTTCCTGTTGGGTTTGGAGGGGGGGTCCAAGAGACTTTTTTGTGCGTCTTGGGGTGATACACATGTGTGCTAATTTTCATGATCCTGTGTCAAACTGGCCAGCGGGGCTACGCGTTAGGGCAATAAATACAGGGAGTTCCTTTGTAATGGCGAATGGTCAACTTTGAGGCCACGCCCCCACCACACCGTCAGACTTTTGTAAGAGTTTTTGAATGCGTCTATTCCCTATGGTGTCCTGAGTGGACACAGTGAGTTTTCAGCTTGATTGGATGAAGTATGCGAGGCGTGAAAAGTTTTGTAGGCAGGGTCACAAATCGCCAAAAATTAACAGAAATTTCAAAATTGCGGACTTCCTGTTGGGTTTGGAGGGGGGGTCCAAGAGACTTTTTTGTGCATCTTGGGGTGATACACATGTGTACCAATTTTCATGACCCTACTCAAAACAGGCCAGGGGGGCAGGCAGAAAAACCTATGAAAACACAACATTTTGTGTAGCCAGTAGGTGGCGCTCTGTCAAAGCCTCAATATTGTTGTATAGATGTGTTTAGGGTCAGACTCTGATCATACATGTGACATTTCGTACAGATCGGACAGAAAACGAAGAAGTTATAGAGACTTTCTGTGTCCTCAGAAATGGTCAAACTTTGAGGCCACGCCCCGGCCACACCGTCAGACTTTTGTAAGAGTTTTGGAATGCGTCTATTCCCTATGGTGTCCTGAGTGGACACGGCGAATTTCAGCTCAATCCGATGAAGTATGCGAGGCGTGAAAAGTTTGGCAGCAGGGTCACACATCGCCAAAAATGGCCACAAACCTTCAAATGGCGGACTTCCTGTTGGGTTTGGAGGGGGGGTCCAAGAGACTTTTTTGTGCGTCTTGAGGTGATACATATGTGTGCCAATTTTCATAATCCTGTGTCAAACCGGCCAGAGGGGCTACGCGTTGGGGGCGCTATAGAGCCATTTTTATATGTGCATTTCAAAAGTCAGCAAATTTCAAAATTTTTCGGGCGAATGAATTTTTCTACCAAGTTTGGTGAGTTTTTGGGCATGTTAAGGCTCCAAAAATGCGATCTCGGAGGGGGAAAAAAAAAAAAAAAAAAAAAATAATAATCCTAAGGGTTTCAATAGGGCTCTTGCACCATCGGTGCTCGGGCCCTAATTAAAGCTGCAAGCAGCATGGCGGGCCCTCGCGCACCTTGCGATCCGCGGGGTCATCGCAGTCTTCTCTCCTATGCTCTCGTCTCCTATACTCTCCTGTCCTATGCTCTCCTCTCATTTCCACAGATATACAACAAACACATGTTTACAACCAAACGTTCCTGCTACCAGTAGGTGGCGCTATGACCGTATCATCCTATTAGCATATATATCTGTTCAGACTCGGGTCCATAGCAGTACTGTAGTTTACTAGTAGTTCCTAGGATTCATAGAAGTAGAATGGGAGGACGAGCTTTCAGCTATCAGGCACCGCTATTATGGAACCAGTTACCAATCTGGGTCCGAGAGGCAGACACTGCCTCCACCTTTAAGACTAGACTTAAAACTTTTCTGTTTAGTAAGGCGTACGGTTAGCCTTAGACCTAGTGTGTAGCACAGCTATGCTGCTCTAGGCCTACGTTGTCGGGGGGCACAAACATGATCCACTGAGCAGTTTCCCTCTCACCCTCTAACCTCTCCTTTTCTCTCCTTAGTCTGGCTCACACTGGTCTCAAGACCTGGATGATGACCTGCAGTCCGGCCCGTGAAGTCTCTCTTGCTTTACGTTGTCGGGGGGCACAAACATGATCCACTGAGCAGTTACCCTCTCACCCTCTAACCTCTCCTTTTCTCTCCTTAGTCTGGCTCACACTGGTCTCAAGACCTGGATGATGACCTGCAGTCCGGCCCGTGAAGTCTCTCTTGCTCTACGTTGTCGGGGGGCACAAACACGATCCTCTGAACACCCTCTGACCTCTCCTCCACTCTCCTTAGTCTGGATCATACTGGGTAATATCGTCTCATAATCTGTGTTAACTGTCTTCCTTGTAGTTCTGTGCCTCGCTCTCGCTCTCTCTCTTTGCAGGTCTCAAGACCTGCATACTGACCTGCAGTCTCTCCTGTGCTCATCGACTTCACTAGCCCCTGCTGCTCATCTTTACTATCAAATTACTATTCCTACTTATGGACCGACGATATATATAGATATCATTACAATATATCACTGTTTCATCTTGCTGTCATGTTTGCTCTGTACTGTATCATGTTTGTATCATGTTTGCTCCTCTCTCTCTCTCTCTCTCTCTCTCTTTCTCCTTCATCCTCTCTCTCTCTCTCTCTCTCTCTCTCCCTCATCCTCTCTGACTAGCAGCAGGACTGGTTCCCCCTTAAGTTGACGGGTCCTGCTCAAGGTTTCTTCCTCTTAATATGCGAATGGTCAACTTGGAGGCCACTCCCCCACCACACGGTAATACTTTTGAAAGAGTTTTGGAATGCGTCTATTCCCTATGGTGTCCCTGAGTGGACACAGTGAATTTCAGCTCAAGTGCATGAAGTATGGAGGCGTGAAAAAGTTTTGAAGCAGGGTCACAAATAGGTAAAAAATGGCCACAAAAGTCAAAATGGTGGACTTCCTGTTGGGTTTGGAGGGGGGGTCCAAGAGACTTTTTTGTGCGTCTTGGGGTGATACACATGTGTGCTAATTCTCATGATCCTGTGTCAAACTGGCCAGCGGGGCTACGCATTAGGGCAATAAATACAGTGAGTTCCTTGTAATGGCGAATGGTCAAGTTTGAGGCCACGCCCCGCCACACCGTCAGACTTTGTAAGAGTTTTTGAATGCGTCTATTCCCTATGGTGTCCTGAGTGGACACAGTGAGTTTTAGCTCATTTGGATGAAGTATGCGAGGCGTGAAAAGTTTGTAGGAGGGTCACAAATCGCCAAAAATTAACAGAAATTTCAAAATTGCGGACTTCCTGTTGGGTTTGGAGGGGGGGTCCAAGAGACTTTTTTGTGCATCTTGGGGTGATACACATGTGTACCAATTTTCATGACCCTACTCAAAACAGGCCAGGGGGGCAGGCAGAAAAACCTATGAAAACACAACATTTTGTGTAGCCAGTAGGTGGCGCTCTGTCAAAGCCTCAATATTGTTGTATAGATGTGTTTAGGGTCAGACTCTGATCATACATGTGACATTTCGTACAGATCGGACAGAAAACGAAGAAGTTATAGAGACTTTCTGTGTCCTCAGAAATGGTCAAACTTTGAGGCCACGCCCCGGCCACACCGTCAGACTTTTGTAAGAGTTTTGGAATGCGTCTATTCCCTATGGTGTCCTGAGTGGACACGGCGAATTTCAGCTCAATCCGTTGAAGTATGCGAGGCGTGAAAAGTTTGGCAGCAGGGTCACACATCGCCAAAAATGGCCACAAACCTTCAAATGGCGGACTTCCTGTTGGGTTTGGAGGGGGGGTCCAAGAGACTTTTTTGTGCGTCTTGAGGTGATACATATGTGTGCCAATTTTCATAATCCTGTGTCAAACCGGCCAGAGGGGCTACGCGTTGGGGGCGCTATAGAGCCATTTTTATATGTGCATTTCAAAAGTCAGCAAATTTCAAAATTTTTCGGGCGAATGAATTTTTCTACCAAGTTTGGTGAGTTTTTGGGCATGTTAAGGCCTCCAAAAATGCGATCTCGGAGGGGGAAAAAAAAAAAAAAAAAAAAATTAAAGCTGCAAGCAGCATTGCGGGCCCTCGCGCACCTTGCGATCCGCGGGGTCATCGCAGTCTTCTCTCCTATGCTCTCGTCTCCTATACTCTCCTGTGCTATGCTCTCCTCCTCTCATTTCCACAGATATACAACAAACACATGTTTACAACCAAACTTTCCTGCTACCAGTAGGTGGCGCTATGACCGTATCATCCTATTAGCATATATATCTGTTTAGACTCGGCTCCATGGCAGTACTGTAAGATTTTGTCCACATTGCATAAAGTATATGGGTAGTACTGCATAAAACACAGCGAGTTCCTTTGTAATGGCGAACGGTCAACTTTGAGGCCACTCCCCCGCCACACGGTAATACTTTTGAAAGAGTTTTGGAATGCGTCTATTCCCTATGGTGTCCTGAGTGGACACAGTGAATTTCAGCTCAATTGCATGAAGTATGTGAGGCGTGAAAAGTTTTGAAGCAGGGTCACAAATAGGCAAAAAATGGCCACAAAAGTCAAAATGGCGGACTTCCTGTTGGGTTTGGAGGGGGGGTCCAAGAGACTTTTTTGTGCGTCTTGGGGTGATACACATGTGTGCTAATTCTCATGATCCTGTGTCAAACTGGCCAGCGGGGCTACGCATTAGGGCAATAAATACAGTGAGTTCCTTTGTAATGGCGAATGGTCAACTTTGAGGCCACGCCCCCGCCACACCGTAAGACTTTTGTAAGAGTTTTTGAATGCGTCTATTCCCTATGGTGTCCTGAGTGGACACAGTGAGTTTTAGCTCATTTGGATGAAGTATGCGAGGCGTGAAAAGTTTTGTAGGAGGGTCACAAATCGCCAAAAATTAACAGAAATTTCAAAATTGCGGACTTCCTGTTGGGTTTGGAGGGGGGGTCCAAGAGACTTTTTTGTGCATCTTGGGGTGATACACATGTGTACCAATTTTCATGACCCTACTCAAAACAGGCCAGGGGGGCAGGCAGAAAAACCTATGAAAACACAACATTTTGTGTAGCCAGTAGGTGGCGCTCTGTCAAAGCCTCAATATTGTTGTATAGATGTGTTTAGGGTCAGACTCTGATCATACATGTGACATTTCGTACAGATCGGACAGAAAACGAAGAAGTTATAGAGACTTTCTGTGTCCTCAGAAATGGTCAAACTTTGAGGCCACGCCCCGGCCACACCGTCAGACTTTTGTAAGAGTTTTGGAATGCGTCTATTCCCTATGGTGTCCTGAGTGGACACGGCGAATTTCAGCTCAATCCGATGAAGTATGCGAGGCGTGAAAAGTTTGGCAGCAGGGTCACACATCGCCAAAAATGGCCACAAACCTTCAAATGGCGGACTTCCTGTTGGGTTTGGAGGGGGGGTCCAAGAGACTTTTTTGTGCGTCTTGAGGTGATACATATGTGTGCCAATTTTCATAATCCTGTGTCAAACCGGCCAGAGGGGCTACGCGTTGGGGGCGCTATAGAGCCATTTTTATATGTGCATTTCAAAAGTCAGCAAATTTCAAAATTTTTCGGGCGAATGAATTTTTCTACCAAGTTTGGTGAGTTTTTGGGCATGTTAAGGCCTCCAAAAATGCGATCTCGGAGGGGGAAAGAAAAAAAAAAAAATTAAAGCTGCAAGCAGCATTGCGGGCCCTCGCGCACCTTGCGATCCGCGGGGTCATCGCAGTCTTCTCTCCTATGCTCTCGTCTCCTATACTCTCCTGTGCTATGCTCTCCTCCTCTCATTTCCACAGATATACAACAAACACATGTTTACAACCAAACTTTCCTGCTACCAGTAGGTGGCGCTATGACCGTATCATCCTATTAGCATATATATCTGTTCAGACTCGGCTCCATAGCAGTACTGTAAGATTTTGTCCACATTGCATAAAGTATATGGGTAGTACTGCATAAAACACAGCGAGTTCCTTTGTAATGGCGAATGGTCAACTTTGAGGCCACTCCCCCGCCACACGGTAATACTTTTGAAAGAGTTTTGGAATGCGTCTATTCCCTATGGTGTCCTGAGTGGACACAGTGAATTTCAGCTCAATTGCATGAAGTATGTGAGGCGTGAAAAGTTTTGAAGCAGGGTCACAAATAGGCAAAAAATGGCCACAAAAGTCAAAATGGTGGACTTCCTGTTGGGTTTGGAGGGGGGGTCCAAGAGACTTTTTTGTGCGTCTTGGGGTGATACACATGTGTGCTAATTCTCATGATCCTGTGTCAAACTGGCCAGCGGGGCTACGCATTAGGGCAATAAATACAGTGAGTTCCTTTGTAATGGCGAATGGTCAAGTTTGAGGCCACGCCCCCGCCACACCGTCAGACTTTTGTAAGAGTTTTTGAATGCGTCTATTCCCTATGGTGTCCTGAGTGGACACAGTGAGTTTTAGCTCATTTGGATGAAGTATGCGAGGCGTGAAAAGTTTTGTAGGAGGGTCACAAATCGCCAAAAATTAACAGAAATTTCAAAATTGCGGACTTCCTGTTGGGTTTGGAGGGGGGGTCCAAGAGACTTTTTTGTGCATCTTGGGGTGATACACATGTGTACCAATTTTCATGACCCTACTCAAAACAGGCCAGGGGGGCAGGCAGAAAAACCTATGAAAACACAACATTTTGTGTAGCCAGTAGGTGGCGCTCTGTCAAAGCCTCAATATTGTTGTATAGATGTGTTTAGGGTCAGACTCTGATCATACATGTGACATTTCGTACAGATCGGACAGAAAACGAAGAAGTTATAGAGACTTTCTGTGTCCTCAGAAATGGTCAAACTTTGAGGCCACGCCCCGGCCACACCGTCAGACTTTTGTAAGAGTTTTGGAATGCGTCTATTCCCTATGGTGTCCTGAGTGGACACGGCGAATTTCAGCTCAATCCGTTGAAGTATGCGAGGCGTGAAAAGTTTGGCAGCAGGGTCACACATCGCCAAAAATGGCCACAAACCTTCAAATGGCGGACTTCCTGTTGGGTTTGGAGGGGGGGTCCAAGAGACTTTTTTGTGCGTCTTGAGGTGATACATATGTGTGCCAATTTTCATAATCCTGTGTCAAACCGGCCAGAGGGGCTACGCGTTGGGGGCGCTATAGAGCCATTTTTATATGTGCATTTCAAAAGTCAGCAAATTTCAAAATTTTTCGGGCGAATGAATTTTTCTACCAAGTTTGGTGAGTTTTTGGGCATGTTAAGGCCTCCAAAAATGCGATCTCGGAGGGGGAAAAAAAAAAAAAAAAAAAAAAAAAAAAAAAAATAATAATCCTAAGGGTTTCAATAGGGCTCTTGCACCATTCGGTGCTCGGGCCCTATGCTCGGGCCCTAATAATAATCCTAAGGGTTTCAATAGGGCTCTTGCACCATTCGGTGCTCGGGCCCTAATAAATTAAAGCTGCAAGCAGCATTGCGGGCCCTCGCGCACCTTGCGATCCGCGGGGTCATCGCAGTCTTCTCTCCTATGCTCTCGTCTCCTATACTCTCCTGTGCTATTCTCTCCTCCTCTCATTTCCACAGATATACAACAAACACATGTTTACAACCAAACTTTCCTGCTACCAGTAGGTGGCGCTATGACCGTATCATCCTATTAGCATATATATCTGTTCAGACTCGGGTCCATAGCAGTACTGTAAGATTTTGTCCACATTGCATAAGTATATGGGTAGTACTGCATAAATACAGTGAGTTCCTTTGTAATGGCGAATGGTCAACTTTGAGGCCACTCCCCCACCACACGGTAATACTTTTGAAAGAGTTTTGGAATGCGTCTATTCCCTATGGTGTCCTGAGTGGACACAGTGAATTTTCAGCTCAATTGCATGAAGTATGTGAGGCGTGAAAAGTTTTGAAGCAGGGTCACAAATAGGCAAAAAATGGCCACAAAAGTCAAAATGGCGGACTTCCTGTTGGGTTTGGAGGGGGGGTCCAAGAGACTTTTTTGTGCGTCTTGGGGTGATACACATGTGTGCTAATTTTCATGATCCTGTGTCAAACTGGCCAGCGGGGCTACGCGTTAGGGCAATAAATACAGGGAGTTCCTTTGTAATGGCGAATGGTCAACTTTGAGGCCACGCCCCCACCACACCTTCAGACTTTTGTAAGAGTTTTGGAATGCGTCTATTCCCTATGGTGTCCTGAGTGGACACAGTGAGCTTTCAGCTTGATTGGATGAAGTATGCGAGGCGTGAAAAGTTTTGCAGGCAGGGTCACAAATCGCCAAAAATTAACAGAAATTTCAAAATGGCGGACTTCCTGTTGGGTTTGGAGGGGGGGTCCAAGAGACTTTTTTGTGCATCTTGGGGTGATACACATGTGTGCCAATTTTCATGACCCTACTCAAAACAGGCCACAGGGGGCAGGCAGAAAAACCTATGAAAACACAACATTTTGTGTAGCCAGTAGGTGGCGCTCTGTCAAAGCCTCAATATTGTTGTATAGATGTGTTTAGGGTCAGACTCTGATCATACATGTGACATTTCGTACAGATCGGACAGAAAACGAAGAAGTTATAGAGACTTTCTGTGTCCTCAGAAATGGTCAAACTTTGAGGCCACGCCCCGGCCACACCGTCAGACTTTTGTAAGAGTTTTGGAATGCGTCTATTCCCTATGGTGTCCTGAGTGGACACGGCGAATTTCAGCTCAATCCGATGAAGTATGCGAGGCGTGAAAAGTTTGGCAGCAGGGTCACACATCGCCAAAAATGGCCACAAACCTTCAAATGGCGGACTTCCTGTTGGGTTTGGAGGGGGGGTCCAAGAGACTTTTTTGTGCGTCTTGAGGTGATACATATGTGTGCCAATTTTCATAATCCTGTGTCAAACCGGCCAGAGGGGCTACGCGTTGGGGGCGCTATAGAGCCATTTTTATATGTGCATTTCAAAAGTCAGCAAATTTCAAAATTTTTCGGGCGAATGAATTTTTCTACCAAGTTTGGTGAGTTTTTGGGCATGTTAAGGCCCCCAAAAATGCGATCTTAGGGGGGGAAGGAAAAAAAAAAATGAAAAATTAAAGCTGCAAGCAGCATTGCGGGCCCTCGCGCACCTTGCGATCCGCGGGGTCATCGCAGTCTTCTCTCCTATGCTCTCGTCTCCTATACTCTCCTGTCCTATGCTCTCCTCCTCTCATTTCCACAGATATACAACAACACATGTTTACAACCAAACTTTCCTGCTACCAGTAGGTGGCGCTATGACCGTATCATCCTATTAGCATATATATCTGTTCAGACTCGGGTCCATATGCAGTACTGTAAGATTTTGTCCACATTGCATAAAGTATATGGGTAGTACTGCATAAAACACAGCGAGTTCCTTTGTAATGGCGAATGGTCAACTTTGAGGCCACTCCCCCGCCACACGGTAATACTTTTGAAAGAGTTTTGGAATGCGTCTATTCCCTATGGTGTCCTGAGTGGACACAGTGAATTTCAGCTCAATTGCATGAAGTATGTGAGGCGTGAAAAGTTTTGAAGCAGGGTCACAAATAGGCAAAAAATGGCCACAAAAGTCAAAATGGCGGACTTCCTGTTGGGTTTGGAGGGGGGGTCCAAGAGACTTTTTTGTGCGTCTTGGGGTGATACACATGTGTGCTAATTTTCATGATCCTGTGTCAAACTGGCCAGCGGGGCTACGCAGTTAGGGCAAAAAATACAGGGAGTTCCTTTGTAATGGCGAATGGTCAACTTTGAGGCCACGCCCCCACCACACCGTCAGACTTTTGTAAGAGTTTTGGAATGCGTCTATTCCCTATGGTGTCCTGAGTGGACACAGTGAGTTTTCAGCTCGATTGGATGAAGTATGCGAGGCGTGAAAAGTTTTGTAGCAGGGTCACAAATCGCCAAAAATTAACAGAAATTTCAAAATGGCGGACTTCCTGTTGGGTTTGGAGGGGGGGTCCAAGAGACTTTTTTGTGCATCTTGGGGTGATACACATGTGTACCAATTTTCATGACCCTACTCAAAACAGGCCAGGGGGCAGGCAGAAAAACCTATGAAAACACAACATTTTGTGTAGCCAGTAGGTGGCGCTCTGTCAAAGCCTCAATATTGTTGTATAGATGTGTTTAGGGTCAGACTCTGATCATACATGTGACATTTCGTACAGATCGGACAGAAAACGAAGAAGTTATAGAGACTTTCTGTGTCCTCAGAAATGGTCAAACTTTGAGGCCACGCCCCGGCCACACCGTCAGACTTTTGTAAGAGTTTTGGAATGCGTCTATTCCCTATGGTGTCCTGAGTGGACATGGCGAATTTCAGCTCAATCCGATTGAAGTATGCGAGGCGTGAAAAGTTTGGCAGCAGGGTCACACATCGCCAAAAATGGCCACAAACCTTCAAATGGCGGACTTCCTGTTGGGTTTGGAGGGGGGGTCCAAGAGACTTTTTTGTGCGTCTTGAGGTGATACATATGTGTGCCAATTTTCATAATCCTGTGTCAAACCGGCCAGAGGGGCTACGCGTTGGGGGCGCTATAGAGCCATTTTTATATGTGCATTTCAAAAGTCAGCAAATTTCAAAATTTTTCGGGCGAATGAATTTTTCTACCAAGTTTGGTGAGTTTTTGGGCATGTTAAGGCCCCCAAAAATGCGATCTAAGGGGGGGAAAGAAAAAAAAAAAAATTAAAGCTGCAAGCAGCATTGCGGGCCCTCGCGCACCTTGCGATCCGCGGGGTCATCGCAGTCTTCTCTCCTATGCTCTCGTCTCCTATACTCTCCTGTGCTATGCTCTCCTCCTCTCATTTCCACAGATATACAACAAACACATGTTTACAACCAAACTTTCCTGCTACCAGTAGGTGGCGCTATGACCGTATCATCCTATTAGCATATATATCTGTTTAGACTCGGCTCCATGGCAGTACTGTAAGATTTTGTCCACATTGCATAAAGTATATGGGTAGTACTGCATAAAACACAGCGAGTTCCTTTGTAATGGCGAATGGTCAACTTTGAGGCCACTCCCCCCGCCACACGGTAATACTTTTGAAAGAGTTTTGGAATGCGTCTATTCCCTATGGTGTCCTGAGTGGACACAGTGAATTTCAGCTCAATTGCATGAAGTATGTGAGGCGTGAAAAGTTTTGATAGCAGGGTCACAAATAGGCAAAAATGGCCACAAAAGTCAAAATGGTGGACTTCCTGTTGGGTTTGGAGGGGGGGTCCAAGAGACTTTTTTGTGCGTCTTGGGGTGATACACATGTGTGCTAATTCTTCATGATCCTGTGTCAAACTGGCCAGCGGGGCTACGCATTAGGGCAATAAATACAGTGAGTTCCTTTGTAATGGCGAATGGTCAACTTTGAGGCCACGCCCCCGCCACACCGTCAGACTTTTGTAAGAGTTTTGGAATGCGTCTATTCCCTATGGTGTCCTGAGTGGACACAGTGAGTTTTAGCTCATTTGGATGAAGTATGCGAGGCGTGAAAAGTTTTGTAGCAGGGTCACAAATCGCCAAAAATTAACAGAAATTTCAAAATGGCGGACTTCCTGTTGGGTTTGGAGGGGGGGTCCAAGAGACTTTTTTGTGCATCTTGGGGTGATACACATGTGTACCAATTTTCATGACCCTACTCAAAACAGGCCAGGGGGGCAGGCAGAAAAACCTATGAAAACACAACATTTTGTGTAGCCAGTAGGTGGCGCTCTGTCAAAGCCTCAATATTGTTGTATAGATGTGTTTAGGGTCAGACTCTGATCATACATGTGACATTTCGTACAGATCGGACAGAAAACGAAGAAGTTATAGAGACTTTCTGTGTCCTCAGAAATGGTCAAACTTTGAGGCCACGCCCCGGCCACACCGTCAGACTTTTGTAAGAGTTTTGGAATGCGTCTATTCCCTATGGTGTCCTGAGTGGACACGGCGAATTTCAGCTCAATCCGTTGAAGTATGCGAGGCGTGAAAAGTTTGGCAGCAGGGTCACACATCGCCAAAAATGGCCACAAACCTTCAAATGGCGGACTTCCTGTTGGGTTTGGAGGGGGGGTCCAAGAGACTTTTTTGTGCGTCTTGAGGTGATACATATGTGTGCCAATTTTCATAATCCTGTGTCAAACCGGCCAGAGGGGCTACGCGTTGGGGGCGCTATAGAGCCATTTTTATATGTGCATTTCAAAAGTCAGCAAATTTCAAAATTTTTCGGGCGAATGAATTTTTCTACCAAGTTTGGTGAGTTTTTGGGCATGTTAAGGCCTCCAAAAATGCGATCTCGGAGGGGGAAAAAAAAAAAAAAAAAAATAATAATCCTAAGGGTTTCAATAGGGCTCTTGCACCATTCGGTGCTCGGGCCCTAATAATAATCCTAAGGGTTTCAATAGGGCTCTTGCACCATTCGGTGCTCGGGCCCTAATTAAAGCTGCAAGCAGCATTGCGGGCCCTCGCGCACCTTGCGATCCGCGGGGTCATCGCAGTCTTCTCTCCTATGCTCTCGTCTCCTATACTCTCCTGTGCTATGCTCTCCTCCTCTCATTTCCACAGATATACAACAAACACATGTTTACAACCAAACTTTCCTGCTACCAGTAGGTGGCGCTATGACCGTATCATCCTATTAGCATATATATCTGTTCAGACTCGGTCCATAGCAGTACTGTAAGATTTTGTCCACATTGCATAAAGTATATGGGTAGTACTGCATAAAACACAGCGAGTTCCTTTGTAATGGCGAACTGGTCAACTTTGAGGCCACTCCCCCGCCACACGGTAATACTTTTGAAAGAGTTTTGGAATGCGTCTATTCCCTATGGTGTCCTGAGTGGACACAGTGAATTTCAGCTCAATTGCATGAAGTATGTGAGGCGTGAAAAGTTTTGAAGCAGGGTCACAAATAGGCAAAAAATGGCCACAAAAGTCAAAATGGCGGACTTCCTGTTGGGTTTGGAGGGGGGGTCCAAGAGACTTTTTTGTGCGTCTTGGGGTGATACACATGTGTGCTAATTTTCATGATCCTGTGTCAAACTGGCCAGCGGGGCTACGCGTTAGGGCAAAAATACAGGGAGTTCCTTTGTAATGGCGAATGGTCAACTTTGAGGCCACGCCCCCACCACACCGTAAGACTTTTGTAAGAGTTTTGGAATGCGTCTATTCCCTATGGTGTCCTGAGTGGACACAGTGAGTTTTCAGCTTGATTGGATGAAGTATGCGAGGCGTGAAAAGTTTTGTAGCAGGGTCACAAATCGCCAAAAATTAACAGAAATTTCAAAATGGCGGACTTCCTGTTGGGTTTGGAGGGGGGGTCCAAGAGACTTTTTTGTGCATCTTGGGGTGATACACATGTGTGCCAATTTTCATGACCCTACTCAAAACAGGCCCAGGGGGCAGGCAGAAAAACCTATGAAAACACAACATTTTGTGTAGCCAGTAGGTGGCGCTCTGTCAAAGCCTCAATATTGTTGTATAGATGTGTTTAGGGTCAGACTCTGATCATACATGTGACATTTCGTACAGATCGGACAGAAAACGAAGAAGTTATAGAGACTTTCTGTGTCCTCAGAAATGGTCAAACTTTGAGGCCACGCCCCGGCCACACCGTCAGACTTTTGTAAGAGTTTTGGAATGCGTCTATTCCCTATGGTGTCCTGAGTGGACACGGCGAATTTCAGCTCAATCCGATGAAGTATGCGAGGCGTGAAAAGTTTGGCAGCAGGGTCACACATCGCCAAAAATGGCCACAAACCTTCAAATGGCGGACTTCCTGTTGGGTTTGGAGGGGGGGTCCAAGAGACTTTTTTGTGCGTCTTGAGGTGATACATATGTGTGCCAATTTTCATAATCCTGTGTCAAACCGGCCAGAGGGGCTACGCGTTGGGGGCGCTATAGAGCCATTTTTATATGTGCATTTCAAACGTCAGCAAATTTCAAAATTTTTCGGGCGAATGAATTTTTCTACCAAGTTTGGTGAGTTTTTGGGCATGTTAAGGCCTCCAAAAATGCGATCTAGGGGGGGAAGGAAAAAAAAAAAAAAATTAGAGCTGCAAGCAGCATTGCGGGCCCTCGCGCACCTTGCGATCCGCGGGGTCATCGCAGTCTTCTCTCCTATGCTCTCGTCTCCTATACTCTCCTGTGCTATGCTCTCCTCCTGTCATTTCCACAAATATACAACAAACACATGTTTACAACCAAACTTTCCTGCTACCAGTAGGTGGCGCTATGACCGTATCATCCTATTAGCATATATATTTGTTTAGACTCGGCTCCATGGCAGTACTGTAAGATTTTGTCCACATTGCATAAAGTATATGGGTAGTACTGCATAAAACACAGCGAGTTCCTTTGTAATGGCGAATGGTCAACTTTGAGGCCACTCCCCCGCCACACGGTAATACTTTTGAAAGAGTTTTGGAATGCGTCTATTCCCTATGGTGTCCTGAGTGGACACAGTGAATTTCAGCTCAATTGCATGAAGTATGTGAGGCGTGAAAAGTTTTGAAGCAGGGTCACAAATAGGCAAAAATGGCCACAAAAGTCAAAATGGTGGACTTCCTGTTGGGTTTGGAGGGGGGGTCCAAGAGACTTTTTTGTGCGTCTTGGGGTGATACACATGTGTGCTAATTTTCATGATCCTGTGTCAAACTGGCCAGCGGGGCTACGCATTAGGGCAATAAATACAGTGAGTTCCTTTGTAATGGCGAATGGTCAACTTTGAGGCCACGCCCCCGCCACACCGTCAGACTTTTGTAAGAGTTTTGAATGCGTCTATTCCCTATGGTGTCCTGAGTGGACACAGTGAGTTTTAGCTCATTTGGATGAAGTATGCGAGGCGTGAAAAGTTTTGTAGGAGGGTCACAAATCGCCAAAAATTAACAGAAATTTCAAAATTGCGGACTTCCTGTTGGGTTTGGAGGGGGGGTCCAAGAGACTTTTTTGTGCATCTTGGGGTGATACACATGTGTACCAATTTTCATGACCCTACTCAAAACAGGCCAGGGGGGCAGGCAGAAAAACCTATGAAAACACAACATTTTGTGTAGCCAGTAGGTGGCGCTCTGTCAAAGCCTCAATATTGTTGTATAGATGTGTTTAGGGTCAGACTCTGATCATACATGTGACATTTCGTACAGATCGGACAGAAAACGAAGAAGTTATAGAGACTTTCTGTGTCCTCAGAAATGGTCAAACTTTGAGGCCACGCCCCGGCCACACCGTCAGACTTTTGTAAGAGTTTTGGAATGCGTCTATTCCCTATGGTGTCCTGAGTGGACACGGCGAATTTCAGCTCAATCCGTTGAAGTATGCGAGGCGTGAAAAGTTTGGCAGCAGGGTCACACATCGCCAAAAATGGCCACAAACCTTCAAATGGCGGACTTCCTGTTGGGTTTGGAGGGGGGGTCCAAGAGACTTTTTTGTGCGTCTTGAGGTGATACATATGTGTGCCAATTTTCATAATCCTGTGTCAAACCGGCCAGAGGGGCTACGCGTTGGGGGCGCTATAGAGCCATTTTTATATGTGCATTTCAAAAGTCAGCAAATTTCAAAATTTTTCGGGCGAATGAATTTTTCTACCAAGTTTGGTGAGTTTTTGGGCATGTTAAGGCCTCCAAAAATGCGATCTCGGAGGGGGAAAAAAAAAAAAAAAAAAAAATAATTAAAGCTGCAAGCAGCATTGCGGGCCCTCGCGCACCTTGCGATCCGCGGGGTCATCGCAGTCTTCTCTCCTATGCTCTCGTCTCCTATACTCTCCTGTGCTATGCTCTCCTCCTCTCATTTCCACAGATATACAACAAACACATGTTTACAACCAAACTTTCCTGCTACCAGTAGGTGGCGCTATGACCGTATCATCCTATTAGCATATATATCTGTTTAGACTCGGCTCCATGGCAGTACTGTAAGATTTTGTCCACATTGCATAAAGTATATGGGTAGTACTGCATAAAACACAGCGAGTTCCTTTGTAATGGCGAATGGTCAACTTTGAGGCCACTCCCCCGCCACACGGTAATACTTTTGAAAGAGTTTTGGAATGCGTCTATTCCCTATGGTGTCCTGAGTGGACACAGTGAATTTCAGCTGAATTGCATGAAGTATGCGAGGCACTGAAAAGTTTTATAGCAGGGTCAGAAAACGGTAAAAATTACAAAAAAAGTCAAAATGGTGGACTTCCTGTTGGGTTTGGAGGGGGGGTCCAAGAGACTTTTTTGTGCGTCTTGGGGTGATACACATGTGTGCTAATTCTTATGATCCTGTGTCAAACTGGCCAGCGGGGCTACGCATTAGGGCAATAAATACAGTGAGTTCCTTTGTAATGGCGAATGGTCAACTTTGAGGCCACGCCCCCGCCACACCGTCAGACTTTTGTAAGAGTTTTGGAATGCGTCTATTCCCTATGGTGTCCTGAGTGGACACAGTGAGTTTTAGCTCATTTGGATGAAGTATGCGAGGCGTGAAAAGTTTTGCAGCAGGGTCACAAATCGCCAAAAATTAACAGAAATTTCAAAATGGCGGACTTCCTGTTGGGTTTGGAGGGGGGGTCCAAGAGACTTTTTTGTGCATCTTGGGGTGATACACATGTGTGCCAATTTTCAGTGACCCTACTCAAAACAGGCCACAGGGGGCAGGCAGAAAAACCTATGAAAACACAACATTTTGTGTAGCCAGTAGGTGGCGCTCTGTCAAAGCCTCAATATTGTTGTATAGATGTGTTTAGGGTCAGACTCTGATCATACATGTGACATTTCGTACAGATCGGACAGAAAACGAAGAAGTTATAGAGACTTTCTGTGTCCTCAGAAATGGTCAAACTTTGAGGCCACGCCCCGGCCACACCGTCAGACTTTTGTAAGAGTTTTGGAATGCGTCTATTCCCTATGGTGTCCTGAGTGGACACGGCGAATTTCAGCTCAATCCGTTGAAGTATGCGAGGCGTGAAAAGTTTGGCAGCAGGGTCACACATCGCCAAAAATGGCCACAAACCTTCAAATGGCGGACTTCCTGTTGGGTTTGGAGGGGGGGTCCAAGAGACTTTTTTGTGCGTCTTGAGGTGATACATATGTGTGCCAATTTTCATAATCCTGTGTCAAACCGGCCAGAGGGGCTACGCGTTGGGGGCGCTATAGAGCCATTTTTATATGTGCATTTCAAAAGTCAGCAAATTTCAAAATTTTTCGGGCGAATGAATTTTTCTACCAAGTTTGGTGAGTTTTTGGGCATGTTAAGGCCTCCAAAAATGCGATCTCGGAGGGGGAAAAAAAAAATAATAATCCTAAGGGTTTCAATAGGGCTCTTGCACCATTCGGTGCCGGGCCCTAATAATAATCCTAAGGGTTTCAATAGGGCTCTTGCACCATTCGGTGCTCGGGCCCTAATTAAAGCTGCAAGCAGCATTGCGGGCCCTCGCGCACCTTGCGATCCGCGGGGCTCATCGCAGTCTTCTCTCCTATGCTCTCGTCTCCTATACTCTCCTGTCCTATGCCTCCTCCTCCTCTCATTTCCAAGATATATAACAAACACATGTTTACAACCACACTTTCCTGCTACCAGTAGGTGGCGCTATGACCGTATCATCCTATTAGCATATATATCTTTTCAGACTCGGGTCCATAGCAGTAGTGTAAGATTTTGGCCACATGCATGAAGTATATGGGTAGTACTGCATAAACACAGCGAGTTTCCTTTGTAATGGCGAATACGGTCAACTTTGAGGCCACTCCCCCGCCACACGGTAATACTTTTGAAAGAGTTTTGGAATGCGTCTATTCCCTATGGTGTCCTGAGTGGACACAGTGAATTTCAGCTCAATTGCAAGAAGTATGTGAGGCGTGAAAAGTTTTGAAGCAGGGTCACAAATAGGCAAAAAATGGCCACAAAAGTCAAAATGGCGGACTTCCTGTTGGGTTTGGAGGGGGGGTCCAAGAGACTTTTTTGTGCGTCTTGGGTTGATACACATGTGTGCCAATTTTCATGATCCTGTGTCAAACTGGCCAGCAGGGCTACGCGTTAGGGCAATAAATACAGGGAGTTCATTTGTAATGGCGAATGGTCAACTTTGAGGCCACACCCCCACCACACCGTAATACTTTTGTAAGAGTTTTGGAATGCGTCTATTCTGTATCGTGTCCTGAGTGGACACAGTGATTTTCAGCTTGATTGGATGAAGTATGCGAGGCGTGAAAAGTTTTGTAGCAGGGTCACAAATCGCCACAAATTAACAGACATTTCAAAATGGCGGACTTCCTGTTGGGTTTGGAGGCGGGGTCCAAGAGACTTCTTTGTGCGTCTTGGGGTGATACACATGTGTTCTAATTTTCATGAACCTGTGTCAAACTGGCCAGCGGGGCTACACATTAGGGCAAAAAATACAGGGAGTTCCTTTGTAATGGCGAATGGTCAACTTTGAGGCCACGCCCCCACCACACCGTAAGACTTTTGTAAGAGTTTTGGAATGCGTCTATTCCCTGTGGTGTCCTGAGTGGACACAGTGAATTTCAGCTCAATTGCATGAAGTATGTGAGGCGTGAAAAGTTTTGAAGCAGGGGCAAAAATAGGCAAAAAATGGCCACAAAAGTCAAAATGGCGGACTTCCTGTTGGGTTTGGAGGCGGGGTCCAAGAGACTTTTTTGTGCGTCTTGGGGTGATACACATGTGTGCTAATTTTCATGAACCTGTGTCAAACTGGCCAGCGGGGCTACACATTAGGGCAAAAAATACAGGGAGCTCCTTTGTAATGGCGAATGGTCAACTTTGAGGCCACGCCCCCACCACACCGTAAGACTTTTGTAAGAGTTTTGGAATGCGTCTATTCCCTGTGGTGTCCTGAGTGGACACAGTGAATTTCAGCTCAATTGCATGAAGTATGTGAGGCGTGAAAAGTTTTGAAGCAGGGTAAAAATAGGCAAAAAATGGCCACAAAAGTCAAAATGGCGGACTTCCTGTTGGGTTTGGAGGGGGGGTCCAAGAGACTTTTTTGTGCGTCTTGGGGTGATACACATGTGTGCCAATTTTCATGATCCTGTGTCAAACTGGCCAGAGGGGCTACGCGTTAGGGCAAAAAATACAGGGAGTTCTTTTGTAATGGCGAATGGTCAACTTTGAGGCCACGCCCCCACCACACCGTAAGACTTTTGTAAGAGTTTTGGAATGCGTCTATTCCCTATAGTGTCCTGAGTGGACACACTGATTTTCAGCCTGATTGGATGAAGTATGCGAGGCGTGAAAAGTTTTGTAGGAGGGTCACAAATCGCCAAAAATTAACAGAAATTTCAAAATTGCGGACTTCCTGTTGGGTTTGGAGGGGGGGTCCAAGAGACTTTTTTGTGCATCTTGGGGTGATACACATGTGTACCAATTTTCATGACCCTACTCAAAACAGGCCAGGGGGGCAGGCAGAAAAACCTATGAAAACACAACATTTTGTGTAGCCAGTAGGTGGCGCTCTGTCAAAGCCTCAATATTGTTGTATAGATGTGTTTAGGGTCAGACTCTGATCATACATGTGACATTTGGTACAGATCGGACAGAAAACGAAGAAGTTATAGCGACTTCCTGTTTCCTCATGAAATGGTCAAACTTTGAGGCCACGCCCCGGCCACACCGTCAGACTTTTGTAAGAGTTTTGGAATGCGTCTATTCCCTATGGTGTCCTGAGTGGACACAGGCGAATTTCAGCTCAATTCGAATGAAGTATGCGAGGCGTGAAAAGTTTGGCAGCAGGGTCACACATCGCCAAAAATGGCCACAAACCTTCAAATGGCGGACTTCCTGTTGGGTTTGGAGGGGGGGTCCAAGAGACTTTTTTGTGCGTCTTGAGGTGATACATATGTGTGCCAATTTTCATAATCCTGTGTCAAACTGGCCAGAGGGGCTACACGTTGGGGGCGCTATAGAGTCATTTTCCTATGTGCGTTTCAAACGTCAGCAAATTTCAAAATTTTTCGGGCGAATGAATTTTTCTACCAAGTTTGGTGAGTTTTTGGGCATGTTAAGGCCCCCAAAAATGCGATCTAAGGGGGGGAAAGAAAAAAAAAAAAAATTAAAGCTGCAAGCAGCATTGCGGGCCCTCGCGCACCTTGCGATCCGTGGGGTCATCGCAGTCTTCTCTCCTATGCTCTCGTTTCCTATACTCTCCTGTGCTATGCTCTCCTCCTCTCATTTCCACAGATATACAACAAACACATGTTTACAACCAAACTTTCCTGCTACCAGTAGGTGGCGCTATGACCGTATCATCCTATTAGCATATATATCTGTTCAGACTCGGCTCCATGGCAGTACTGTAAGATTTTGTCCACATTGCATAAAGTATATGGGTAGTACTGCATAAAACACAGCGAGTTCCTTTGTAATGGCGAATGGTCAACTTTGAGGCCACTCCCCCACCACACGGTAATACTTTTGAAAGAGTTTTGGAATGCGTCTATTCCCTATGGTGTCCTGAGTGGACACAGTGAATTTCAGCTCAATTGCATGAAGTATGCGAGGCATGAAAAGTTTTATAGCAGGGTCAGAAAACGGTAAAAATTACAAAAAAAATCAAAATGGTGGACTTCCTGTTGGGTTTGGAGGGGGGGTCCAAGAGACTTTTTTGTGCGTCTTGGGGTGATACACATGTGTGCTAATTCTCATGATCCTGTGTCAAACTGGCCAGCGGGGCTACGCATTAGGGCAATAAATACAGTGAGTTCCTTTGTAATGGCGAATGGTCAACTTTGAGGCCACGCCCCCGCCACACCGTCAGACTTTTGTAAGAGTTTTGGAATGCGTCTATTCCCTATGGTGTCCTGAGTGGACACAGTGAGTTTTAGCTCATTTGGATGAAGTATGCGAGGCGTGAAAAGTTTTGTAGGAGGGTCACAAATCGCCAAAAATTAACAGAAATTTCAAAATTGCGGACTTCCTGTTGGGTTTGGAGGGGGGGTCCAAGAGACTTTTTTGTGCATCTTGGGGTGATACACATGTGTACCAATTTTCATGACCCTACTCAAAACAGGCCAGGGGGGCAGGCAGAAAAACCTATGAAAACACAACATTTTGTGTAGCCAGTAGGTGGCGCTCTGTCAAAGCCTCAATATTGTTGTATAGATGTGTTTAGGGTCAGACTCTGATCATACATGTGACATTTCGTACAGATCGGACAGAAAACGAAGAAGTTATAGAGACTTTCTGTGTCCTCAGAAATGGTCAAACTTTGAGGCCACGCCCCGGCCACACCGTCAGACTTTTGTAAGAGTTTTGGAATGCGTCTATTCCCTATGGTGTCCTGAGTGGACACGGCGAATTTCAGCTCAATCCGTTGAAGTATGCGAGGCGTGAAAAGTTTGGCAGCAGGGTCACACATCGCCAAAAATGGCCACAAACCTTCAAATGGCGGACTTCCTGTTGGGTTTGGAGGGGGGGTCCAAGAGACTTTTTTGTGCGTCTTGAGGTGATACATATGTGTGCCAATTTTCATAATCCTGTGTCAAACCGGCCAGAGGGGCTACGCGTTGGGGGCGCTATAGAGCCATTTTTATATGTGCATTTCAAAAGTCAGCAAATTTCAAAATTTTTCGGGCGAATGAATTTTTCTACCAAGTTTGGTGAGTTTTTGGGCATGTTAAGGCCTCCAAAAATGCGATCTCGGAGGGGGAAAAAAAAAAAAAAAAAAAAAAAAAATTAAAGCTGCAAGCAGCATTGCGGGCCCTCGCGCACCTTGCGATCCGCGGGGTCATCGCAGTCTTCTCTCCTATGCTCTCGTCTCCTATACTCTCCTGTCCTATGCTCTCCTCCTCTCATTTCCACAGATATACAACAAACACATGTTTACAACCAAACTTTCCTGCTACCAGTAGGTGGCGCTATGACCGTATCATCCTATTAGCATATATATCTGTTCAGACTCGGGTCCATAGCAGTACTGTAAGATTTTGTCCACATTACATAAAGTATATGGGTAGTATTGCATAAAACACAGCGAGTTCCTTTGTAATGGCGCATCGTCAACTTTGAGGCCACACCCCCGCCACACGGTAATACTTTTGAAAGAGTTTTGGAATGCGTCTATTCCCTATGGTGTCCTGAGTGGACACAGTGAATTTCAGCTCAATTGCATGAAGTATGTGAGGCGTGAAAGATTTTGAAGCAGGGTCACAAATAGGCAAAAAATGGCCACAAAAGTCAAAATGGCGGACTTCCTGTTGGGTTTGGAGGGGGGGTCCAAGAGACTTTTTTGTGCGTCTTGGGGTGATACACATGTGTGCTAATTTTCATGATCCTGTGTCAAACTGGCCAGAGGGGCTACGCGTTAGGGCAAAAATACAGGGAGTTCCTTTGTAATGGCGAATGGTCAACTTTGAGGCCACGCCCCCACCACACCGTCATACTTTTGTAAGAGTTTTGGAATGCGTCTATTCCTATGGTGTCCTGAGTGGACACAGTGATTTTCAGCTTGATTGGATGAAGTATGCGAGGCGTGAAAAGTTTTGCAGCAGGGTCACAAATCGCCAAAAATTAACAGAAATTTCAAAATGGCGGACTTCCTGTTGGGTTTGGAGGGGGGGTCCAAGAGACTTTTTTGTGCATCTTGGGGTGATACACATGTGTGCCAATTTTCGTGACCCTACTCAAAACAGGCCACAGGGGGCAGGCAGAAAAACCTATGAAAACACAACATTTTGTGTAGCCAGTAGGTGGCGCTCTGTCAAAGCCTCAATATTGTTGTATAGATGTGTTTAGGGTCAGACTCTGATCATACATGTGACATTTCGTACAGATCGGACAGAAAACGAAGAAGTTATAGAGACTTTCTGTGTCCTCAGAAATGGTCAAACTTTGAGGCCACGCCCCGGCCACACCGTCAGACTTTTGTAAGAGTTTTGGAATGCGTCTATTCCCTATGGTGTCCTGAGTGGACACGGCGAATTTCAGCTCAATCCGATGAAGTATGCGAGGCGTGAAAAGTTTGGCAGCAGGGTCACACATCGCCAAAAATGGCCACAAACCTTCAAATGGCGGACTTCCTGTTGGGTTTGGAGGGGGGGTCCAAGAGACTTTTTTGTGCGTCTTGAGGTGATACATATGTGTGCCAATTTTCATAATCCTGTGTCAAACCGGCCAGAGGGGCTACGCGTTGGGGGCGCTATAGAGCCATTTTTATATGTGCATTTCAAAAGTCAGCAAATTTCAAAATTTTTCGGGCGAATGAATTTTTCTACCAAGTTTGGTGAGTTTTTGGGCATGTTAAGGCCCCCAAAAATGCGATCTAAGGGGGGGAAAAAAAAAAAAAATAATAATCCTAAGGGTTTCAATAGGGCTCTTGCACCATTCGGTGCTCGGGCCCTAAAAAAAAAAAAAAAAAAAAAAAAAAAAAAAAAAAATAATAATCCTAAGGGTTTCAATAGGGCTCTTGCACCATTCGGTGCTCGGGCCCTAATTAAAGCTGCAAGCAGCATTGCGGGCCCTCGCGCACCTTGCGATCCGCGGGGTCATCGCAGTCTTCTCTCCTATGCTCTCGTCTCCTATACTCTCCTGTGCTATGCTCTCCTCCTCTCATTTCCACAGATATACAACAAACACATGTTTACAACCAAACTTTCCTGCTACCAGTAGGTGGCGCTATGACCGTATCATCCTATTAGCATATATATCTGTTTAGACTCGGCTCCATGGCAGTACTGTAAGATTTTGTCCACATTGCATAAAGTATATGGGTAGTACTGCATAAAACACAGCGAGTTCCTTTGTAATGGCGAATGGTCAACTTTGAGGCCACTCCCCCACCACACGGTAATACTTTTGAAAGAGTTTTGGAATGCGTCTATTCCCTATGGTGTCCTGAGTGGACACAGTGAATTTCAGCTGAATTGCATGAAGTATGCGAGGCACGAAAAGTTTTATAGCAGGGTCAGAAAACGGTAAAAATTACAAAAAAAGTCAAAATGGTGGACTTCCTGTTGGGTTTGGAGGGGGGGTCCAAGAGACTTTTTTGTGCGTCTTGGGGTGATACACATGTGTGCTAATTCTCATGATCCTGTGTCAAACTGGCCAGCGGGGCTACGCATTAGGGCAATAAATACAGTGAGTTCCTTTGTAATGGCGAATGGTCAACTTTGAGGCCACGCCCCCGCCACACCGTCAGACTTTTGTAAGAGTTTTTGAATGCGTCTATTCCCTATGGTGTCCTGAGTGGACACAGTGAGTTTTAGCTCATTTGGATGAAGTATGCGAGGCGTGAAAAGTTTTGTAGGAGGGTCACAAATCGCCAAAAATTAACAGAAATTTCAAAATTGCGGACTTCCTGTTGGGTTTGGAGGGGGGGTCCAAGAGACTTTTTTGTGCATCTTGGGGTGATACACATGTGTACCAATTTTCATGACCCTACTCAAAACAGGCCAGGGGGGCAGGCAGAAAAACCTATGAAAACACAACATTTTGTGTAGCCAGTAGGTGGCGCTCTGTCAAAGCCTCAATATTGTTGTATAGATGTGTTTAGGGTCAGACTCTGATCATACATGTGACATTTCGTACAGATCGGACAGAAAACGAAGAAGTTATAGAGACTTTCTGTGTCCTCAGAAATGGTCAAACTTTGAGGCCACGCCCCGGCCACACCGTCAGACTTTTGTAAGAGTTTTGGAATGCGTCTATTCCCTATGGTGTCCTGAGTGGACACGGCGAATTTCAGCTCAATCCGTTGAAGTATGCGAGGCGTGAAAAGTTTGGCAGCAGGGTCACACATCGCCAAAAATGGCCACAAACCTTCAAATGGCGGACTTCCTGTTGGGTTTGGAGGGGGGGTCCAAGAGACTTTTTTGTGCGTCTTGAGGTGATACATATGTGTGCCAATTTTCATAATCCTGTGTCAAACCGGCCAGAGGGGCTACGCGTTGGGGGCGCTATAGAGCCATTTTTATATGTGCATTTCAAAAGTCAGCAAATTTCAAAATTTTTCGGGCGAATGAATTTTTCTACCAAGTTTGGTGAGTTTTTGGGCATGTTAAGGCCTCCAAAAATGCGATCTCGGAGGGGGAAAAAAAAAAATAATAATCCTAAGGGTTTCAATAGGGCTCTTGCACCATTCGGTGCTCGGGCCCTAATTAAAGCTGCAAGCAGCATTGCGGGCCCTCGCGCACCTTGCGATCCGCGGGGTCATCGCAGTCTTCTCTCCTATGCTCTCGTCTCCTATACTCTCCTGTGCTATGCTCTCCTCCTCTCATTTCCACAGATATACAACAAACACATGTTTACAACCAAACTTTCCTGCTACCAGTAGGTGGCGCTATGACCGTATCATCCTATTAGCATATATATGTGTTTAGACTCGGCTCCATGGCAGTACTGTAAGATTTTGTCCACATTGCATAAAGTATATGGGTAGTACTGCATAAAACACAGCGAGTTCCTTTGTAATGGCGAATGGTCAACTTTGAGGCCACTCCCCCACCACACGGTAATACTTTTGAAAGAGTTTTGGAATGCGTCTATTCCCTATGGTGTCCTGAGTGGACACAGTGAATTTCAGCTGAATTGCATGAAGTATGCGAGGCACGAAAAGTTTTATAGCAGGGTCAGAAAACGGTAAAAATTACAAAAAAAAGTCAAAATGGTGGACTTCCTGTTGGGATTGGAGGGGGGGTCCAAGAGACTTTTTTGTGCGTCTTGGGGTGATACACATGTGTGCTAATTCTTGTGATCCTGTGTCAAACTGGCCAGCGGGGCTACGCATTAGGGCAATAAATACAGTGACTTCCTTTGTAATGGCGAATGGTCAACTTTGAGGCCACGCCCCCGCCATACCGTCAGACTTTTGTAAGAGTTTTGGAATGCGTCTATTCCCTATGGTGTCCTGAGTGGACACAGTGAGTTTTAGCTCATTTGGATGAAGTATGCGAGGCGTGAAAAGTTTTGCAGCAGGGTCACAAATCGCCAAAAATTAACAGAAATTTCAAAATGGCGGACTTCCTGTTGGGTTTGGAGGGGGGGTCCAAGAGACTTTTTTGTGCATCTTGGGGTGATACACATGTGTGCCAATTTTCATGACCCTACTCAAAACAGGCCAGGGGGGCAGGTAGAAAAACCTATGAAAACACAACATTTTGTGTAGCCAGTAGGTGGCGCTCTGTCAAAGCCTCAATATTGTTGTATAGATGTGTTTAGGGTCAGACTCTGATCATACATGTGACATTTCGTACAGATCGGACAGAAAACGAAGAAGTTATAGAGACTTTCTGTGTCCTCAGAAATGGTCAAACTTTGAGGCCACGCCCCGGCCACACCGTCAGACTTTTGTAAGAGTTTTGGAATGCGTCTATTCCCTATGGTGTCCTGAGTGGACACGGCGAATTTCAGCTCAATCCGTTGAAGTATGCGAGGCGTGAAAAGTTTGGCAGCAGGGTCACACATCGCCAAAAATGGCCACAAACCTTCAAATGGCGGACTTCCTGTTGGGTTTGGAGGGGGGGTCCAAGAGACTTTTTTGTGCGTCTTGAGGTGATACATATGTGTGCCAATTTTCATAATCCTGTGTCAAACCGGCCAGAGGGGCTACGCGTTGGGGGCGCCATAGAGCCATTTTTATATGTGCATTTCAAAAGTCAGCAAATTTCAAAATTTTTCGGGCGAATGAATTTTTCTACCAAGTTTGGTGAGTTTTTGGGCATGTTAAGGCCCCCAAAAATGCGATCTTAGGGGGGGAAGGGAAAAAAAATGAAAAATTAAAGCTGCAAGCAGCATTGCGGGCCCTCGCGCACCTTGCGATCCGCGGGGTCATCGCAGTCTTCTCTCCTATGCTCTCGTCTCCTATACTCTCCTGTGCTATGCTCTCCTCCTCTCATTTCCACAGATATACAACAAACACATGTTTACAACCAAACTTTCCTGCTACCAGTAGGTGGCGCTATGACCGTATCATCCTATTAGCATATATATCTGTTTAGACTCGGCTCCATGGCAGTACTGTAAGATTTTGTCCACATTGCATAAAGTATATGGGTAGTACTGCATAAAACACAGCGAGTTCCTTTGTAATGGCGAATGGTCAACTTTGAGGCCACTCCCCCACCACACGGTAATACTTTTGAAAGAGTTTTGGAATGCGTCTATTCCCTATGGTGTCCTGAGTGGACACAGTGAATTTCAGCTGAATTGCATGAAGTATGCGAGGCACGAAAAGTTTTATAGCTGGGTCAGAAAACGGTAAAAATTACAAAAAAAAGTCAAAATGGTGGACTTCCTGTTGGGTTTGGAGGGGGGGTCCAAGAGACTTTTTTGTGCGTCTTGGGGTGATACACATGTGTGCTAATTCTTGTGATCCTGTGTCAAACTGGCCAGCGGGGCTACGCATTAGGGCAATAAATACAGTGACTTCCTTTGTAATGGCGAATGGTCAACTTTGAGGCCACGCCCCCGCCACACCGTCAGACTTTTGTAAGAGTTTTGGAATGCGTCTATTCCCTATGGTGTCCTGAGTGGACACAGTGAGTTTTAGCTCATTTGGATGAAGTATGCGAGGCGTGAAAAGTTTTGCAGCAGGGTCATAAATCGCCAAAAATTAACAGAAATTTCAAAATGGCGGACTTCCTGTTGGGTTTGGAGGGGGGGTCCAAGAGACTTTTTTGTGCATCTTGGGGTGATACACATGTGTGCCAATTTTCGTGACCCTACTCAAAACAGGCCACAGGGGCAGGCAGAAAAACCTATGAAAACACAACATTTTGTGTAGCCAGTAGGTGGCGCTCTGTCAAAGCCTCAATATTGTTGTATAGATGTGTTTAGGGTCAGACTCTGATCATACATGTGACATTTCGTACAGATCGGACAGAAAACGAAGAAGTTATAGAGACTTTCTGTGTCCTCAGAAATGGTCAAACTTTGAGGCCACGCCCCGGCCACACCGTCAGACTTTTGTAAGAGTTTTGGAATGCGTCTATTCCCTATGGTGTCCTGAGTGGACACGGCGAATTTCAGCTCAATCCGTTGAAGTATGCGAGGCGTGAAAAGTTTGGCAGCAGGGTCACACATCGCCAAAAATGGCCACAAACCTTCAAATGGCGGACTTCCTGTTGGGTTTGGAGGGGGGGTCCAAGAGACTTTTTTGTGCGTCTTGAGGTGATACATATGTGTGCCAATTTTCATAATCCTGTGTCAAACCGGCCAGAGGGGCTACGCGTTGGGGGCGCTATAGAGCCATTTTTATATGTGCATTTCAAAAGTCAGCAAATTTCAAAATTTTTCGGGCGAATGAATTTTTCTACCAAGTTTGGTGAGTTTTTGGGCATGTTAAGGCCTCCAAAAATGCGATCTCGGAGGGGGAAAAAAAAAAATAATAATCCTAAGGGTTTCAATAGGGCTCTTGCACCATTCGGTGCTCGGGCCCTAATAATAATCCTAAGGGTTTCAATAGGGCTCTTGCACCATTCGGTGCTCGGGCCCTAATAATAATCCTAAGGGTTTCAATAGGGCTCTTGCACCATTCGGTGCTCGGGCCCTAAATAATAATCCTAAGGGTTTCAATAGGGCTCTTGCACCATTCGGTGCTCGGGCCCTAATAATAATCCTAAGGGTTTCAATAGGGCTCTTGCACCATTCGGTGCTCGGGCCCTAAAAATAATAATCCTAAGGGTTTCAATAGGGCTCTTGCACCATTCGGTGCTCGGGCCCTAATAATCCTAAGGGTTTCAATAGGGCTCTTGCACCATTCGGTGCTCGGGCCCTAAAAATAATAATCCTAAGGGTTTCAATAGGGCTCTTGCACCATTCGGTGCTCGGGCCCTAATAATCCTAAGGGTTTCAATAGGGCTCTTGCACCATTCGGTGCTCGGGCCCTAAAAAATAATAATCCTAAGGGTTTCAATAGGGCTCTTGCACCATTCGGTGCTCGGGCCCTAAAAATAATAATCCTAAGGGTTACAATAGGGCTCTTGCACCATTCGGTGCTCGGGCCCTAATAATCCTGAAGCTGGATCCATACTCCGCGAGACAAAGACATTTTTCCCCCCTGCAGACGTTACGCCCACAAAATGACGTCATTTTTTGTCTCTGACCGCCCGCTGATCCGCACTCCTGTGCACAGGGTCCGGGCCGAACTTTGTCTTTCAAGGCTGTGCGGCAACCATGCTGTGATTGGTCGGAATGTATTGTGGGCGTGATGAAAGTGGAGAAGCGCAAGAGCCTCTCCAGGTATATAGGTAGGTGTATAAACAGCACTGATTCAACAGATTTAGATAAGACCATACCGGTTTTGCAT
Organism: Parambassis ranga; assembly: GCF_900634625.1. Classification (NCBI taxonomy): domain Eukaryota; kingdom Metazoa; phylum Chordata; class Actinopteri; family Ambassidae; genus Parambassis; species Parambassis ranga. The sequence goes on along the minus strand of NC_041039.1, from coordinate 1,353,972 downwards.
GATGAGCAATAAAAGAAAGAAAGAAAGGCAAGTCAGGGTGATTTGTCACCAATAACTCCAGACAGCCATTCACACATACCAGATGGTGACTGTTATTACCATTCTATATACTCCTACATACCCGGGCATAACAGGCTTGTTAACAATGTCTGTATATCTTTGCTATTGTTACTTTTAATGTCGCATCTTCACAGCTCATCACCGGACAGTCTGAAGTATCGCAGGCACATTGGAACACAGTAGATGTGCAAATGTGGTCATAAAGGCACAAACACTGAATCTTTGCTATTGTTACTTTTAATGTCGCATTTTCACAACTCATCGGACATCTCACGCTGTTGCAGGCACCCTCTCTGTATAATGCCCTCTTGCCATGGCACAAGTCCTTGTGGTGTGTTAAAAAACTCAGTAAAGTCTTTCCTCATAGTTTAGTGGGCGGGCCGTATGAGGAGTTCTGCACACACACGTCTTGCGGAGTATGGTACCTCAGTGCGGAAAAGACCTTTTTTTTGTATCTCTTACCACCCGTGGAGTGCGTTCTCCGCTCTTTGTCTCGCGGAGTGTGGAACAGCCTTAAGGGTTTCAATAGGGCTCTTGCACCATTCGGTGCTCGGGCCCTAATAATAATAATCCTAAGGGTTTCAATAGGGCTCTTGCACCATTCGGTGCTCGGGCCCTAAAAATGAAAAATAATAATCCTAAGGGTTTCAATAGGGCTCTTGCACCATTCGGTGCCCGGGCCCTAATTAAAGCTGCAAGCCCTCGCACTCAGCGCGACCGCCCCCTCCCCGTCACGCCGTCCCTTCCCACCCCCGCTCCCCCCACGAGTTGCGCCGATTTTGCGGTGGGAAGAAGCAGAGATGTGTCAGTGTCAGTGCAACAAATCTCTCAATATATGTAAAAATTGTTAGTGTGCAGTAACCTCCTCTTTACAGTAGGTGGCGCTGTCCACAGATGTCCACACGTGGTCGGGGTCGGGTCTGTATCACATGTAAAAAATTTGAGGATTTTAGGAGCATCCGTGGTGGAGTTATATCAGTTGCAGTACCGTATGTGTCCACTGGGTGGAGCCAGACACCATGAGAATAGTGGAGACCTGTCTGTGCGTCAAACCTCAAAAAACATTTGATTCATACATAAAAATTGTCTAGAAGGAGTTACTTCCGGTTTCCTGTAGGTGGCGCTGTGCAGGTGACTCATGAGCATGCAGACGTGTTGGGGGATGGACCGTTATGACATGAAAAAAATTTGAGGACATTAGGACGAAGCACGGCGAAGTTATAAGCAATTGATGTTTCATGGCGAAGGTTCAACAGTCGCCACCGCCATGGGCAGCCTGATACCGGAAACCAAACAGGTGTCTCTGTAGGGCTTCAAATCTGTGATCCTCATTTGGCTGTGTAATGACAGGGAAGGATTAAACAGTGAGAGATAAGTGCATGTCAGTGAAGAACATGGCACTTTCTGTCTCCACCACAAGGGAGCGCCATGAGCGGCACAGATCATGATGACATAGAGACGTTCAGGGAGGGGCTCAGATCACGTGCAGAAAGTTTGAAGCTGTTTGGAGCAAGTATGTAGGAGAGAGAGCTGTTCCTGTATGAATGGCGAAGTGACGCCACAGCGGCCACGCCCTTTAACTTAGAGGAAAGCTTTTGATAACTTTTGATCACCATGGTCTCTAGGTGACAGCGACCGAATATGAAGTCAATCAGCATGTTCTCTAGGTGACAGCGACCGAATATGAAGTCTATCGGTCGAAATCCCTAGGAGGAGTTCGTCCGCATACCAAAGGTGGAAATAGCTGAAATTTGACCGCCAAAATCAAAATGGCTGACTTCCTGTGTGGACTAGATCAATGGTGCAAGAGACTTTTATGTGCGTCTGCAAGCAGCTATGACGGGCCCTCGCAGCCCTTGCGGTCCGCGGGACCAGCAGCCCCCGCCTCTCCTATCGTCCCACGACCTCTCTCCCAGCTGTACCGGCACAAGCTGTGGTCTGCAGGGCAGAAGAGTACAGCAAAACACACATGTACAAAAGACAGGTCCTCCAGCCAGTAGGTGGCGCAGTGACTGTAGCCTATCAGCATGTCAGTCTGTGCAGTGTCCAATGTTCAGCATGACTGTAAAGTTTCATCCACATAGGATGAAGTATGTGGGTGACACAGGCAAAAAGACATCTATTTGTTGTGCGTTGGCGAAGGGTCAATTTTGTGGCGGCGCCATGGCCAGACCGTGTGACGAAGTGCTGCGTTTTTCATAACTTTTGGTCCCTATGCCCTTAAGGGCGAGTGCACCAATTTTCAGCCGTATCAAGCAATTCCAGTAGGAGGAGTTTGCAAAACTGCAGGGTGTGCAAATTGGAACAAGGCATGTTTTTTTCAAAATGGCGGACTTCCTGTACATCGTGGAATTTTCGTCCAAGAGGCTTTTTTTCTTGTCACGAGGCGATACATCAGTGTACCGAGTTTCAGCTCTGTAGCAGTTGCGGTGAATATTTTCACACTTTAGGGGGCGCTGCAGAGCCATGCAGCCACGCCCGCCAGTTGCGACAGTGTCAAGTAAAAATTTTAGTTGGGGGACAGTTTTGGGTAAAGTTTGGTGAGTTTTTGAGCACGTTCATGGGGTCAAAATCGCGTCCAAAGACGCGGGAGAGTCATAATAATAATTCCTTGCATTTCAATAGGGCTCTTGCACCTTTCGGTGCTCGGGCCCTAATAATAATACCAGCAATTACAATAGGGCCTTCGCACCACTCGGTGCTCGGGCCCTAATAAACACAGCAATTACAATAGGGCCTTCGCACCACTCGGTGCTCGGGCCCTAATAATCCTAAGGGTTTCAATAGGGCTCTTGCACCATTCGGTGCTCGGGCCCTAATAATAATCCTAAGGGTTTCAATAGGGCTCTTGCACCATTCGGTGCTTGGGCCCTAATAAATAAATAAAATAAAATGAAATAAATGAAATAAAATATGCAATACAATCAAAAAAAGAGTTTACATATTAACAATTATTGCACAGATGAGTGGAGGTAGAAGTGGTTTGTAATAAAATGTACATAGTGCATCAAAAGAACAAATAAGTAATTTATTGTATAGTGTGGTGTGTGAATATTGCACCTATCAACCACCAGCTGTTCATCTGTGGAAAAAACTTCTGCCAGTGACTCAGAAACAGCGTCACAGTCTATAATCTTTTATATTCTTTCAGAAATAGTCTCGCTGTAAATGTCTCTTTTGTCCCTGCAATATTTGTGTGGCAAAAGTTGAAAAATGAAGCTGCACTACATGAAAGAAGCGCTGTTTACTCTGAGCGCCTGAGAGCGATATCTCCCCTGTTCATCGGGAACATATTTGACGTAACTTCCGGGTTAGCGTAACACAACATAGCACCGCTAGTAAGTCAAATAAAAATGTCCAGTAAGAAATAACAGTGAACAACAGTGTATAACAGGGGTATGCAGAACAATGCACTTTCCGGTTGAGATAACGGTCCGCTACGCGTCTATTATTGCATTCAGAGCCGCTTTTCAGACCTGTAGACGACTCAGCTAGACAGGGGAAATACTTTTCTTGTCTTCAGAAGACATTTTTGATATACCACGTCAGAGGCACAAGGCTCTACAATTGGATATTTGAGCCCCTTGTGATATCGCTCGATGGTCCGATTGGACACTGACTTGCCCAAAGAATAATACAGCCAGTTTACATCACACAGACATGGCGGATATCTCCGCGGAAAGCCTGAAGTGTCCTCTTTTCGAGAAAATAAAAAACAGAATGTCTCTAGCTGCCATTCCTGATATATGAGCATATTAGTACGACATACGCTCTCATGTCATATACGACATGGTCAACTCCGAAATATCAAGATAATAATAATAATAATAAATAAAATATTGCCCCAAACTATAAACTTTGGATTATTTTAGGAAGGCTGAAGCCCCCCTAAAATAGGGCTAGCGACGTCCACGCTGAGACTGGTTTTTAATGACATTCACAAGCAGTGGAAGAATTTCAGTCTAGACATTTTCTGAAGAAAAATGCAAGTTTGATTGCTGTAGCTGAAGCATTGCTTTGAATGCTGGAGAATTAGAGTAATTCAGAGCTGTGTATGCCTCTGTGTCAGCCTGTCACCATGGTAACAGCAGAGGAGACCTCAAAAACCACTCCAACTTTGAGAGCCTGGTGCGCGGAAACGATTCGGAATTAGAAAATTCTGAATAAGTTTGATATATAGAGCAGCATCTAATGAGTGTTTTAATACTAAAATGGAGTCTGTAGCTTGAAATTTGTAGAAGAAGATAAATTTGGCAGATGACCCTCGTTGAAGGGCTCTCTCATAGACTCCCATGTTAAAAATGACACCGAAATTGCTTAATATTTGAAAAATTATAATTTTTTGAAAAACGTGAAGTTGACCCAGAATGTCCTCTGTGAGATGAACATTTTGATAGTTGAATGGCTTGTTAGTTTGATTGCCTAGCAATGGCAATCAAACTAACATTTTTTAAACTAGATAATTTATATATCTTCACATACTTTCCTCTGCAGACTCACCTGTTTATCCATCAACCTTCTAGGATATCGAGAAATGTCATTCAGCTGACGCTCTGTCCTCTCCCAGTCATTCAACCACAGCTGGCGGCGGTACTCCGACTGGCGAGATGTGATTCGCTGGTAAATTGCCTGATTCTGATGGCTGATTAGTTGAAGCTCTTCTCTCCTTTTGTTGACATTCAGACTGCCAACAACAGCGAAGGGCAAAAGAAGTCACCGCAAGTTCCCACTGAATTGCAAATTGTAATTTAAATTTGCCACTTGTGTATAATTTATGCATCACTATGTAAATAATCACATTATTTCAAACTTCTGGGTCAAATCTAAGTAGGCTATACTTAACTGTGAGAGGACATTGACACAGTTTAAAATGAATTGCATATGTCACTGCCCTGACATACCCACACCAGGATCAATAACACAACACTATTAGAGAGAAAAACAGCTCACATCTATTATTTAAAAGGGCTAACACGGTGCATTATAATACTGTTAGAGACACTCTATGGGAGGAGGTTGAGGTGTCAACACTGGATGTCACCATGGCAGCACACAAACAGAGATAGAGACAGATCTCATATTCAAGTTTCCAGTGTCACTGTGCACACATTGACATCCAGAGACTGATACAGCAGGAACAGACATAGCTTAGGACGAACACATAAATTGAAATAAATTTAAAACAATATATATATATTGTTTTAAATTTATATATATATTATATATATATATATCAACCTTTTTTCTAGCTTGCACCTCTGTGTACATTTTTAAACACAAAACAACAAATTGTGCAGCAAATGCTCTCAGTCTAGGTTAGGGTTAGACATTTCTCCACATGTATACAGCCACTTTGTCCTTGCAGAGATAATGACATTACTGGGTTGGTGTGGAAGCAGCTGGCATTTAAGCAATATGTCCCTTTTAAGACCTGGTTTACAACACTTCCTCTTGCCTTATTGCCTAGTTAAAACTGCTTATAAATGTTTTATAAAGCTTTATGTTATAAAAGGTAGGGGTCACATGACCAGAGTTTAGTTAGGAGCATGACTGGGCATTATGGGTCAAAGGTAGCCTCGATTGAGAAGAATCACACGCACCACCCAAACCAAGGAATCTTGCAAACATGTGTGGTCTGAGAGGTGCAGATGGTAGAGAGTTTAAACAAAACATCTGTATGATGTGTGCCCATTATTTTATCTGACCTGTGCAGCTACACACTGCAAACAGGACTTTAAGCCCATACTGGACAGGAAGATACTGCGTGACTAATGAACAGGAATTAGGAGAATATGACACATCATATACTAAGCATCTTCCTTCCACCTCCACCAAAACAACTTACCTCTTCATGTAGTACTGGTTCCTGTTATCCACCACGCCTTTAGAACAAACAATATTTGCCAGTTTGGTGGCCAGGAGGCTATTGTCTCTGTCAATGATTGACAGCCGCTCATCTTGCAGCTGAAGCACAGATACAGAGAAGTGAAACATTTTAGCTGTTTTAAAATAAATATCATATCAATATCAAATGCATAAGTTCATCTTTCTGTCAGCCATGTATAACAACTTTAACAATAGCCTACTGACAAAATGAATATTAATAATACATAAAAAATAATAAAGTATCGCAGATTAGCACTAAGGAGGAGGAAAATTCCACCCTTTGTGTGATGAATGGTTTGGGAATGAGTGTGTGTCCATGGACCTGAAGTTTCTTTAGCTTTAGCTGGATGTGAGTAGGTGTCCTCATCCCATTAGTATCCACTGCAGGCAGTGCAGAGCTCACCTAGACAAATAAAATGACATGACTTGCATGCATAACCTGTATGCTTGTATTTGACATCCTTAACAATGGGGAGTGATGTTAACTGTATACTGAGATGCAGTATGTGATATTGTAACCCTCCTCTTTGGCACTCAAACGCATCATCCATGGTCCTACCTTGCTGCGGTGGTTTTTGTAGACATTCTGGTCCCATCGCTGCTGCAGGTAGCGATTGGTGACTGGTTGAAGCGGCTGGTATGACCTGTGCATGTTGCACCTCTGACAAGAACCTCATTCATTAGCACACACTTACAGAAAGTGCAAGCTGTGTGTTTACAGGCCTTGCATGTTGTTGCTATGGAGATGTCCCCCTTGTTGTGTCATTGCAGCCAGGTAGGTTTCCCATGAATTATTCCAGAGCTTATCTTCACTCAGAAGTTAAGCTCATGCATATGTGGCTGTTAAACTGTACATTTTGACTATATAATGAACTATAATTACAATAACTAGAAAAGCATTTCCTGAAGAAAATGTTAAATGGCTTTTGAATTTGTATTAATATTGTGAAAAAAAAAGAAACCTATTTGAACAAATCCGAATACAAGTTTAATAGCCCTTGAAGAGCTGAACAGAATGATGTTTAAATGTTTTTTTTGTAGCTGAAAGCATGTGGAACTAGTTACATGTCAAAGTTGAAGGTGGTTTTGAAGGCTCCTCCATAGACTCCCATGTTTTTTAGAAAAAAACTTGAAGTTGTCTCGGAATGTCCTCTATGAGATGAACATTTTGATAGTTGAATGGCTGAAATCGGTTAATGTATGCTGAAGATACGCTGCGCCAAAAAACGTACAGAAGAATGAGAAGAAGAAGAAAGAGGGTGAAGAACAATAGTTTGATTGCCTAGCAACAGCAATCAACCTAATTATATTGATTATAATTTTTTGTGGTATTTAATTTTTTGTGTGTGAAACGCAGAAAAAATGTCTCATTTTAATTACATTGTTAATACAGTTAGTATTATTAGTCTGGCTCATACTGTTCTGTGCCTCGCTCTCGCTCTCTCTCTTTGCAGGTCGCAAGACCTGCATACTGACCTGCAGTCTGGCTGCTGATCTCTCCTGTGCTCATCGACTTCACTAGCCCCTGCTGCTTATCTTTGCTACCAAATTACTATTCCTACTTATGAACTAACGATATATATAGATATCTATTACAATATAATCACTGTTTCATCTTGCTGTCATGTTTGCTCTGTACTGTATCATGTTTGTATCATGTTTGCTCCTCTCTCTCTCTCTCTCTCTCTCCTTCATCCTCTCTCTCCTCTCTCTCTCTCTCTCTCTCTCTCTCTCTCCTTCATCCTCTCTGACTAGCAGCAGGACTGGTTCCCCCTTAAGCTGACGGGTCCTGCTCAAGGTTTCTTCCCCTTAAAGGGAGTTTTTCCTTGCCACAGTACTCTTAGGGGGGTTCCTGTGAAGCGCTTTGAGACAATGTCTGATTGTAATATGCGCTATATAAATAAAACTGAATTGAATTGAATTGAATACAAAAGCAACTGTGCAGTTTGTACAGGTTGGTACAAACTGGGTTAAAATCTCATATCAAGCAGCTGCACAGGCACAGCACAGCTATCAGTGCAGTGAACCTGTCTGATTTTCTAAGCATTACTGTTGTTTCACTAAATAACTATTTAAAGTTTTATTATTATAGGCTACATACTATCCGACATTAGATCTTTTTGTCAAATTGACTGGAGTATTGTTTTTGTTCTTTGAAATGTATTTTTTGCTGCGCTTTGTTGAGTATAATAAGTCATAGAAATAATAGACAGTTGATATCATGTACTTTTTGTACACTAGAAATTCATTTTATAAATAAAGAGCCAAAATTCTCATCACTAATTACTACTGCCTCATAACTTACAAAAGCAGAAAGTGTTAAGTGAAAATGGATTGTAATACCAAAGAAACTGTGCAGCAAAGCTGCTTTACTAAAGTGGTTATGCATTAATCAAATTAAAAATGAACAAAGTGCAGTGTTCTTAATGAAGTTTAATGAGCTAGGCTAATTCAAAAGCACAGCATACCAAACATGAAGAGACAGTAATTGATACAAAACATCAGGACCAGGCAATAGTGTTAGAATATCAGCAGACACTTAGATACACTAGCAGTTCATCAGTAGCCAGCCACAGGACCTGGTCTTTCAGGCCAGACCCATGGACTAGAAACTAAACATATAATTAGGCTAAGACCATCAGCAGCCTATACATGAAACATGAAACTTCAAATATCATCAAAATATGAGGCAACACTCTTTAAGCAGGGTCCGACTACTTAATCACACTGGGATTAAAGAGCCTCGCTATAGGGAGAACTACTCATGGAACACAGTAAAAAAAAAAAACACCATTGCATATTGTGAACCTAAACAGCATCATTGCATTTGATTGGTGTCATTGGCCTAAGTAGTTAAAAACTGATTTTTCAGAGAACTGCTCATTTTGTAGCACATAAAACTAGTGGTGCTGCTATCAGAGCATTTGCAGAACAGGCAATTAGAAAATATAAATCAGATTGAAAACAGTTTAATGAAGAAGAATCAGGCATCATTGTTTGATTATAAAATCACAGTGAGCTGTATGCATAGCTATGTTTGTTACTTTGGTAAATAGTAGCGAGTTATAGATGTGAAGCCAAGATAGCATGTCACTGTCAAAGCCTGCTGTCTGTAGGCATCAGTGAAACCTGACAGCTGAAGCAACTCAACTGGGTCTTTCCTCATTATTGAGCAAATGGAAAGTGTGTGTGTCTGTGCATGTTTGTGTGTGTTGTGTTCAGTATATGTGTTGAGCCAAGGGAATTCTGTCTGGCACTTTGTGTGTCTATGGTTTCACCTGTGGATTAGCATTCTGTTCCCGATTTGAATGGCAAGGAGTATTTGTGTGGTCACTTCTAAGTCTGAAAGTGTGTGTTTGTCCTGCCATGTTTAAATTCCAAGTGTGTGTGCGCATGTGTGTGTGTGTGTGAGAGAGAGAGAGAGAGAGAGAGTCACACAGACAGATTGGGTCAAGCTCAAGGACACATGGACACTAGTTGAGAATACCCATCCTTAATCCTAACTTTCAGCCAGTGAGATCCAAGCCAGCTTTCCAGCCCACATGAACTTTAGAGCATGCTGACTCTTGGGGTCACACACATGGGCTAACCTCGTATTCTTCCCTTTATACTGTTATGAGCTGGAAAGTGAGGAATCCTGTCCATCTTTCCTTCAGTCGAACAGACCCTGTTAATGCCTGCAAACCACACATTTATGTTGCAGTCTACAAAAACAAACTAAAACTGGACATTTTTAGGTACAAGATCTCTGGACTGCCATTTCATTAAATAGTAAATATCTATCTGTCTAGTTATGTTTAGAATCCTTTTTTGTCCATGCTTTCATATGTTTTACAGAGTTTAAAAGCATTATTGAAAGTAGTAGTGAGTACTTTTGTTAGTGGTCCCAGAGGGAAGATGTAGATGCAGGTGACATGAACAGTGCTCTCATACTGGCAAAATGTATTAAATTCACAATGAATACTTTTGTTGATTTGCTGTAGTTGGTGGTTACAGCACCAGAACCATTTTTTTGTGGTTGTCTGCCACTGAATATAGCTTGTGTCCTGCAGCTGCCCTGCTGGTCTTGTCAAACCCTTTTTATAGTGGCAGTCTTCTCAACACCACCGCACAAATGTTTTCTGGAGCGCTTTATCCTGGAGGGGTAGGGTTACACATGCACAGGACCACATGTGCGCTTAGACACAACAACACACTTATTTCGCTTGTGAACAGTTAAAATGAACAGTTTATCTGTGCAAAACTGGTGCAAAAAAAATCACAATAGGAGACACAATGGAGCTATCTATTATATTTTTCCCATTGTAAAATACACATGTGCAGCATTGACACCCGTGCACATTCCCCCTCCCTGAGGGTATTCCCAGTCACGTTAAGTCACTGTGTCGCTCCCTTCTGACTTTGACAGAGCATTGATACTGCATGTGCAGGTTTGTGTTAGTGTGGGAGTGTAAACGAGAGAGACAGATGCACTAAGCGTGCATGCACTGTGCACTCACACGCCTGTGTGTGTGCGTGTGTGAGACTGCTTTTGCGCAGAGGTGAGGACACATTTCTGACGCCTGACCGTCCCTAAGTCCTCCCCTCCTGTCATTTATTCCATTTGTTTGTCTGTGTTCAGTTTGTTCACCTTTCTGACTGACACAGAACGCCTTCAGCTAAAGTATGACAGCCTCATCCACCGGCTTGGAGGTCCTCCTGTCCAACCTGCAGGTAGGAATCCACCAAAACAAAAAATGTGCTTGTGTTCCTGCATGTGCTGTTTGTACAGAGGACCTTTGTATTTGTTTAGCAATATTTATGCCATTTTTACAAGTACAAATGCTTTTACACTAGCCACATGACTTAAAACAGAGTGCTTTGAGTTATCATGTGTGTGATCAATGCACAGTGAGATGCCTTTATGTATTAGATTTAATAAACCATAAAGTATGTGAAGTTGTCATGTGAACCAGCATAGGCATGATGTAATGAGACTACAGATCCCATAATTAGACATGGAATGAAAGTGATTTTCGGGAATCGATTGCTCCAGGATCTTATTATAAAGAATCAACCAGTGGGGTGTCCTGACTGTGTGTATTTGTGCAGCATCAGCTCCACCACATCTGTCTATAGTAGACAGAAAATGAAAAAAAAATGTATGTATCAACATAAATGTTGATCCTAAACATGTCTTTGTCTTTGTTGAAAAAATCAGGAATTTCCTTGCATGTTGTTATTTTTGCAGACTTGCTTTGGGGTATTACTGTATCAAACAAGTGTCAGATGTGGATCAGACTTCATCCAAATTGCATACTCTATATATCAAGTTCTAATAATTTGGTTTGTGGAGCACTGGAGCTTTAAAATGGGCTTGACATTATAATGATAATAACACTATTCATATTTCTGCAGTCTTATCAACACAAAGTGGTCCAGAAAGTTGATATTTGTAATTGAGTGCTGTGTAAAGATCTCTTCCCCTAGCAAAGTGACATTTCAAACTGTCCTCTCAAGAAGAGTTGTTTGTTTGACCTGAAACACAGGTCCCTGGAAGAAAAATGTCAAATCAGCTTATTGTGTATACTCATCACTAGTGGGTCACATTGCAAAATGACACCCTTGGACAAATAATACCCCTTCAGGATTTAGTGACGCTTTGAAGCTTTGATGTTGGTTGGAACTCAACCAAAGTTTAATGCAATGCTATCACAGACTACGTCTGCATGTTTGGAATGGAAGTAAATTTAATCTCTACTGAAAACCCTTACCGGAAAGTGAAAAAATGAAAAAACTTTTATGCCAACAATAACTGTTTTACCTATTGGTTGCTCTTTTAACATTTTTGAATTTGCATTGTATTTTGTATATTGTATATATTGCCTCAGTAGAAAGAGTAGGAGGAGTAGAGTGTTTGCAGGTGTACTGACTGAATAAAAACAGGTATGAAACATGGCAGTGCGTCTGTGCACATTTTAAAACTGGTGATGCCATAGAGAAAGCACATGTACAACATTGCTGTGGCAGCACATGTCTACTTGATATGAGTCTACTTGTTCTGAAAGTGAGCATGTGAGAGATAGAGTATAGCTCCAAAGATTTCTATCGAGAGAGTTCATGAATGGAACCTGCAGATGATTGAAAGCACATCAAAGTCTGCTGCAATACAATACCGTATAACACTATATGGTTACATGACAAGTATAACTTTTAGAGTGTAACCTGTACACTATACAGGTATAATCTGTATGGTGTTTTTGTTGTCAGGATGATAGTCTGAGAACAAGTGTAATAATGAGAAACTCCACAGGTCTGTATGGATGTATTACTTTTTAATTAGGTTATACAAGTATCTAATGCAAATTCCTGCTCTCAGGGGTCAGTGAGTGAAATGAGGGGTCTATTTTTGGCAGACTGCTTAAATCTTACCCCAAACGAATTTTTATCTCACTTGGGACTGTGTTGTATTTGCACAGGGCTCAGTTTCAGTCTTTTTTAAACATTTGGCTGCAGCAGAAGTGGCAAAATGCTACAATTTATACTTTTTAAATCTGTACCTTTGATATATTTAGAGTTTTAAGGTTTTTTCATACATACACAGAGTATGGAGAATCTAATTTTTGTGTCCTGTTCACACATGCACCTTACAATGGATGGCTCTGTACCAGAGGCAGAGTGGCTGCTCTAAGTGAGCAGAGACACCCTATCGGAGTGAGCAGCAGGAGAGCTGCTGCTTTACCAAGAGGGAAAAGTACAGTGGATAAGAAGAGATAAAAAATGCACCCACAACATCAATGCAAAACCCAAAAGCTGCAACACAAATGGAAAAGCCTGTCATGTAGTATAATAAAATAAAAATAGAAAAAGTATAGTAAAAATAGAATAATTTAACAACATAAGCAATTTGAGAAAAGCATGCAAAAAGTAAACATAAAATGTAAAATCTAAATAGAGTAAAGTGAGGTAAAGCTATGTATATACAAATGTGGATGTGTGCTATGGCTTCCAGCATTTGTGTTGTAGGTTTTGCATTTACGATGTTAGTACTGCACAGGGCCTTTCTAGGCTTATCAAAGACAATGACTGTGTTTGCATCAACATTGAAAACACATATTTTTAAAGGCAGCTGCCATATTAACAAAGTGGAGAGCAATGCATAAGCCTACAGGAAAAACATTTATAAAGTGGTAAAATCAAAGGGTTTGCCCATCAACACTATAAACACTTGCTGTGAATGGACTGATCTATTACTTAACCGTTGATCTGGATATAATCCAGAGCCAGCAGCCCGGGTAATATCCAGTGCCGCTGAGTAGGACATTTGCCTTCACACATGCAGCCATGCTGGTTTAAGTCCAGAGAATGTTCGGTGTGCACCTCGTGTGTGAAAGGGGCTGTAGTTACCTCTGTAGTTAGTAAAGGGTCCTTTATCACAGTATATCAACTTAAGTCTGTCACTTTTTGACTCTATTTAAACAGGCAGATTTTTGGCAACCTACACAGACTGTGAGCCAAGACAGATAGTTAGCTTTAGGAGGTCTTCTTATATAGACCCATTTTAATGAGAGTGTCGTTTCTCCACCCAAAAACAGTCTCACCTCGAAGTGAGTGAATTTGCTGGGATGTCCACTCCGGAAGAGTGAAGATTGACAACTGTCTTGAATATTTTCCACTTGTGAATAATCTTTCTCACTGTAGAACGTTGAACTCCAAATAGTTTGAAATGGTTTTATAAGTCTTTCCAAATTGATGTGCAGCAGCTGCTTCTCTAACCCCATTGTTTATGCCTTTCTCTCTTGCCATTGTGTTAACACACACTTGAATGTTCCAAAGCAGCAAACTGTCAAAACATCTGTTTTTATAGAGGTCTTCTAGTTGATGTAGTAATGACTGATACAGGCCTGAATGACAGGATTAAAATTCCATTCGAGCAAGTTTACTTAGCTTGGTACACAGACTATTAATCAAATATGTGACAAAATACCAAATGCAAGAAGCACAAGTCCCATTCAATTTTCTACTTGGATGCTTGGAAGTCTGTAGCCATGGATTGTATAGTTGAGAGCAGATAGCAGCTGTGACCCCAGCCTGACCCAGCATCCTTAGGGAAACAGATGATGAAAAACATTGCACACTCTCACAGCCTCTGGGTGACAGACTGGGTTGGACATCCTCTCTAAAATCCTTTTTAATTCATGAAAATAAAGCCTTGGATGACAACCAAATAATCAGCATGAGGAAGGAAAAAGAAAGCCCAGTGGACAACCTGGGAAATGAGAGGGACAGAAGACTGTTTATTTGACACATAGGGTGCAGGGAGGATACTAAAGGCCCGCTTGAACAACCATGTTAGAACACAATGAATTTGAAATGATTATAAAATCCTCGTCTACCTTGAGGTTGAGCATCTTCGCTTATCAGCTGTGCTTGTGGCCTGTCCAATCTGGAAAAAGAGTGGCTCCACTCTGTCCAGCCAGTGGTGCCAGCCCTCTACAGTTGCTTTGCAGAACATCCATGGAATCTTCTTTCAGGAGGAGATAAGATGAGGATGTTTGTGGTCTGGGCAACAAATATGAAGTGATTTAGACTGTTGAACTGACGAACTGTGGGTTAACAAGTGTATGCAACGTTTATCTAGCAGACTAATCACTGTGAGAATGTACTGCCAACTATGGCTGTGTGATGACAGTGAGAAATATTCTGATTGGATAAAATTACTCTGTGATAGCTGGTGACAGACTTTAGAGTTCCTACTCTCACCCGCCAAGTATTTTCTGAAAGGCTTATTTTATTTCCCAGATGGCTATGTATAACAGACCAGCAAAGTATTTGCTGTGTTTGGTTACTAGGAAGTTGCACTAGGAAAAAGCCAGACTGGAACACTTGATACAGTGAAACGTAAACTAAATATAGTGGGGGGGGGGGGGGGGGTGTAATTACAAAGGTGGATGAGGACAAGAAGTGCACTAAATGAGAAGGGAGATTTGTATGGTAGAAAAAAAAACAAAATGATAAATATAATAAATAAATAAAAACACCAAGATTACCTTTTAAACACGAGGCACTTATAAAAAATGCATTACCTTTTGGCACCGATAGTAAAGACAAACATTTTGTTTTTGTTTTTAGTAGCAAAGAACTAAAACAGTGGGGGCATGACCCCTTAGGTTAGCAGTCACAGGAGGGTTGAGACAGGGCAAGTAAATGAGGCATGCTTGAACACTACTAGCATAACATGGACCATTTGTTAAGCAGCTCCCAGCTAGCAGAAGATAGATCTTGGCGGTCTTGTAAATATTCTTGTCTACAAAAGGGGGACGGTGTTTTCTATGGCCCAGCCAATTTCATTTTCCCCACATTTCTGCTCTGTACACACTCAACATTGATGACATATCCATCTTTTAATCTATCCATCTAATGTTCTCTGTTTTTTTGTCTTTGCAGAAAGCAGCTGATGTGGAGAGCACCTTAAACATCCTCAACGTGCTGGATGAACTTCTGTCAACTGGTACGATGCAACAATTTTATTTGACATATGTAGAGACCTGTTAAACTTAATAATCCACAATAATAATTTAAAAAAAAGCAAAATAATAGTTTGCCAAAGCAAGCTGACCTTACCAGCCAGATTGTTTTTTGCATAAAATATTTTAGGGAGGACAACAAAAGGGCAGGCACTGTCATATCAATGCCTAGTATGTGATTGCGTGAACGACCTATTCACAAAGTCATCATACACAACCAACTGCTGGGCATCAATGAATGCATGGTGCAGCCATGTTGTTTATGAACAGTCTTCTTGCTGTAATCACCATGGGCATATAACACTCCGATAACTACCAGTACCTGCTCTCAGGATGCTGGTTTGTCTGCACCAGCTGTGGTGTGTTGAAAATCCATAGTTCATAGAATGGAAAGAGAGATTTGCATGTTTTTGATGAACTCACAAATCTCGAAAGAATTCAGCTTGCTGTGCAAGGTAACAAGCAAGCAACTATAGGAAGAGAAACAATGGGATTCACAATCTACAATCTTACAATTTCAGGTTTTAAGCTAGCTTCTGGGCAAGCAGAATGACAGTCAGAAGGTTCATCCAATCACCTGTCCTGACCACCAGCTATGGTTTTAACAGTAACAAAATCTGCACAAATTATATTTTTAAATTAAAGCTGCAAGCAGCATTGCGGGCCCTCGCGCACCTTGCGATCCGCGGGGCTATCGCAGTCTTCTCTCCTATGCTCTCGTCTCTTATACTCTCCTGTCCTATGCTTTCCTCTCCTCTCATTTCCACAGATATACAACGAACACATGTTTACAATAAAACTTGCCTGCTACCAGTAGGTGGCACTATGACCGTATCATCCTATTAGCATATATATCTGTTCAGACTCGGGTCCATAGCAGTACTGTAAGATTTTGTCCACATTGCATGAAGTATATGGGTAGTACTGCATAAAACACAGCGAGTTCCTTTGTAATGGCGAATGGTCAACTTGGAGGCCACGCCCCTGCCACACCGTCAGACTTTTGAAAGAGTGTTGGAATGCGTCTATTCCCTATGGTGTCCTGAGTGGACACAGTGAATTTCAGCTCAATTGCATGAAGTATGTGAGGTGTGAAAAATTTTGAAGCAGGGTCACAAATAGGCAAAAAATGGCCACAAAAGTCAAAGTGGCGGACTTCCTGTTGGGTTTGGAGGGGGGGGTCTAAGAGACTTTTTTGTGCGTCTTGGGGTGATACACATGTGTGCTAATTTTCATGATCCTGTGTCAAACTGGCCAGCGGGGCTACACGTTAGGGCAAAAAATACAGGGAGTTCCTTTGTAATGGCGAATGGTCAACTTTGAGGCCACGCCCCTGCCACACCGTCAGACTTTTGAAAGAGTGTTGGAATGCGTCTATTCCCTATGGTGTCCTGAGTGGACCCAGTGATTTTTAGCTTGATTGGATGAAGTATGTGAGGCGTGAAAAGTTTTGTAGCAGGGTCACAAATCGCCAAAAATTAACAGAAATTTCAAAATCGTGGCCTTCCTGTTGGGTTTGGAGGGGGTGAAAAGTTTTGAAGCAGGGTCACAAATAGGCAAAAAATGGCCACAAAAGTCAAAATGGCAGACTTCCTGTTGGGTTTGGAGGGGGGGTCCAAGAGACTTTTTTGTGCATCTTGGGGTGATACACATGTGTGCCAATTTTCATGACCCTACTCAAAACAGGCCAGGGGGGCAGGCAGAAAAACCTATGAAAACACAACATTTTGTGTAGCCAGTAGGTGGCGCTCTGTCAAAGCCTCAATATTGTTGTATAGATGTGTTTAGGGTCAGACTCTGATCATACATGTGACATTTGGTACAGATGGGACAGAAAACAAAGAAGTTATAGCGACTTCCTGTTTCCTCTGAAATGGTCAAACTTTGAGGCCACGCCCCGGCCACACCATCAGACTTTTGTAAGAGTTTTGGAATGCGTCTATTCCCTATGGTGTCCTGAGTGGACACAGTGAATTTCAGCTCAATCCGATGAAGTATGCGAGGCGTGAAAAGTTTGGCAGCAGGGTCACACATCGCCAAAAATGGCCACACACCTTCAAATGGCGGACTTCCTCTTGGGTTTAGAGGGGGGGGGTCCAAGAGACTTTTTTGTGCGTCTTGAGGTGATACAAATGTGTGCCAATTTTCATAATCCTGTGTCAAACCGGCCAGAGGGGCTACGCGTTGGGGGCGCTATAGAGCCATTTTTCTATGTGCATTTCAAAAGTCAGCAAATTTCAAAATTTTTCGGGCGAATGAATTTTTCTACCAAGTTTGGTGAGTTTTTGGGCATGTTAAGGCCCCCAAAAATGCGATCTAAGGGGGGGGGGGGATAATAATCCTAAGGGTTTCAATAGGGCTCTTGCACCATTCGGTGCTCGGGCCCTAATAATAATCCTAAGGGTTTCAATAGGGCTCTTGCACCATTCGGTGCTCGGGCCCTAAAAATAATAATCCTAAGGGTTTCAATAGGGCTCTTGCACCATTCGGTGCTCGGGCCCTAAAAATGAAAAATAATAATCCTAAGGGTTTCAATAGGGCTCTTGCACCATTCGGTGCTCGGGCCCTAAATATTGAGGCTTTGACAAAGCGCCACCTACTGGCTACACAAAATGTTCTGCATGCCCCTGTGGCCTGTTTTGTGTAGAATTATAAAACTCGGTACACCTGTGTATTACACCAAGATGCACAAAAAAGTCTCTTGGACCACCCCCCCCCTCCAAACCCAACAGGAAGTCCGTCATCTTGAATTTTCTGGCCATTTTTGGTGATTTGTGACCCTGCTACAAAACTTTTCACGCCTCGCATACTTCATCGAATTGAGCTGAAATTCACTGTGTCCACTCAGGACACCATAGGGAATAGATACATTCCAAAACTCTTTAAAAAGTATTACTGTGTGGTGGGGGCGTGGCCTCAAAGTTTGGCGATTTCAAAGGAAACAGGAAGTCACTATAACTTCTGTGTTTACTGTCCGATCGGTACCAAATGTCACATGTATGATTAGACCCTAAACACATCTATACAACAATATTGAGGTTTTGACAGAGCGCCACCTACTGGCTACAAAAAATATCATGTTTGCAAACTCTTGCTAACTACTCACACATGCTTCATCTTATTCACTTGAAATGTAGTGTGTCTACTCTTGAGACAATAAGGAAAACACATGTTCAAGATTCCATACCAACCAGGAAGTTGCTGTAACTTCTGTGTTTACTATCCAATCTGCCCCAAAATAGACATGTATGGTCAGAGCCACACCCTGAATACTGTCAGACTTTGTTCAGTATTGCTTTTCCAGTAGAAAAACTTTTTTCCCTAATGTGGGTGTGGGACGTTTAAGGTACTGTGTTATGTGTTTGACTGTAATAGTTGTTCATGACTGTTGGATGTATACATGTTTACAACCTGAATGTTCCTAATGTTTTCTAAAAGTTTCTGAAAGTTCCTAATAGTTTCTAAATGTTACTGAAAGTTAGTTCAGCTGATAGTTCACGTAGTATGTGTGTCTGTGTGAAATAAAGAATGTGGAAACTACGAGTTGTATCCACTGTGCTTGTTCCAACAACCCGTCCAGAGGGGAGACTAACGAAGAGTAAATCCACCACCAGTCAGTTACAGGCCCAGCCTTCTGAATCTTCCCGATTTTGTTTGTGAAGAATGTTTGGAAGCCATAACCCTCCTTTTGAATGGTTCCCAGCACTGTCTGACTGTCATTGAAGTGGTACCACCTTCCTACATCCAATCGCCCATGCTTCAACATGGACCCTCTCAGGCATGTGGCAAAGATAGCCCCGCAGACCTCAGCCTTAACTGCATCACCCTTTTGGTCTAGGTTATTTAGTAGGGTTAGTTTAGCCTTCGATTCAACCAGCCAGACTACCACACCGTCTGACGTCTCCCATCGCAGGTACAGCACAGCACCATAGGATTCACAGCTTCCATCGGAGAATGTGATCCCCCAAGGTTTGCCTCTCCAGCCAGCAGGCGTGATACTTGGATACTTGTGGAACTTGATGTGACATAGGCGGGCATATTTCTTAAATAGTTCAATTGCTTTCCCTCAGAGGTTGTCAGAAAGAGGTTGGTCCCAGGTGTCCTTAGTAAGCTTGCCTGCTTCCTGGAAAGCTCTCCTGATGAGAATCACCCCTTTCTGCTTCATGGGTGTGGCAAGACCGAGTGGGTCGTACAGCCCTGCGATCTGGCTCAGTAGAACCTGTCAAGTCAGGGGATTTGGTGTCTTTACCACCTCTTCTTTGGTAAGATCAATCTCTGTTCTCATTTTTTTCTTCCTTCTGGAGAAGTTAATGGATACCATCACAAAGAGTTTATCATCTTGCACCAGGTAACCAACCCCAAGGGCTTTGTTGTCTTCTTCCTTTAGTTGGTTAGGTAACAGCATAGTCACTGGTTTGGATTCAGTCCCATCCTGCCTCCCACTTTGACCAGATCGGTCCCAGGGTTTGAGGAAGAAGCGGGTCATTGTGGGACGTGAGGAGGTCATCGACATAAGAGTGTTCCACACACCCTCCTTTCTTCTTTAATGTGTGAGAACTGGGGTAATTTTGCGGTTTCACGCATGGCATCCCGCCGGTTTGTCACCCATGTTCACCCTCACAATAGCATAGTCCTCAATCTCATCCTCTGGTGAGTCCCTCCTCAAGAATCGATGCACATGGACCTCTTGCTCCTCCACCCATACCGAGTTATACATCTTAGTGATGTCCCCAATGGCTGCGTGCACACCCTCTTGGAATCTTAAAAGCACTGCTCTGATGGGATTAAGGATGTCTGGGCCTTTAAGTAAAATGCCGTTCATGCTAACTGCTCCAAACTCCTGACTGCTGTTCCATACGAGACGTACTGGCGTAGTCACTGAGTGTGGATTTGGTGCAGTTAGATGGCTCACCCACCACACAGTTCCTTTTTAACTATCCATCACGTCCTTGGTGAGCTTAATGGCTGCTCCTCTCGCCACCATCTCGTGGACTTGTCTCTTGTAGGCCTCTTTCCACAGGGGGGTCTTTCATGAGTCGTTTCTCTGTCCTCAGAAACAATGCTTCCACAGCCTTCCGGTTGTCAGGAAAAGAAGCTGGGTCTTCCTTCCAAGGATACCTAGCATCCCAGTAAGGCTGGTTGCTGTGGGTGTCACTCTCTTTGAAGGTCAGACCCGCCCTTATTATCTCCAGCTCCTTCTCGTCGGCTAGGGACATTTCCTTTTCTTCCTGGTTGGCATTTTCCACAACGACACCCTCCGCAGATGGGAACACAGGCAGCTCCGATGCCATCCCATTTTAACCACTCAAGGACCTCCTTATTACACGCCGTGGTTCTACGAACCTCCACCGAGTTTCCTTGCTCCAAGTGGTTTCCCATTTTTCCCACACAGTCCCACACACTCCACTTTGACAGCAACTGCCCTCATGGAGTGTGCGAAGTGCGTCTTCGAGTGTTGTGTGGTCACCTCCACTCCCTCGAAGAGGTCAGGATGCGCACCACTTATGGTCTTGCCTTGAGGACCATCCCACAGCACCAGGTCACCGGTTCTTTGCAAGCTTTGTGGAGCTAGGCAGCCTTCTCTCTTCTCACCGTCACGCAGCTTTAATTGAAGCTTTAATTTGAGACTGGTTCTGTTCAAATTTATTCTAGTTGAAGGGAGTTGTTCCTTGCCAGTGTCACCTTAACAGCTCAATAAAAAAAAGCTGTATAAAAAACTGAATTGAATAGAATCTGATATTTTCACTGCTAAATATTAAGTGAAACGTTTTACCCTCTAATGCCATGCTTTTCTTGCAGGACACTGTGATGTTGTCAGGCAACGTCATCACAGTGTACTGCCAGATGTCACCTGGTATACAGGGTCAGATTCTACAGGAGAGGGTAAAAATAATGAGGGCTTCAGATTCTGCAGGAGGGTTGTAATTTTGCAGAGCTTCTGCACAATTCTTATCTAAACCTAACCCTGTTGCCTGTCCTAACTAGGCTGTCAAGAAGAGGGTGTCTTGTCTTACTTACATGCAATATGAAATTGTAGATTTGTATGATTCAAAGAAGTTGTATGAATAGCTGGAGGCAAAAATTAAACAATGTCAATGTTTTGTCCTGGATCATATTAACTGAGGATGTGCTCCGACAAGGTTGCAACTCTCAGAGCATAGGTTCTCAATGTGCGGCCCGCGGGCCAATGGCGGCTAGCAGAAAAATTTCTGGCAGCCCGCAATGAATTACAGTTGTTAGTTTTAATGCAACTGTACATTGCTTTGGTCTTTAGCGGCACCTATTGGGATAAGATGTAATTAAAAACACTGTGTTGGCGAGGAGAGGCGGTTTCAAGAAAAATGGACTAATGCTTACTTTGTGGTACCTCACGGGTCGGATAAAGTTATTTGCCTGATCTGCAAGCAGGTTAATGCAATGCTAAAAGACTACAACATAAAACGCTATTATGATACCAACCATAAAACATACAGATTCACCGGCAAAGAGCGCACTCGTACGCTTGAACAACTTAAAAGAGGCTATACTGCACAGCAGTCAGTTTTCACAAATCTGGCCAAATCCGGTGAAGCTGTAACACAGGCTAGCTACGTGGTAGCTCATGAAATAGCTAGGCGGAGCAAGCCGTTCAGTGACGGAGAGTTTGTGTGAGACTGTATTTTGAAAGTGGCGGACATTATTTGTCTGGAGCAAAAAGCAAAGCTCCGTGACATAAGTTTGTCGAATGATACAGTGACACGACGAATGGACAACGATCTCAAACAGCAGCTGGGACAACGTGTGGAGGGCCTGGGAAATGGAGCCTTTTCCATCGCACTAGATGAAAGCACCGACATTACCGATACAGCGCAATTGCTGATTTTCATCCGAACAGTCACAGAGAACTTTGAAATAAGCGAGGAGCTGCTGAGCTTGGAGAGTATCAAAGACAGAACAAGGGGAGTTGACATTTGTGATGCTGTGTGTCGCAGTCTGGATGCATACAATGTGAAGAACAGATGGAGCACCGGCAATGGTCGGAAGAAAGGCAGGTGCCGTGTCGCTGCTCTCTGATAAAGTGGCCAGCAACGGAGGTGAGAAACTAATAAAATATCACTGTATAATACATCAAGAAGCCCTCGCTGCTCAAACACTTGAAATGAAACATGCCATGGATTTTGTTGTGAAGACAGTTAATTTCCTTAAGACCAGAGGTCTGAATCACCGCTAATTCAAGACCTTTTTGGAGCAATCGGAGGCAGATTTTGGTGACGTCATATACTTTACTGCCGTCAGGTGGCTGAGCAGAGGTGCCACACTGAGGCGTTTTTTTTTAACCTGAGAAGAGACTTCATGGAGTCAAAAGGACAAGATGTGACACAGTTAAGTGATACTAAATGGCTCTGTGACCTAGCACTCCTTGTCGACTTGAATACTTGTCTCAGTGATCTCAATGTGAAGCTGCAGGGCCATGGGAAGCTCATTTCCACACTATTTGATGCTGGAAACATCACACAACGTGCCACATTTTATGTCACCTGTGTGCAGACAAGAACCTTAACCTCCTACAAAAACTCAGAGAGGAATTCGACCATCGCTTCTCAGACTTCAGGAACCATGAGAAGTCATTCAACCTCTTCCAAAATCCTTTCTCATGTGTCCCTAAGGAGGAGCCTGCAAAAGTGCAGTTTGAGCTCTTGCAGGAGAGCTCTGAGGCCAGAGCCGCATGTCGTGACAAGAATCTCATCGAGTTCTACAAAGGCCTTTCCCCATCCACATACCCTGCACTGCGCCAGTATGCTATCAGAATGGTCTCTTTATTCGGAAGCACATACATTTGTGAGAAGACCTTCTCCACCATGGCCATCAACAAATCCAAGCTGAGGTCCAGGATGGCCATCTACATGCTGTCCCTTGTATTGCAACAACAGAGATGGAGCCGGACATCAAAGGAATCGTGGCCAACCGATAGCAGCACCAGAAATCCAATGCCAATAAAAAAGGTATGTTGACCTAGTAACAAATATTCTGTTTGACTTAATGACAACCTTATTGATGAAAGGCAATGAAAGATTTTAATAATGATGTCTCTCTCTCTTTCTCCCCATCCCTCCCCCTCCCTGTGTGTGTCTGTCTGCAGGTTTTAATGTGGGGCTTTGGTGGCTGGAATTGCTTGTGAATGAGGTCCATGCACACATGGCACACTGAGACTGACTGTTCTAAATAAGTTTTTACATGTATTCTGAAATGGACTGCACACAGGACTGTTATATCCCAAATCTGACTGTAGAGGGCAGTAATACCCAGGGATTCTGTCTGTATAATAATATTTCTCAGGTTTTGCCAGGTTTAGGCCATTTTGTGTCTAGACCAATAAATGTAAACTGTGAAGATAAAAAATGGGTCATTAAAATGATTACAAATGTAATTTTTTCTTCTTTCATTTTTTTTTTCTTTGGCGGCCCTCAGTCCAGTGTTGGGTTCATAAATTGGCCCTCAGCTATGAAAACTGAGAACCCCTGTCTCAGAGCAACTGAATATCTCATTGGTTAATGTTGAAATATATGATATACAAAAGGCCATTTAATACACACATGGGTGCACTACTGGAGTCATAGGAGTGAGGCTGACAAAGAATCCTGATTAAAGTTAGGAGTAATCACTCATAGCATTGGCACCTGTCATTTCTTGTAAAATGGTCAGTGTATTCAATAACACAGTGTTGGCAAATTCCTCACCTTGGCATGGTTTGTAATACTCAACCACAAATCCCAGACTCCTGGGTGAAAGTCCTCCAACCTTCTTACACGGTGTTCCCACCTATCTGATGATCAGATGACATGGTAATAAATGTGACATTTATTTGTATGGATGCCTGCACCCTACACAGAAGTATGTCTGTGTCTGTGTAACTCTTCCCGCCATTACCAAAAATTCCCTTCAACTCTGTTCTTACTTCTCTCTTTGCAGGCACAGATCGTCGTATCTTCTATATGATCAGTAAAGGCGGTAGTGAGGCTTTGCTGTCTGCCCTTATCAACATTGGCACTACTTTCAATCCCAACTACACCGTCCTACTGCCAGTGCTACATTTGCTGGCTAAAGTAGGGCACAGAGGTGAGTTATTTCATTGATAAGTTTATTTTAGTAGTTGGTCCCTCTTTTGCATTCAAGGCCTTACCCTGCTTTAGGCTTTTCACAGTCCAGTTTTGATCTATATTTTGTGAATGATGACAAAATAGGATTATCTGCTAAATATGGAATGTGCGTTGGTGTCTTTTCATTTCAAAAATATGCCACGAGATGTGTAACTTTTGTTGCATTACTTTCTTTCTCATAAAAAAGAGTCTCATTTTGCAGTTCAGAGACACTGGATTAAAAAAAACAGCTGTGTGGGCAGACCACAATTTTTTTACACAGTACAGAAAACTGTCACTACATCATCAGCACAGGACTCAGTTGTTCAGAAACACTTGTGCAGATCCCAGCATAGCTCTCCTATTTCAGATCGGCCTCTTTCAATTATGTGACGGCAATTTCGAAAAGCTAATAACTTGTCTCTATAAAATCAAATGCTTAAGTGACTGGTATCAATAAATCTGACATTAACTATGTTAATCAACAGCCTTTGTTACTCAGTCGCTGCATCCATTTGTAGAGACAAGCATGTACCTTGTCATTATCTGTCCTTCAAGGAGTGCAGACGTGTTTCTGACTGCTCCCGCTCTGCTCTGCTCTCTGCACTGCTCGCTCTTCTCCTGTCCTGTGTTTTTTGTGACTTTTTTCCCTCGAACACCCTGCTTTGCTATCCTTGGGATACTTTTTTGACATGGAGCTAATACATTGGTCGCTCAGTGCATTGGACAACATTTTCTCACAAAGGAAGACATCACCAGGAGAACCCCTCTGCCCTGATGGGACTTTCACTGGCGGATATGTCTGTGATTCCTGGGAACCCTGGCGTCTGGTATGTCTCCAGCCACTGTCCCTGAAAGATGTGGAGGACCTATTCATCTATTGGACATTGGTAGTAGGCATACTCCTGAATTGCATGGGAGCTGTCCTGCTGTACCGAAGAATTGTAAAAACCGCTGCTGGCAAATTGGCACTACCGCTAAGCGTGGACACAAAACAAGACCCTGGGCTAATGGGACCTCGGATCTCGGAATTACATCAGAAGATGGACTGGATTGAGGGGCTGATCTGCAACAATTCAGACCATTCCGGAGAGGGATGGAAGCGGGTGCACAACATCGGAAGACAGTCCGACCACTTGAGTTGCTCAATGGAAGGAATATCTGTCAAGCTGGAGGAGATGTCGTAGGTTCTCCATGCACCTGTTAGGGATGAATGAGCACTGAGGCCAGACTGACTGATTGATTACTGATCTGGGCAAATTAATCATGGATCGAAATTGTTGTATGATTTTTGGCTGTTTTTCATCTGAAGAATAGCCCAGCAGCTGTGCTCCTATCTGACTCCTGTGCCACTACCCCATCTCCACAACTGATGTACTGCCCGGCCTTCTCAGTCATACTATCGCACACACTCTCATGGAACTGACGCACATACACTCCCCTCCCTAACCCTGCCCTGACCTAAAACGGCTGCCTCCGTATCTGTTGTTTTCCTCCCTCATCCTTGGTGTCCATGAAAAAATTCCATCACGTTACCACGTGTACTGTAATCAAATGTCAAAGCCATTATGTTTGTGCTGAATTCTATGCCACATTCTTTCACTATTGACTGTAACACATTGGTTACTATTGCATGTTGCAGTGCCAATAATTTAATATTTTGTATAATACAGACCATTGTATTGGTATGAAGGCAGAGGAGGCTGGGGCTGTGCTGCTGACACTGAATCTGCTCAAACACAATGTCAAACACGCCAGGAGGGCTGCTGCGCTCCTCTGGGTCATCCAGGTCTTCTCTTCATCAGGTACATGTGTGTTCTCCCACACTATTCACATTCCTCACCTCATAACATGCACTTACTCTTACTTACATTAACAATTTCTGAATTATTGAAGGTACATGTAGTAATACACTATTTATCTTTCTCTGCGTCATTACTTGTGGTATGTCATTCCTCTTACATAGAAATAGAAAACCACATTTTTTACATCCCAGCTCTACAACATATGTTTGCTTTATGCAAATTATTATTGCAATTCTGGAAAACGATGTTAAATACTACCCAGTGTGTTCTCCAGATAACCCCAAAGGTTTTGCATGTTGTGAAAATATGCTGAAAACATCATATTTTAAACACTGGTCATTTTTCTGTACTTAACTGTAACAAATGACTGTATTTTAGACTCTTTGAGCAAATTCATTAATAACCTGCAGATTTAAATGAAGCTGCTTAAAGCTTTTCATCCATTCACCAGGCTGCAGGTTTTACTGTGATCACATTACTCTCCTTAGCTCCCACTGTACACAGAATTATATAAAAATACACAGAACTCTTATTTATTTATGTATTAATGCACTATTCATTCTGTCCCTGTGTTACATTCTGTCCACAAATGAAACACAAGGCACACTTCTGGTCACCATGTATGCTTTCTCTTACTACTTGCCCAGTTCTCTCTGCTGTAGTGGTAAAAGATGGCGGTTTTAGATCATTTAAATCACTCACTGGACTTATATTTCAACTATAGCATAAACATTTCTTGTGTTCTTACAGTGTCTACAGCAAAGCTGATAGGAGAAAACGGTGGACTGGATGCTATTTACCACCTTATTCCTCAGTACACCACCAAGCATTTGACCACCATCCAGTACGTACACCCATATACACTTTCATCATTTTCTCCTCTTCATGTACATTCCTATTGTTTATATATGTTTATATAAGTTCAAACACCGTCCCTACAAAACAGCAGCCGAAAAATAGCACTCTATTAAACTAGACACGAAATCCTAGTGAGCAAGTGACAGCTAATGTGGGAATGCATAATAGTTGATGCAGGTTATGGTGATGAAAAAACGATGACAGGAGAGTGGAGAGAAGGAAAGACTGAAGTTCAATTAACTGATACTAAATACACCTGGGTGTAAGGTCTTTAAGTTGAGGTTGAGTACAGACATGTACAGAGTACATATTCTGTTACAAGAGACAAGTTGATCTGATCTAATATGGATGTGCCAATCAAAGGAAAGGCAGCCTTGATGCCAAGTTGGGATGAGGGTGGAAAGACATGTGGATTGTCTAGATTTAGTACCATAATCATATAAACCTGGTCAGTGAGATATATTACATGTTTGTTACAATGAAACATGGTACTGCATGTTGCTGTTGGTTATGATGTTCTGTGTGGTTTTTATGATCCAAACTGCTGCAGAGCTGCTACCATACCACAACAGGATACCATATATGAGGACACTCTCAATGGAGCACTGGTAGAATGACACCAGAAGTTGCTGCTTTCCGAGTGTTTAGCTTAGAAAGGGTGCCGTGGTATTATTGTTATCCATAAGAGGTCCTATCTATACCCAGGAATTCAAAGCTAAACACTCTCTTCGCCATGTTCCCGGTGATGTGCAGTGGTGAATGTACATCCTGCTTCTTTCTAAAATCAATGATGCATTATTTTGTTTTTTTGTCAGTGCATCAATGGTCACTGCTGTTCTTTTCTCCTTGAAGCAGCCAGAGAATGGTTTAGATTGGCTGCCAATGAAGGGCTGCTGCAAGTCAGGCTACTGTTGTTTTTCTGCCTGGTGATGTGAAATATCCCCTGCCCTATGCTGTAAGAGTTGCAGAAGAGGTCCTTAATCCTCTAGGCTCTGCTTGATGCACTTCTTCAGGATTGCTCCAGCTGCACTCTACTGTTGCATGCAGATGGAAAAGCAGTGTCTTTTATCATCCATGGTGTGGTATTAAAAAACTGTTAAAAATCTGTTTTATGGGGGTAACACTGTCCATGTAACATGTTATGTAAAACAGTACAGAAGAGGTATAGATATTATCATCCTGAAACACAGTCGTCTGTGCAACTAAAGCAGTCCTGCAGCTGTTCAGAGGGCACCTCTGCCCACACTTTGATTTCTCTGGCAGTTGGCTTGACAGAGTTGGTAAGCAATCTCCATATCACTCCATATCAGGTGATGCTTTGAGTCCACGGTTTTGTACTACAGGGTCATAGCAGGGATAGAGCATATCCCAATTGTGAATGGGTGAGAGGTGGGGTACACTAACACTCAGATCATTTAGAGTCACCAATTATCCTGCAAGCCGCAGTGCTAACCACTGCACCACCATAACGGAGGGTTACTTGCGTAATCCCTGGTTCTTTTATAACAGAGTGAGGTGTTTCACTATGGGAAAACGCCTTGGGCATGATCAACTACGGAAGCTCCAATGACATCACATCTGTCTGTGACAGACCGGTCGAGCCGTACTCGGGGCCCCGCCCCCCTCTATTAACACGGCCGCCCAACCCCTCCTACTCATTCTAAGCAGATTTCCTCCCGTGTCCTGCAAGGAGGGAAGTGTTGGTGAAACACCTCACTCTGTTATCAAAGAACCAGGGATTACGCAAGTAACCCTCCGTTCTTTTTCTAACTTCGTTCGGTGTTTCACTATGGGAGATATAGCCCACTCCCGAATTGCATCTGCTCCCTGACGCCGTGACCCTCGACGACTAAAGAGAGACCTTCACCGCAGATCAGTAACACATGCCATGACTGATGCACAACATTAAGCCTATAAAACCGCACAAACGTGTGAGGCGTTGCCCAACTTGCCGCTGTGCAAATATCCTGAACCGACACTCCCCTGAATAGGGCCCTTGATGAGGCCATGCTTCTGGTAGAGTGGGCTCGCACTCCCAACGGAGGCTGAGAGCCCTTACATGGATGGACTGACAAACAGGGATGGACTGACAAAGCCTGTAAGTCACTCACTCTCTTTGCAGTGGTCAGTGCCAGAAGCAACGCAGTTTTAATTGAAAGAAATTTCAATCCCACCACCTCAATAGGCTCAAAAGGGTGGTTTGAAAGGGCATCCAGTACCAGCAACAAATCCCACAAAGGCACCAGTGGCCTGGACACTGGGAGTTTGCGGCGGGCCCCCTTCATAAAGCGACACACCAAAGGGTGTTGCCCTGCTGACTTATCACCAAACCCCACATGACAAGCCGAAATAGCCGCCAAATAAACCTTAATTGTGGAGAAAGCTTTTCCTTTATCCAACAATTCCTGCAGAAAACATAGCACCTCCACCACTGAACACTGAAAGGGGACAGTGCCCCTATCCTGGCACCATTTTTCAAAAATCTGCCACTTGCCACTGTAAAGTGCGCGGGTGGAGGAGGCTCTAGCATTCTGAATAGTGTCAATGACCTCAGAGGCAGACCTGCCGCATTCAAGTTCCACCTCTCACTGGCCAGGCCCACAGAGACACCTGTTCTGGATGAGGGTGATAAATCTCTCCCCGAGCCTGGGAAAGAAGATCCCTGCGTATGGGGAGTGGCCATGGCTCGTCTGCCAGAAGCTGAATTATCTCTGCTATCCAATGTTTGGACGGCCACCGCGGGGCCACCAAAATTAGAGACAGCCCCTGCTCCCGCACTCTGGCCAGCGTTGGAGAAATCAGGCTGAGAGGCGGAAAAGCATACAACAGAACATTCGGCCAGGGGTGGGCCAGCGCGTCCACACCTAGTGGTGCGCTTGCGTCTGACAGGGAGAAGAACAGCCGGCACTGAGTGTTTTCCTGAGAGGCGAAGAGATCTACGTCTGCCTGGCCGTATCTCTGCCAAATCTGTGCCACCACCTGCGGGTGGAGCCCCCACGTCAGCATTGGCGGGTCTCTCCACGGCCGGAGAGCCGAAATGCACCGCGCCGTTATCTTGACTCTGCGGTTCAGATGGCGCTGAGAGCAGAGATGCAGAGATGCCACCCATCGCTGAAAATCTCTCATCATGAGCAGCCCCAACCGTACCACAGATATCACTGGCGCCATGAGTCCGAGAAGACGGAGGCATAACCTGAATGCCACCACTTTCCCCAATCGAAAAAGCGCAAGACATTGTCTGAACGCCGTTTCCCTCGTCTCTGACAGCCTGACGCGACAAGAGATGGAATTTATGTTGAGCCCCAAATACTCTGTGCATTGAGACGGCTCCAAGCGACTCTTTACCTCATTTATCCTGAAACCGAGGTCTCTGAGGTGATTCAACACCGCAACAGAGTCTTTGATCACCTGCTCCCGTGAGTGAGAGCATATGAGATAGTCGTCTATGTATGAAGATATTCTGATGCCGCTGTTCCTTGTACACTTGCTGAATACCCTCGGAGCCAAAGAAAGGCCGAATGGGATTGTCTGAAACTCGTAGGCCGCCCCTTGATAAGCAAACCTGAGAAATTTTCTGTGTGGTGGATAAATGGCATGTGATGTGAAAATACGCGTCCGCTGGATCGATCGTCACAAACCAGTCATTTGCACGGATCGAGCGGCACAGAACTTTGTGTGTTAGCATCCTGAACGTGTACTTTCGTAAGTGACTGTTCAAAACACGGAGGTCCAAAATGGGCCGCAGGGATGAACCTCCCTTCTTTGGAATGAGGAAATATCGGGAATAAAAACCCTGATGCATTTCCCCGCTTGGAACTCGTGCGATTGCGTGTTTGTTTAATAAAGACACAATCTCTCCTTCCAGGACCTGAGCTGACGCTCCGCCCGCCACAGAGGCTAACACGCCGTTGAATTTGGGTGGTTTCACAGCAAACTGTAGCCTGTAACCCCTGGCAACTGTTGACAACACCCAAGGGTGAACTGCGCATGCGCGCCACCGGTCCACCCGCCATGCCAGTGGACCCCTGTCGTCGCCCTTGGATGACGTCATCTCTCCGTGTCGGAGAGCGCTGCTCCCAGCCAGAGGAGTTTGAGCTCCCCCTACTGGGAACGGCGGGCCAAGGCAACGTTCCATTTTGATTATTTTTGTGTTTTTTATTTTGTGGGGGCATTCTGTCCTCGGCACCTTGCCTGGATACAGAAATGCATTCTTTATTTTTTCTTTTCCCCTTAAAAAAGAAACAAGGTGCTGAGAAGTGTTTGGTGGCACTACCAGAGACCTTGGAAACATGCAGCCTTGTGTGAGTGCTTGGTGACACTGTGCAGGCTGCGCCCAAGTCTTCTCTCCCTGGAACTGTGAGGAGAGAGACTGAGGGAGGGCTCCTGGAGAACAGGGAACAACCGGAGCCTCCAAACTTGGAACCAAAGGGCTGCCTCCCTCCCTCCTTCTTTTTGTGGGAGGGCGGGGGAATTGTGCGGACTGTGCTAGGTGGCACGCTTCTTCTTCCCTTCCCCGGGGTGGGAAGACGGTCTATTCCTAGCAGCCACTGCTGCAAAGGAATGTTTACCCCATGGCCTTGAGTTATCCACCTTAGGCTGGTGGCCTGTCCACTGAGCTGGCCCGGGCTGCTGTGCTCTAGGGCCACTGTGTTTTGCTCTCACTGCTGTAGCTGCAAAGCCAGCACTGGGAGGCTGTGATGGACATGGCTGAGGTTTACGTGGTAAGCAGAGGTCGAAGGTTTCTCCCTCCTGCTTCCTGCGAGTGCTCGTCTCTCTCATCTTCTCCAGAGCTGGGCCAAAGAGACCCTTGGTGGGGTCGTATGCTGCATCCATGATCTCAGCTTTCTGAGAATCACTCAAGCCAGACAAATTCAGCCATAGGGCTCTCTCACCTGTGACTGCTAGCCCCATGACACGGCCACATCCCTGCACTGCTCCCCTGGAGGAGTGTAGGAGAAGATCATTCACCACACAGATCTCATCCCAGAGGAGAGGGTTGGGAGCCTGTGAATCCAGCTGACGGCCCATCTCCTCCAGTATCTCAGCCTGATAAGCTGACAGCAGTGTGACAGCGTTGAGGGAGCACACTGACTGAGCTGCATATTTGTACATCCTCTGGTAAATAGATGCGGTTAGGCGATCTGATTTACTAGGCAGAGAGATACTGGAAGAAGCTGAGACTGATCTGCGATTGGGATGGAGGTGGAATGCCACTGAAGGCTCCACCGCCGGGGGTTCGGCCAGCCCCAGCTCACCCATCCCATGGATCTCCAGCTTAGAACAACCCCTGGTTGGGAGTTTGCTCCTGAAGGGACTGGGCCAGTAACGCTTCATCTCCTTCATACAGGCAGGCACTGCTGGTAAGAGCTGTTTGGGTGAGGGCTGGGCTGGCGGGAGCCTCTTACCATCGTACAGGTCCCGCTCCATTCCCTCAGCACCCTGGGCTGCAGGCCATGGAATTCCCAGCTTGGCTGCAGCCCGTTTGCAGACTTCATATAAGTCACTGTCCATTGGTGGAACAACCTCAGTAGCACTAGATGGTCTAGACTGTTGAGGTGGAAAAGAAGAGTCCTCCTCCTCTTCTTCCTCCATGTCCACCATGTCGAGGAGGTCAGAGTTAGTGTCACACTCTGCGTCCTCATCTCCCAGCTCCCCGTGATCAAAATCCTTGAACAGCGGGGGCATAACTGGGGATTCGGTGTCCATCAAGTCCGCCCAGCTCTTAGAAGCTCGCGCCTGATGGACGTCGGGCGTGGGAGTGGCTGCTGCCAGGCAGGGATCCTGACTGTTAGCTACAGCTACTCTCAATCTCCTTTCCAAAATTTTCTCCGGCAATGAAGCACAATGGGAGCAAGATTGCGGGTCAGCTAGCGCAGCCTGGGCGTGTTTAGGGCCCATGCACGCTATGCACATCGGGTGAGGGTCCCTGCCCGAGATGGTTGCACCGCATGATGCGGGACACAGGCGGGATGCAGCCTCTTTAGCCTTCGGCTCCGACCCTTTGGCGGGGGTGACGGCCGTAGACATTCTAGTGGAAAGGGAGATAGGCCACGACAAGTTATCAGACTAGACTCGTCACAACACGATAGTCTGGAACCACACCAATGCTAGCAGCGAGGCTAAACCCTGCTATTAGCAGATGTAAGAGCTAGCTCGTCGTGACACGTTAGCTTCACTCGGGTAACCAGTACGGGTAACAACCTAATGCTACCCAACTAGCACCAATTAAGCTCGCCTTGACGCGTTAGCTTTAGCTACACAGAACAAGCTAGCTAGCAATTACACAACCACGGGAACAGCTGGCCCTGACGCGGACACTGTCAGGGCGCGGACACCTACTGTGCAGCTAACCGAAATACTTCTCACAAAGTACTTACTCAGCACAATCCGGACTAGGTTGGAAACTGCGTTCGGCAACGTACTCCTTGACGGGACGCTTGTGAACTGTTAAGCAGCTAGCCCCTAGCCTGGAACGCGCTGAGGGAGCAAGTAGTTTCTCACGTGGAAGAAAGCGAGAATGAGTAGGAGGGGTTGGTCGGCCGTGTTAATAGAGGGGGGCGGGGCCCCGAGTACGGCTCGACAGTGAAACTCCCATGACATCACGTCTGTCTGTGATAGACGTGATGTCATTGGAGCTTCCGTAGTTGATCACG
Organism: Parambassis ranga; assembly: GCF_900634625.1. NCBI lineage: Eukaryota > Metazoa > Chordata > Actinopteri > Ambassidae > Parambassis > Parambassis ranga. The sequence goes on along the minus strand of NC_041039.1, from coordinate 1,320,088 downwards.
CCCAAGGCGTTTTCCCATAGTTAGAAAACGAACGAAGTTAGAAAAAGAACACCTTAAATCCAGAATCATAAATTAAATTAAAGCTGCAAGCAGCATTGCGGGCCCTCGCGCATCTTGCGATCCGCGGGGCTATAGCTGTCTTCTCTCCTATGCTGTTGTCTCCTATACTGTCCTGTCCTATGCCCTCCTCTCCTCTCATTTGCAGAGATGTACAACAAACACATGTTTACAACCAAACTTTCCTGCTACCAGTAGGTGGCGCTATGACCGTATCATCCTCTTAGCATATATACCTGTTCAGACTCGGGTCCATAGCAGTACTGTAAGATTTTGTCCACATTGCATAAAGTATATAGGTAGCACTGCATTAAATACAGCGAATTCCTTTGTAATGGCGAATGGTCAACTTTGAGGCCACGCCCCCCGCCACACGGTTATAAATTATAAATTTCGAAAGAGTTTTGGAATGTGTTTATTCCCTATGGTGTCCTGAGTGGACACAGTGAATTTCAGGTCAATTGCATGAAGTATGTGAGGCGTGAAAAGTTTTGAAGCAGGGTCACAAATAGGCAAAAAATGGCCACATAAGTCAAAATGGCAGACTTCCTGTTGGGTTTGGAGGGGGGGTCCACGAGACTTTTTTGTGCGTCTTGAGGTGATACATATGTGTGCCAATTTTCATAATCCTGTGTCAAACCGGCCAGAGGGGCTACGCGTTGGGGGCGCTATAGAGCCATTTTTATATGTGCATTTCAAAAGTCAGCAAATTTCAAAATTTTTCGGGCGAATGAATTTTTCTACCAAGTTTGGTGAGTTTTTGGGCATGTTAAGGCCTCCAAAAATGCAATCTCGGAGGGGAAAAAAAAAAAAAAAAAAAAAAAAAATAATAATCTTAAGGGTTTCAATAGGGCTCTTGCACCATTCGGTGCTCGGGCCCTAATAATAATCCTAAGGGTTTCAATAGGGCTCTTGCACCATTCGGTGCTCGGGCCCTAAAAAAAAATGAAAAATAATAATCCTAAGGGTTTCAATAGGGCTCTTGCACCATTCGGTGCTCGGGCCCTAAATATAGGTTTTGGGAAAAACTGAAATAGTTAAATAGTGAATCTGTTAGCACAGTTATCTGTGAGCATAAGTTGCATAAAAAACAGTAGGAGGTTAATGGTAGGAAGCAGTTGGAATTATGTTAACTGGCTACAGCTAATCAGTGACTAATGAGGCAGTGCCCTGGGTTCATGATTGACAGGCATTATTAAACAGTGCATAGTGTCTTCTCTATCTCCATGCATCCAGACTCTGAACTAGCTGTCCACTGCTGAAATTTACTCTGTCGCTCCACTGCATTAACAAAATGCAGTCAGACATTAGTGGTGCAGAGCTGGTGCTTTGTCATATAAAATATACAATACTTGAAATAAATCATACCTAAATAAAAGTAAAAGCACACTTCACGCTTATTCTCATTGTCTTCGGTGTGTTTTGGTGGAAGTTGTAGACAAAAAATGATCACTTGGATTGGCTGGTTGGAGACTCCTCTTCCAGTGGATGGTGAGAGTCCATCTCACCATCCATTATGACTGGTGCTTGACCTGTGTGGATTTTCTGTCCATATATTTCTGTATAGTATACTGTACACAGTCTAAGAAAGCCTGCTGCTTTCCTCCTCAATTGTTGTGTTCACTGCATAGATGGTCTGAGGCTTCAAAGTAGTTTTTTTTTGACACACGTTCTTATTTACTATTATATCATATGCAGTTGTTTTAATTAAAAAAAATGTTTGTTAAAATATCTGAGACTAATTTTCCCTCCATGTCTTTTACAGGGCAGCCATTCATGCCTTTGCCGCTCTGCTGTGCACAAGTAAGTTATTTATAATCAATTTTAATGAGGGTGGAGGTGAGGGAGTACTGTTAAGTTGTGGAAAATTCCAGCTGTCACTGTGTTGGAGGTGGTGTTGGCAAAACCAACACGTACTCACCAGAAAGTGCCACATTTTGTTGATAATATACATTCCAGATATGACACATGGTTATGTTTATGCTGACAAAACCATATGATTGTATCATCATCCGTCTGTCAAGTCCATTTTAGGAGGTAGGTTGGGGATGATGGTGGTACGGGCATTGTGGTGGACCACACATTCATATTTATTGTCCCACGTCAAAATGATATGTTGAAATTAAGATTAAGAAACCTTTATTAGTCCCACAATGGGGAAATTGCATAATAATTGTTGCTTGTCTTTGTAGTCTCAGAGTGTAAAAGATAATTTGGTCATGTTCCTAAAATCTTTTAATGAATTATTAAAAATATCATGTCTATATTATTTAGATAAAGTTGTTGCCTTTTCAGTATCCCCAGCTTCCCTGTCAGCTGGATGTGTTTCCCCCTAACATAAGGTCACACATCTGTTTTTGGGAGCCAGATTTATTGTCTATTTGAAGTGAAGTACCACTACCACTAAGGTTTCAATGGATGGCATTTATTGTGAGCTTGTGTTTTATGCATTCCTGTTTCAAATTCCCTGTCTATAGGTTGACTGATGAAAAAAAAGGTTCATCTTACCCTGCTTTCCCCCTACTGTATGCACCTGCCCCATACTGAGAGTAAAAAATAGCCTCCTCTGATACTGGATCCATGTCAGCAGCAGGGCTACCATGGAAAGAACGAATGTAAAGTCAGCAAACAGTGCAGCCCTCTCTCTTTCTCTCTCTCTTTGCCTAAGTGTTTATCTCTTGTAGTGCACACAGTGTTTCCCTCCAATACGCTGACGGTTTAAAAGAGTTACTATTCTAGAGGTGGCAAGGGATTCATGATTTATGAAGTAGGTGCTGTGCTTCATGTCAAAATGCTGTTCACGCAGAATAGAAAAAGGATAGCACATGTTGCTTACAGTGTTTGGATGGTAGCACTAAATGTACGCAGTTAAGCTAAATCTTATTTGACTTGTTATTAGCTTACGTCATCGGAACCGGGCTGACATGGGAGTACCCTCCTGTTGACTACTGGCTGGGAGGAGAGGAGCAGGAAGATATGATCTCAATCTATCCTGACATGTTAAATAGTCAAGTAATTTAATCTATTGATTCTATCGATAGTGGCCAAAATAGTATGAGGCAGCTTTCAAATGGAAACATTATTTATATAACAGTGGGTATACTGTGTGGAACTGAAATGAGAACAAGCCAAGTTTAAATTACAGTACATGTCTGACAATGATGCATGCTTACAGTTGTCAGGTATGTTCTTTTTGCACATGTGTAGGTTGATTCTACATTTACTACTATAAAACAAAACTTCTGTCATGTGTGTAGCCACTGACTCAAGCATTAAATACAATACGATGCAAGGCAATACAATACAATGCAACGCAATACAATTCAATGCAATACAATTACAATTTTTCCACAAGTGTAGGTTGATGCTACATTTACTTCTATGAAACAAACCTTCTGTCATATGTGTAGCCACATTATTGCATTAAATGCAATGCAATAAAATGAAGTTATTATTGCCCAGTGCAGGGAATTAGAATTATTATTATTCAATGTTATCATTATGATATATTTTTTAGAGAACATCAAATTTGAACATATTTGAATTTCCCCTCTCCCTGTCCTTATGTACCTCTTAGGTGATAAGTTGCTGTTGTATGCTTGAGTAGGTGCCTCTATGATCTTGTTTGTAAATACCAAACATTTTTGATATTTATAACTTCTGGTCAGAGTTCTCCTCCCACAATAGCAGAGGTAGAGAGTGAATGTTAAGTACTGTTGCTTTGGTGAAAATGTAAAGTATGTAAAAGTAAGTAAAAGAAAAAATTACTGGTCTAATAATCCACTAATAGTCATAAAATATACTAGTAAACATTATTTTATTCTCTCATGTGTAATGCAAAACGAGCAGATACAAATAAAACTAGACTATTTTTGTTACAAAACACAGCTTGCCCCTGTAAATACGTTGCTTGAAGCTGCATCAGTTTTTAAAAGTAAAATTGGGTCTGAATTATTACTGAACATTGACACTAGATGGCAACACTTGGGCAGCAAGTTGTGTCTCACCTTCTCTCCCACCCCAAATCTGCAGTCCCAGCAGCTCTCTCAATACAGCATATATCCGACCCTCTCTCCACATTGGATCTATGTACTGGCAAAGTCACGTTTTTCTCCTTCAAATGGCAGCAACTGCTTCATTTGGAGCATGAACAGTCTATGGCTATTTAGCATTTTGCTAAAATGCTAGAAAACAGTACAAAGTCAGAAGCAAGCAATGGCACCAGTGATGAGGAGAAAGTGGAACATCTTGGCATGGTACAAAATCTTACCTCTACCAAAGAAGATTATTTGCTACAACACTTTTATTATGGTATATCTACCTCAAGAAAAAAAGCCTAATGGAAGCTACAGCCAAGGACAGGGCCATATATATATACAGTGAAATATCACTTGGTCCTAAGTATTCAGAGCCTTTGCTGTGACACTCATATATGACTATAACTCAGGTGTGTCCATTTCTTCTGATCATCCTTATGGTTCTACACCTTCATTTGATTCCAGCTGTGTTTGATGATACTGATTGGACTTGATTAGGAAAGCCACACACCTGGTGGTCAAAGATATAAGGTAATCCTTTATCCTTTATTAGTCCCCCATAGGGGAAATTCACAGTGTTACAGCAGTAGAAGCACATGTAAGAAGATGAACCAGCAGGAAACGTGTCAGAAGCACATTCTGAATGTTTCTCTACTGCAAAGAAGTGCAACAGAAGTGATGATCTTCAGCTGCTGTGTGAGAAAAAAAATCTTTCCTGGTCTTCTGTTCTGTGCCCCACAGAAACATGGCTGTTAGACTTGATCCCTGACTTCATGCAGAAAGGTGGAGCAGGCTGTTTTTAGGGCTGGTGCCATGATGTGACCGTACATTAGTTCTTTTGATCTGGAATCATTCTCCAAAAACTGCAAACTATTTTACTCATATGATATACAACTTGCAGAGTCTACAACCCCCGGCATGCCTAATCGGAGGACACACAGTGCATGCTTGCAGACCGGATATGTGCTCAGGACCTCTGTGGGTGGATCTTGTATGAACGCACATGACTAAGATCCCTCTTGATGGTTAATGGTCAGTTAACGACCAGAAACTTTGTCCGGGCCCATTGTTAGGGTTCGAATAGATGGCTTCTTTGACATGGCATAGATGGCTTCTTTGACTCCTTTCTGTCCTCTGTCCATCTGTCCTCTCTGTCCATAATGTGGACATTCTTCTCCTCAAAGGAGTGGCCGTTGTCTTTAAGGTGTAGGTGAACTGCTGAGTCCTGTCCTGAGGAGGTGGCTCTCCTGTGCTGTGACATCCTTTTGTATAGTGGTATTGTATTGCTCTGTCTTTCCCTGGGAGTTTTGTCCTTGAGATGGACCAGTGTGGCCTACTGGTTTCTGATGTGTTTCTGATGTGTATTGAAAATCCTTCTGAGCTTCTGAGAAACTCCTGATACGTATGGGATGACAATGTTTTTCTGTCGTAACTAGTCCTGTTCCAACAAAAAGGATCGTAGTCATGTGAGTTCCTTCAAAAACATCCTTGAATTAAACTCTGGACAGACTAGGATGTGTTCAGGACTGCTGCTAACAGTCCTGATGTGCTTGTGTGTCTCGAAGAACACAAATTCTGCACACTGTAGAAGCTGCTTGGGAGCGGCTTAACGTCTTTAAGGAACTCTAACAAGTCCAGATGACCTGTTTTAAAAGTGTGAATAAAAATGACTGAGTATCTTTAGCTACAACACTCAGACTTTCCCACTCCAGGGACCCCCTTCCCCCAACACCACAGTAAGGAGAAAGATGTCAAGAGGGTCTTAAAATCACAGAATCCCCACAAAGCATATGGGCCAGATCTCTCTCTTCATACACCTTAAAGCACTGTGCTGATCAGCTGCCTCTGGTGCTCATCAACATTTTAAACGTCTCACTGGAAATTTGTCACATACCAGCCTAGTGTAAGACCTCCACTATCTGAATCAGAATCAGAATGCCTTTGTTGATGCATGTGGTATGACAGCTCTCCTTAAAAAAAGGAAAAAAATCAACATTGGTTATTAGTTAAACAGTTAAACAAGGACCACAAGACTTAAAGGCTGCCGACACAATGCTCTAACTTCTGGTGTGCTTTCAACACCATCATCCTACCTTTGCTGTAGGTCAAGCTCTCTCAGCTGACTCCACATGCCTGACTCCACCTGCCGGTGTATGCATGAAGCAGAATGTGAAACACTTCAGAAACCCAAACTAGCTGCACAGATTCCTATCAAGACTCTTTCTCCTCTGTTCTTGTGTCTGCACTTCCAGTCACCAGTAACTCATGCCCCCGAAGTTTGTGAACAACACCACTCAACCTGGGGCTCAGTGCTATTAAGATAGTGAAGATGGTTGTAGAATTCAGGAAGAACACAGCCCCAGATGGCCCCATTGTCCTATGTGGTGCTGCAGTTGACACTGTGTCCAGAGTCTCTCCACTCCCTGCACACATCATCAGCCAAATTATCAGATGGGAGTTGACATCAGCTCTCCCATTCAAAAAGGCTCAACAGAAGATGTAGCTTGCTCATCATGAGGCGGTGGATTTTGTCTTGAGGGATCTCATCCCAGACCTGGACATCAGTCAACTCCTGGACAGTCTGTGGTGCAACGTGGCGTTGGTGGATGGAACGAAACATGATGTCCCAGTTGTGCTTGATAAGATTCATGTCTGGAGAACAGGAAGGCTAGTCCATAGCATCAATGCCTGTATAACAGGATGGACTATAATTCAGTTCAATTCAATAGAAGTACCACAATTCCGTAAATATTCAACTAGACAAAAAGTCTGAAAGAAAGTCTGATAAAAACCATTAGCTGGTAGTCCTCCTAAGCGCTGCCAAACAAAGTGAATTTTATTGATCAAATCTTTATTTTTTTATTCACTCAAATGTAGTTTATTTCAGATCTCATGTTTCATCTGAACTACATTATTTAAATAGAGTCAACATAAAAGCATAATAGAGCTCACTATACTAATGTCCTCTGCTGTCTATGCTTGTCTCTTTCTTCAACAGAGACACACATTACATTTGCAGTATCAAAAGGTTACATCTCTGGCCTCTTGCAACTTTATGAGGACTGGCACAACAAGGATAATCAACATGTTGCCCTATCAATCTGCCAGGCACTGCTGTGCTGTTTTCACAAGGCTGCCAAGAGTACTATTGGCAGACAAGCTTTCGTTACCCAAGGGGGCATCAAAGTGCTGTATCAGACTACACAGGTAAGAAATACAGCTGTGTTTCACAGTCTGATCATTTGTTATTAACATTACTGGAGTGTTGTGCTGTGCTGTGTGTGTGTGTGTGTGTATGAACAACACTAACAATGAAAGACAAGCCACTAACACAAAAATGATAATGTGGGTACAGGCATTGCTTTGTCTCTTTCTGTCTTTCTTTTGATTAGGCTCCATCATTACATGCATTCAGTTAAAACATCTTCTGCACCGCTCTCCAGAAAAAGTGAATAGTAGTTCTCAATTATATCGTCTAGCCTAATAATTACTGTCTGGTCTAATAATAGCAGTTGTCATCATCTTCATCATCATCACACAAGCACAAGAAAGGTCAAAATGCAATCCAAACAAACCAAATAAAATGATAAATAAATAAATAATAAGTAATAGAGTTAGTCCATGCATGTGGTCTTAAAATATTTGCAAGATGATAAAAATATACACAATTTCGCAAGCTACTTAATGTATTCAAACTGAAACAGTAATAGATGAAGACATGTTTTAGCATCAAACCAGGAGATGGCAGCATTTGCTTTGTCATCTACTGTGACCCATTCATAATTGTTTAGTCGTTATAGCAAGCAAAATATTTTGTGCTATTTGTTCTCTTACACTGTGTAGGCAGTTTTGCAGAGAATCCTGTATACCGGGATCAGAGGCTCTAATGGGAAGTTTGTGAGTCAGTTGTGTCACCTGCATAACGGGAAAGATACAGTTAATATTTGGCTTATTACTGCTTCATGTTTGTCTCCCTGCAGAAATGCATGCGGATCAAAGGTCTGGAGACCTTAGTGGAGCCCTCCGTTCAGCTCATGAGGAAGTGTCTTCCTAAAACTCCTGTCCCTCTAAAATCTGATCATTCTGTGTACACCTTCCCCCTACCAACACCACCGAGACCACATGAGATGAACATGGCACCAGGTAGAGCCTCATTATTTACGTGTCAAGCAAAACATTCAGTACTTTTGTTTTGGTAAGTAAGAAAGTAACAATGTGTAATACATGTATCTACAGTGATTATGTATTGAGCTTCAAAGACCTGCTTAATCTCACATTAGCTTACTTTATACTATTATATTTGTATGTAGGAGAATTATGGCATCTGTAAAATAATTTGGGGCTATTTTTTCAGATTCTCACTCTTTGCTTAGAATTCTTTTCTGATTTTCTTGTTAGAATTCTGAGTCATTCTCAGAAAAAATAGAGTTTTAGAAAAATCTGAATTTTGAGCTTGACTTTATTTTAATCTTGGAGAATTAAAGAATTAGAATACTGAAAATAAAGTCAGAAGCATGAAAACAGTCATAACCGCAAAAATGTTTTACAATGATCCCAGTAGAATGTATTAAGATGTTAAGATTTTATATGGAAGTAAGTTGTTGATGCTTATTGTTCATTAACAGTCCAAACCAAAGTCTGGTTATATGACAACTGTTTAATTAGTCTCAAAAATAGGGTCGGCAGTAAACATCAGTCTATTATGATGAGTAGCAAATGACAGTACATTTTAAAGGTACTGTTTATTACTATTTATTAGAATTGGATGAGTGAGTGTGTGCAGCATGTTGCACCTTTTACTACAGTAAACTCAGGGTTACATGGTATTAATATTGATGTTGCATTTTCACCTTCTGTTCTGTTGGTTCCAGATGACACCAGTGAGGAGAGTGATTTGGAAAAAGATTTTGAAGAAAGCAACAACAGCAGAGACTATGTAAGTGTGTGTGTAGGGTTTGTTCTTTTATAAGGTCCAATGTTAAAATTAATTATTTATTTACAAAAAAAACACTAACAAATCATTACTCTGCTTTCTGTCAACATGGGAATTAGCTGAAAGAAAACAGAAGTTGCAGTTTGCCTTAATTATATAATTAGTATTACTATTAATACAAACCTGTCAGAGTAAAATGTCTCATTTTACAATTAGCATATTGATTGGCAAAATTGCTACTATTATTTGAAAGGAAAATTAGTGTGATAAGTGAGAGTTTACACTGCATTACCACTCTTTCTCTGTCCAGGATGATGATTTGGAAACTGATGTGAACAAACTTCGCCTTCGTCCTGAACCAGACAGACCAAAAGCACTATTTTCACAGTACAGCCACCTCTGTCCTGAACTTTTACATGATTTCCAGGTACATAAATTTATATATGGGTAAACATATGTGTATGTGTATGTGTGTGTGTGAGAGAGAGAGTGTGTGGCTGTATGTATTATTTCAGGTGAAGAACAAAGAAAACTCACAAATGTAACCATCAGAAAGTAATTCTGTGAAGTGTGAGGCAAAACACAAATTAAAAAATCCTCTTATCTTATTAAGTAATGTAGCAGTTTTTCCCTGATTCTTCATAAAATTGTAGTGATTATTAAATCAAAGAAATTACAGAAGTGACAAAAGCAACGATATAAACAGTGACCACCCTACAGACATACTCCTGAGAAAAGTGTTCAACCAGAATTTGAAGAAAGCAAACGAAGAACCACACAGGAACTGATGCCTCTACACAGCTGATCACTGTCACATCCACTCATTGAATAAGGTCCTTTGTGACCTGCCATAGAACCAAGTCCGCCAGAGCATATTTTGCATTTTTACCTGCTGTGGTGGCATTTTTTGGAGTATTTTAATTTGCCATACATCAATACAACCCTTATAGTCTAGATTTTAATAATATATATGGAGTTAGGTCAATATTTACTAAAGAAAGTGTCAAAACTACAACAAACCACAAAAAAATTAAAAATCATTTTTTTTCTCAACATATTTTTTTCTAAATACAGGAATGTCATAGCTTTATCACTCAAAATTGTAAATGTAAAAAAGTTGCACAAAATGCTTTCAAACCACAGTAAATTTATTTTGAGTGTATTCATTGCTTAGTTTTTGAGATAAACTCAAATTTATAAAGTAAGGCAAAAAACGAAAAACATGCACATTTTGCAGAAAACATACCATGAACATCAAAATAAACTATTTACAACTGTGCAAACAAATTTCTAAGTGCTAAAGTGTTTCTAAGATACTTATGATCATAGATAGCTTCTTTATTATACAATACTCATCAATATACAGTGCAATAAATAATAAATTAATTAAATTAAAATCGATTTTTACTGTGGTGAAACTTCAGAACAGGAGAACACAACATACACAATCAGGCATATACATGAAGGCACAATCTGCAGAAAAATAACATGAAAATCCAAAACTAGCAAAGGGTGAAATACAAATACTATAGAAATTAGAAGAGCAAAAAACGGGAGAAGTTCAGGCTTAATTTCTTGGCCGATTGGCTTTCCATCTTTTTAAGTGATGAAAAAAACATTTAAATTCATTCAGAAAAGCAGGAAAGGAAGGTCTACATTTTGTCCATTTAGCACAATAGATATGATATTTACCCAAGAGGATGATGGTATTAATAGGGTCTGAAATGGATGCGGCAAGGTGATCAATATAAAAAAGAATATGACATAATTCAAAAAGTGGCACATCATTCATTTTTTAGAGAAATCCAATTTTTTTAAGTCGGACCAAAAACTTTGTGTAATAGGACAGTAAATAAATAGATGTTCTAGAATTTCGTTTTCAACTTCACAAAAACAACACTGATCCACTTCAAAACCAAATCTCTTTTTAAGAAATTCTGCCACAGGATAAATTTTGTTTATGACTTTAAAGTGTGTTTCTTTAACTTTAGGTAAAATTGGCAATTTGATAAATTTCGAGTGTGCTTTGTCTACTGTATCTGAAGAAGCAGCATCAGATCCCTGCAAAAAACCCTTCTGTCATAGTCATGAAAAATCTTGGCTTTCAAGGAACTACTAATGAATTTATTACTACATCATTTTATCAGTTAAATTTCAATGTCCTATCAATAAATTTGGTAATAATAAAGAGGATGTATTGTACATCATAAAGTTTCTAATCAAGTGAATCAGAGGTAGCGGGATCAGTTTACATAATTTACTGTATTCTCTTTGAGAACAATTAAGATGATGTTTTTCTATAAAGTCTGGGTAGTTTAAAATGGTGCCATCATCATCCATTAAATCTGTAACATAAATAATGTCTTTCTTAAACCAATCACTCTTGAAGATTGATTTTCGGTTCAGTGTTATTACTCTATTGTTCCATAAGGTGGAATCATGAGGAGAAAAGTTGTGGGTAAATATCATTTTCCAAAAATGCAACAGCTGTTTATGAAAATTGGACAGTTTGATGGGAATCCTGTTGACTTCAAAATCACATTTCAAAATAAAGTCTAAACCTCCTATTTTATGAAACAAGGACCTTGGGATGTGGAACCACATGGAGTCGGGCCGTGTCAGACAAGATTTGATCCAGTTAATTCTAAAGGTTCCAATCATAGATTCAAATTCTGGAGCTTTAATACCACTTTTAACATACTCCTTTACAAGCTGAGACCTTTTTATGTAGTGGGTTTTATTCTTTCACAAAAACTGGAAAATAACTGTGTTAGCTTTAATTATGTTTTTAGAGGAAATATATAGTGACGGGGTAGATCAGCTTGGAAATACCTTCAGCTTTAGATAGAATGGTCCTACCAAAGATAGTAAGGTCTCTAGTTAACCAGTGTATCTATGGTTAGATATATTGATGTCTTCTCTTCTAATTAGGTTTTTAGATATTGTCAGCCCTAAATATTTAACTTCAGATTCAACTCTAATTGAGGCAATAGAGGAGTCAGCAGTTTACATTTTTAATATTAAGGGATAAGCCAGATGCTTTAGAAAAGACTGAGATAATATTGAGAGTTTTATCTACCATTGACTTATCTTTTAGAAAGATAGATGTATCATCAGCAAATTGACTTATTTTAAACTCTTTGCTAAAAATGGTTATTCCTTGAATGTCATTTGAGTTATTGATTAATAATGTTAATAGTTGTGTTGCCAGTATAAAAATCGGGCAGCCCTGTCCAGTTCCACGTCACACCTTGAATCCAGGAGTCAATCCTGGGTTCAGGGAGACCATGCTACTTATGTCAGTATATAGCATTTTGACAATACCAGAGAATTTATCCCAGAAGCCCAAAAATTGTAACGTTTTCAGCAAAAAGGGATGTTCAACAGTGTCAAAGGCGTTGAAGAAATCCAGAAATAACAAAACTGTCTGTAGTTATATATTCACTGTAATCTAACATGTCAACAATCAGTCTAGTATGGTTATGTATGTTTCTGCCTTTCACAAAGGCTGACTGGCACTCACTCACTAACCCTAACCCTAATTTTGAAAGCCCCATATCCAATCTATTCGAGTAAATATGAGCTAGCAGCTTGTAGTCATTACATAATAAGGTGATTGGTCTCCAATTGTCCAGCAATAGTTTATTAGGGCCCGAGCACCGAATGGTGCAAGAGCCCTATTGAAATGCAAGCGTTTATTATTAGGGCCCGAGCACCGAGTGGTGCGAAGGCCCTATTGTAATTATAAGTGTTATTATTAGGGCCCGAGCACCGAGTGGTGCGAAGGCCCTATTGCAATTGTAGGTATTATTAGGGCCCGAGCACCAAGTGGTGCAAAGGCCCTATTGTAATTGCTTGTGTTTATTATTAGGGCCCGAGCACCAAGTGGTGCGAAGGCCCTATTGTAATTGCTGTGTTTATTATTAGGGCCCGAGCACCAAATGGTGCGAAGGCCCTATTGTAATTGTAATGTTTATTCTTATTAGGGCCCGAGCACTGAGTGGTGCGAAGGCCCTATTGTAATTGCTGTGTTTATTATTAGGGCCCGAGCACCGAGTGGTGCGAAGGCCCTATTGTAATTGCTGTGTTTATTATTAGGGCCCGAGCACCGAGTGGTGCGAAGGCCCTATTGTAATTGCTGTGTTTATTATTATTATTTGCCTGCCTGTTTAACTGCATTTTTCACCCCTTTGCCATGCACGAAAACTCACGAAACTTTGCACACTCATCAGGGGTGGCGAAAAATTTGATATTTTGTGGTCGCTGCAAAGGGGCGGGGCAAAATGGCTCTACAGCGCCCCCTTGAAATTTTCAAAACACCCCTCGCATTTGGCTTAGTTTGGAGTAGGTGCACGAAAATCGGTACACATGTTTATCATACCAAGACGCACCAAAAAGTCTCTTGACACCATGACCTTAACCCAACAGGAAGTCCGCCATCTTGGATGGAAAATGGCGATTTTGGCGATTTACACCATTGGTATGTGAGTGAACTCCTCCTAGAGCTGCAGCCCGATTGACCTGAAATTTGCTGGAGGTCACCTAAAGGACCTGCTGATCAAAAGTTATCAAAAGCTTTTCTCTAACTTAAAGGGCGTGGCCTCTGTGGCTCGCCAAAGTCTGGCGACGATTCATGATTTCGCCATGTAACTTTGAACGGCTCTCACGCCTGCATACTTTATCCAAACGTCTTCAAACTTTATGAGCATGACGAGGGCTCCGCCCTGAACACCTCCATATGTTGAAACCCTTACTTACTCGTGGCGCCCCCTGCTGGTAACAGGAAATGGCCTCTTTTTACTCTGACGTGTACTGCTCCTACATAGTTGACAGCATCAACTTCATTTCACCTCTAGAACCTTCCCAACTAGTTGGTGAACACACACACAGAACACGTCCAGGCGCACATAAAAGTCTCTTGCACCATTGATCTAGACCACACAGGAAGTCAGCCATTTTGATTTAGGTGGTCAAATTTCAGCGATTTCCACCTTTGGTATGCGGACGAACTCCTCCTAGGGATTTCGACCGATTGACTTCATATTCGGTCGCTGTCACCTAGAGACCATGCTGATCAAAAGTTATCAAAAGCTTTTCTCTAAGTTAAAGGGCGTGGCCGCTGTGGCGTCACTTCGCCATTCATACACGAACAGCTCTCTCTCCTACATACTTGCTCCAAACGGCTTCAAACTTTCTGCACGTGGTCAGAGCCCCTCCCTGAACGTCTCTATGTCATCATGATCTGTGCCGCTCATGGCGCTCCCTTGTGGTGGAGACAGGAAGTGCCATGTTCTACACTGACACCGTTTAATCCTTCCCTGTCATTACACAGCCAAATGAGGATCACAGATTTGAAGTCTTACAGAGACACCTGTTTGGTTTCCTGTATCATGCTGCCCGTGGCGGTGGCGACTGTTGAACCTTCGCCATGAAACATCAACTGCTTATAACTTCGCCATGCATCGTCCTAGCGTCCTCAAATGTCCCTCATGTCCTAACGGTCTGTCCCCCGGCGCGTCTGCATGCTCATGAGTCACCTGCACAGTGCCACCTACAGGAAACCGGATGTAACTGCTTCTTGACAATTTTCATGTATGAATCAAATTTTTTTTGAGGTTTGATGCACAGACAGGTCTCCACTATTCTCACGGTGTCAGGCTCCACCCAGTGGACACATAAGGTACTGCAGCTGTTACAACTCCACCACGGATACTCCTAAAATCCTCAAATCTTTTACATGTGATACAGACCCGACCCTGACCATGTGCGGACATCTGTGAACAGCGCCACCTACTGTAAACAGGAGGTTACTGCATACTAACATTTTTTTACATATATTGACAGATTTGTTGCTCTGACATGTCTCTGCCTCTGCCTCCGCTTTTTCCCCACCGGGAAGTCGTGACGTGGAGTGGGCGGTTGCGCGGAGTGCGGGGGCCCGATCATCGCTGCTTGCAGCTTTAATTATTATTATGATTCTCCTGCTTCTCTGACCCTTCGCCAACGCACAGGAAAAGGATGTGTTTGTTGCTGTATCTCTCACATACTTCATCCGATGTGGATGACAAAAAATCAGGCATGCTGAGCCTGTCATTCTGAACAGATTGATATGCTAATGACCACAAACTCTCATAGCGCCACCTACTGGCGGTATGAATTGTGTTCAGGCTGATTATCCATGTTCCACACCTCGTATTTGAATGAACTGCTCCTAGGGAAATACTCTGACGGACCTGAGATTTTGTCACCTGGTTCTCGGACAGACAGACATGAAAATTGGTACGCATATGTATCACCTCTAGACAAGAAAAAAAGTCTGCCATTTTGAAAAAACTTCGCCATTTTACATTTTTCACTCCCCGCACTTTTACGAACTCCTCCTAGAGGATTTCTCCAATCCACCTGAAACTTGGTCTGCTTACTCTTTAGGTATTAGGGACCAAAAGTTATCAAAAACGCAGCACTTCGTCACACGGTCTGGCCGTGGTGCCGCCACAAATTTGACACTTCGCCAACACACAGGAAATAAGATGTATTTTTGGCTGTGTCATCCTGTGTGGATGAAACGTTACAGTCATGTTGAACATGGAACACTGCACAGATTGACATGCTGATATGCTACAGTCACTGCGCCACCTACTGGCCGGAGGACCTGTCTTTTGTACATGTGTGTTTGGCTGTACTCTTCTGCCCTGCAGACCACAGCTCCTGCCGGTACCGGGGGGAGAGAGGTCGTGGGATGATAGGGGAGGCGGTGGCTGCTGGTTCCATAGACCGCAAGGGCTGTGAGGGCCCGTCATCGCTGCTTGCAGCTTTAATTCTTATTGGGTTTTGGAATTAAGGTGATAACACCCCTTTTCATGGTAGGGGACAGCTGTCCAGATGAAATACATTCCAGTAGGGCGTTACGAAGCAGTACTCTGATTTCACTCCAAAAATGCGGAAGTGCCATTAATGTCTGCTGTCTGGATTATAATGTTTTTATTGTTTAGGCTTTTTATGGCTTTTTTGGGAGTTTTTACTGGTTTTCTGCACACCCACTCTTGGAAAAAAACAGCTCTATGACGCATGTTTATTATTTCATATGTAAGTCTAACTCCTTCGGTTTTATATGCAAAAATAATTATTGCTCTATGTTATGTGGTTGCAGTTTTACCAGCATTTAAAAATTAATATGCAAATGGGATCGCCGGCGCTCCCGTAGGTCTAAAAGATTTTCAAATTAGTACTGAGCAGCATTAATATTGATACTACTAAAATGAAAAACTTACACTTACACACAGTCTGCACAGGTGTGCATCTCTAACAAAGCTCCCAGAAACAGGCTGTGGCACTATGACAGTCTGTTCCATAATGTAGACTCTTCAGTCCCATGATTGAATTACAATAGACAATACTTTGGTCATTCAGTTAGGATTGGCTTGACAACAGTCTGTTTGCATGTTTGTTCAATGCTGAATAAATAAGGTGAAACATGAAACCATGTGTGTTTCAGGAGCTGGATCTAAGTTCAGACCCAGATGAGAGTTCTACTGCATCATCAGATGAGGAAGCTGTGCTGCTGAACAGTTACTCTGCCAGATCCACCCGGAGGGAGAGAACCAGGAGCACTGCCAGTGGAGATTCATCCACCTCTTATGATTGTTCTCACTCTGACACAGTCATGTCCACACAGAGAAGCACGCAAGGTCAGAGCCAGGTCAAACACACTACCAGACCAACTAAACAAACAAACATAAATGTTCCGTCAGCTCAGCTTAGCAGCTGCATGTCACAGATGATCTGTTCACACTAATGTGTTACTTCTGAGTGCAGATTGTTAGAGGGTCAGAATAGCCAAGATTAACCAACATTAACACTGAACATGCGACAGTGAGGTGTGTAGTATATGTATGAGTCATGATGTTTTCAAAACTGCAGCACTGGGTTGTAAGAAGTTTAAACCTTTCTCACCAGCTCCTGCCCAGATCCATGATTACCCCAGTCACAGAAGCATCCTCAGCACCAGCCCTGGCTTTAGGACCACCATGAGTGAAGCAATGTAAGCTGAAAAACTGCATTTTCTTTTCTTCTTTAGAAAAGCTGCTGTCATGATGTGACAAAGTATCTTTATTGCCATGTCTGTATAAAAATGTAAAAACTCTAAGGCACACAAGGCAATCGCATTTATAGCAAAATATAATAATATAAAATATATACTATAGCAGGGTGGTTTGTAACAGCTGCAGGGAAGTGTGTTGACTGGCTGTTGGTACCTTTCAGTATCAGTTCAGTACCCTTTTTAGTGTGTTTTGACCCCACTTCTGCCTTTG
Organism: Parambassis ranga; assembly: GCF_900634625.1. Lineage (NCBI taxonomy): Eukaryota > Metazoa > Chordata > Actinopteri > Ambassidae > Parambassis > Parambassis ranga. Next base: position 1,302,749 of record NC_041039.1, on the reverse strand, counting down.
AAGCACTCAGATTGCTTTTGAAATATCATCCTGGCAGTCATTTATATCTTAATAGGAGAGAATCCCCCCCAGGTCAGAGAGGGGATGAACAGGATGGTGATGAAGAGGGAGTGGGAGAGTCCCACTGTTGTACCATGATTGACAGTTTATTGGAGAGACATGGAGCTTGTATCCTCTACCACCAACCTAAGCTGTACTGTGCTGCAGCTGCCAGAACAAAATCCATTCCAGGATTCAACATCCTGGCTTTTCCTGACTTCTGGGGTCATCTACCACCACCAAAACACGAACCCATGGCCCCACGCAGACCCAACATACAGAGGTACTTAATGCTGAGTTCCTATAGGCTATAGTTCCTAATATACCCTTGTATATACCATTGTATCCCCTAAGCCACATCCCTTGCTTCTATAAACCTCTACTAAAGCAATAAACACAATGAGGGTGCTATTAACAGTATAGTGGTGTGAAATAAAGTCTAAGTGGATTTATACAAACTCTTGGTGCTGATCATGTAGGCAAAATCCAAACTATTTGATGTACTGTAATGCATTATGGTTTAGATGAGAAGATCAAACTTCTGGATAACACACAGTGAAACAGGCTGTTCTGTTCTTTGCTCTGTTCTTTCTATCTTGCTGTGTGAAAACCAATCTATCCAGCTGCTGTATCAATAAGGATCGGAAAAGGTTTTGCAGGGCAGTGCTATGTTTGCAATGGTAATACTTGTATCTAAAATACACTTTTCTTTATCAGACTGAAGGTTTTAGAAGATGTTCAACGGTTTCTTAATAGTGCTGACATCATCAACAAAGTAGTTTTTGACCTGGAAGACAGCAGGTTGGTTAACAATACTTACAATACAGTGATGTTTAAAGTTAGTATCCCCTCTTTAAACTATGTTTTTTTCTGTATAAAAATATAATAAAATCATCTGATCATTGTTTGTCTTAGTATAATGGCACGATAAAAGACACGTTGTTGTTCATTTGTTGTATTAGCCAAATACTAAGACAAAGAACTAAAAGAGAAGGTGCTAACTTTTAAACATGACTGTATATACACAAACACAATATTACAAATTTAGATGCTAAGTTGAAATGAAATGAATGAAATGCTTACATAAAATCCATCTGGCCATTTTTTGTCAGCCTTCAGTGCCCATCAGATTCTTTGAGGTTCTTTTCAAAGTTTGAATGTGGAAACCTGAGAAAGGCTATTCAGGTCCGCAGGTATGGAGACATACAATGCACACATGTAAATCCACACAGACATACACACTGTAACACAAGTCAATGTAGTTAAAGTAGATGCAAATCTAAGACTTGTCTCTTCTCCTTTCTTTTAGATTTGAGTATGACCTTGTATTGAATGCAGATGCTAACTGTTCCCAGCACATGCAGTGGTTTTACTTTGAAGTCAGTAACATGGTTGCAGACATCCCTTACCGTTTTAACATCATCAACTGTGAGAAGGGCAATAGTCAATTCAACTACGGTGAGATGTGTGTGTGTGCTTAAAAGAACAAGAGGACAATAGGCTGGCATGCTTCTTTTAGGTTGCTTTTAAAACTGCATCCTTAATTCAACAAACATTTCTCTGCAAGTTTGAGATAAAGGATTCTTTTAGTAGTGATCTCCTTTCTGATGAGTTTGGAGCTTCAAAGCCAACAAAGCCAACTTAACAGGACAACCAAGGCAACCACAAAATTGTAAATGGTAAATGTGACTGATTCCCTGTGCAGGAATGCAGCCGGTTCTTTACTCAGTAAAAGAAGCTCTCGAAGGTGGACCACACTGGACCAGGGCTGGAGAGGAAATTTGTTATTTCAGGTATGAAATGAATATACACTTTTACTTATCATAGATCAGATAAACTAAGAGATCTCAAGATCTCAAGAAGGTTTTTGCAAAAGTAAAGTATTAAACACTGGATACTAGGTGAAAAGCATACGTGGTCTTACAACATTTTCTGTTGTTTTTCAGAAATTCTACTGCGATCAATGCACAGAAATAGAATTCTAACTGGATTCATAAGTAAAATAAACAAAACAAAAAGCATAGGTATTAGGCATTGACATTGAACACTAGGTGGACGAACGTTCTGTGGAACTGAGTTTGGGCAATCGTGCAAAATGACTTCAAGTCTAGTCAATCAGAAGTTACTCAATCTCACATCTCACTTTTTTTCTCTTCATGCTCTTTTCCAAGATTATCTTACTCTGCTGTTGTATTTCTGACATTGTCTTATTCAGAGTAAGGCTTAATCACATAGAATTACCTTATTTGGATTGACTGCAGTAAATCACAATTATCTAGACCGTGATCCTCAAAACCTAAAACAGCATTACTCCATGAACACTGTTATGGACAAGAAATCTTCTTGATCCTTTCGTTCATCTTCCCCGGTTCTTTGATTAAGAAGAAGTGGACAATATCTGGTCTCAAAATTACAATTTATTCTAACAGTAAAAGAAGCAAGTTCTGAGTCACACAAACAGAGGCCTCTGTGGTTGCCTAGCCTCACAGCCAGAGAACAACAACCATTCTTGTAGAAACACCTTTTATCCTATCTTGAGATCCCATAAAATCATGTCCTTCCCTAACTCTGCACCAATGGGGTCAGCTCAGCTGATATTTAGTTTACCTTATTTGGTAATGGTTAAACCTGAGAGTCAGGAGAAAACAGAAAGGAAATAGCAGGGGGTCCCCTTTTGTCAGTCGTAAACCTAAGTTGAAGATAAGTTCTCCACAACAATGATTACTGTCCCATATGAGCGACTTTATGAAGCCCCATAAAAGCTTACACCTCGTCCCCCATGTAAGTTCACTTTAAGTCCTAACATCTCATAGGCTGTGGGTCAGATCTGGAGGTGACCAGGAAGACAAACTCACAGGAAGGGTGGGTTGTAAAATTGGGTCATGGAGGTGAGCACATCCTTTCTGTCAAGATCTGGATTTACAACCTTAGCTTGATATCAACCAGAGCTGTCTCCAAAGAGCAGACAACAGCTAACAGAGGAAATGAATTACAAAAGTCTATGAGAAGTAGGGAAATTACACACTTCTAAATACATTCAGTATACCTGTCTTCCTTTGATCTTCTGTAAAACTTACTTAACACATAAGTACTTATAAAATACATTACAGTAATATGCATACAGAAATGAAAACTTCATGTTAGGGACACACTTCTAGATATGTGGACCCACATCACATAACAACATAATACAAAATAAAATCTTTCACCTAACAACACTGACATATGGTTTTCTGACATTTATAACTTTGCATCTCATGATGTCACATGCATAACCTCTGTTCCCTATTAAAGGGTCTGATACTGCATAATATTGATTTTTCTGTAGAAGATCAAACTTCAACTAAAGACTGTCTATTGACCAAAACCTCACAGACACTGTTTGAATGATGTGTGAAGTCTCACACACTACTGAAGACTGATTTTTTTTCTTTCTTATCCCTTCTATTGTTTCCTTCAGGAACTCCTTTTCTCCCACTCAAGGCAGAAAGAGAACAACTTTTTACACTTTGACGTTTACCATCACCTTCAAACACAAAGAGGATGTCTGCTACTTGGCCTACCATTATCCCTACACATACTCCTCTTTGAAGGTACTCATTTTCAAGTTGTGTGTCTTTATATGTGCACTGATATTATTAGGTTATGATGACCGATTAAACTACAACAGAGTAATACTTTCATACATTTGTTGATGCTGCATCTCATAAAAGTCAGCAGGATTTACCCTTTGGTATACTAGTTTTGTCTTTGTTTGGCAAAGCATTGAGCTTCTCGGACATCTCAGAGCTGAAGTTACATTACTATTTAATTTGAAGATTAAATACAATTGTGGAAAACATATATTATAGAGGAAAAAAATAATTGTCCATAATCTTAAAAAAGTGCAAAATTCAGGTCACAGCATAATTTCTATTTTTTCAGGCTCTTACAGTTACAGCATTGTCTCCAGTCTTTTCAGTTGTGTAAGATGTGAAGGTAAAGAAATCACCCTTACAATGGCATAGGTTCATAAGTACTAGATAAATATAAATATCAGCAAATATTGATTTAAAAAGAAAAACTATGAAAAAATAATTTTTTTAATCTGTAAGAGTTAACTTCAACTGCAAAAATGTACACACACTTCTTTTCGCACATCTTTTAGGCTCATTTGAAAGTGCTGCAGAAATCAGTGGATCCCGCTAAAGTGTTTTTCCAGCAGCAGATTCTATGTAGTACTTTGGCTGGAAACTCCTGTCCAATGGTCACAATAACTGCCCGTCCTGCTAGCAGGGGCTGGAAAGACCTCCACCAGCTTCGTGAGTAGTGTTGACATTCAGAGTGTATGTGTAGTTGTGAGATAACATGTGTGTTTTTTTTCTATGTGGGTGTCATGTTTTAGTTTGCTCTCATGTGTCCATTGTGTGGAAACTCAATTTCAGAAAAAAATACCAAAACTGGACTGGACAAAGGTTAGGGAATGATTAAATCACCACTTTGAACTAGATAAACAAGTTATTCAAGTTGGATGCTTTTACCAATATAAACATTTAATTGCACAAAAATCACATAAATAAACCAAAATTTTCAACCCGAGTGTTGATTTGAAGTCACTGGCTGATTTAACTTGTGTGAATATTATCATGGCATTTAATGACTAAGCAGTGTGTATGCCCCCTGCCTTCCCACACACACCCTAACAACGTCTAGATATGCGCCTAAAGAGTCAGCTTAAGGTTGAACAATCAAGCTGAGGATTCCATCAATACACAAGAACAGTCATGGTACTCCCAGATTCATGTCACATGTGCTCAGTGAACCTGCTGTGTTCTGTGACAGCAAAGAACAAAGAAAATTCCAAGAATTCTGGTGTTCTCTGGCAAATACTAATTGAGCTGCATGGTTCTGTGCTGTGAGCACAGGTGCTATTAGAGAACATCAGTCCCTCATACCACCCTTATGGTGTCTGTTTCTGAAAACCTGGGCAGAATAGAATAGAATAGACTTTATTTTATTTATTATTTAATCCCTTTGGGAATATACTATATTCATCCCTTTGGGAAGGTCCCCCTAAAATACAAAGCAGAAATACACACACCGACAGTCAGAGCAAGAGTTAAATAGAATAAAATAGAATATAGTACACTAAAAATAAAAGATAAGAGGAATTATGTACAAACATTGCACACCAGCATAGATAGTACAGATAAATTATTGCACATAAAAATTATTGCACATAAAAATTATTGCACGTGAGTTGTATCAGGCGGGCTGTACTCCTCCCTCTTTCTCCTTTATTCTCCCTTCTGCCAAAAGCAGAGTTGTAAAGTTTGATGGATCGGGGGACAAAAGAGTCTCTGAGTCTGTTGGTCCTGCTCTTGGGGAGGAGCAGCCTGTTACTGTTCAGGCTTCTTTGCGCACAAATGACAGTGTGCAGAGGATGACTGGCATCGTCCACAATAGCCAGATATTTAGGGCCCGAGCACCGAATGGTGCAAGAGCCCTATTGAAACCCTTAGGATTATTATTTTTTTTTTTTCCCCCCCTTAGATCGCATTTTTGGGGGCCTTAACATGCCCAAAAACTCACCAAACTTGGTAGAAAAATTCATTCGCCCGAAAAATTTTGAAATTTGCTGACTTTTGAAATGCACATATAAAAATGGCTCTATAGCGCCCCCAACGCGTAGCCCCTCTGGCCGGTTTGACACAGGATTATGAAAATTGGCACACATATGTATCACCTCAAGACGCACAAAAAAGTCTCTTGGACCCCCCCTCCAAACCCAACAGGAAGTCCGCCATTTGAAGGTTTGTGGCCATTTTTGGCAATGTGTGACCCTGCTGCCAAACTTTTCACGCCTCGCATACTTTATCGGATTGAGCTGAAAGTCACCGTGTCCACTCAGGACACTATAGGGAATAGACGCATTCCAAAACTCTTACAAAAGTCTGACGGTGTGGCCGGGGCGTGGCCTCAAAGTTTGACCATTTCTGAGGACACAGGAAGTCTCTATAACTTCTTTGTTTTCTGTCCGATCTGTACGAAATGTCACATGTATGATCAGAGTCTGACCCTAAACACATCTATACAACAATATTGAGGCTTTGACAGAGCGCCACCTACTGGCTACACAAAATGTTGTGTTTTCATAGGTTTTTCTGCCTGCCCCTGTGGCCTGTTTTGAGTAGGGTCACGAAAATTGGCACACATGTGTATCACCCCAAGATGCGCAAAAAAGTCTCTTGGACCCCCCCTCCAAACCCAACAGGAAGTCCGCCATTTTGAAATTTCTGTTAATTTTTGGCGATTTGTGACCCTGCTACAAAACTTTTCACGCCTCGCATACTTCATCCAATTGAGCTAAAACTCACTGTGTCTACTCAGGACACCATAGGGAATAGACGCATTCCAAAACTCTTACAAAAGTCTTACAGTGTGGTGGGGGCGTGGCCTCAAAGTTGACCATTCGCCATTACAAAGGAACTCCCTGTATTGTTTGCCCTAACGCGTAGCCCCGCTGGCCAGTTTCACACAGGATCATGAAAATTAGCACACATGTGTATCACCCCAAGACGCACAAAAAAGTCTCTTGGACCCCCCCTCCAAACCCAACAGGAAGTCCGCCATTTTGACTTTTGTGGCCATTTTTTGCCTATTTGTGACCCTGCTTCAAAACTTTTCACGCCTCGCATACTTCATCCAATTGAGCTAAAACTCACCGTGTCCACTCAGGACACCATAGGGAATAGACGCATTCCAAAACTCTTTCAAAAGTATTACCGTGTGGTGGGGGTGTGGCCTCAAAGTTGACCATTCGCCATTACAAAGTGAACTCGCTGTTGTTTTATGCAGTACTACCCATATACTTTATGCAATGTGACAAAAGTCTTACAGTACTGCTATGGACCGAGTCTGAACAGATATATATGCTAATAGGATTAAACGGTCATAGCGCCACCTACTGGTAGCAGGAAATTTGGTTGTAAACGTGTGTTGTTGTATATCTTTGGAGAATGAGAGGAGGAGAGCATAGGCACAGGAGAGTATAGGAGACGAAGGCATAGGAGAGAAGACTGCGATTGACCCCGCGTATCGCAAGGTGCGCGAGGCCCGCAATGCTCTTGCAGCTTTAATTAGGGCCCGAGCACCGAATGTGCAAGAGCCCTATTGAAAACCCTTAGGATTATTAATTAGGGGCCCGAGCACCGAATGGTGCAAGAGCCCTATTGAAACCCTTAGGATTATTATTAGGGCCCGAGCACCGAATGGTGCAAGAGCCCTATTGAAACCCTTAGGATTATTATTTTTTTTTTTTTTTTTTTTTTTTTTTTTTAGGGCCGGGCACCGAATGGTGCAAGGGCCCTATTGAAACCCTTAGGATATTATTAGGGCCCGAGCACCGAATGGTGCAAGAGCCCTATTGAAACCCTTAGGATTATTATTTTTTTTTTTTTTAGGGCCGAGCACGAATGGTGCAAGAGCCTATTGAAACCTTAGGATTATTATTAGGGCCGAGCACCGAATGGTGCAAGGCCTATTGAAACCCTTAGGATTATTATTAGGCCCGAGCACGAATGGTGCAAGAGCCCTATTGAAACCCTTAGGATTATTATTAGGGCCCGAGCACCGAATGGGTGCAAGAGCCCTATTGAAACCCCTTAGGATTATTATTTTTCATTTTTTTTTTTTTTCCGTTCCCCCCCTAAGATCGCATTTTTGGGGGCCTTAACCTGCCAAAAAATCACCAAATTGGTAGAAAAATTCATTCGCCCGAAAAATTTTGAAATTTGCTGACTTTTGAAATGCACATATAAAAATGGCTCTATAGCGCCCCCAACGCGTAGCCCCTCTGGCCGGTTTGACACAGGATTATGAAAATTGGCACACATATGTATCACCTCAAGACGCACAAAAAAGTCTCTTGGACCCCCCCTCCAAACCCAACAGGAAGTCCGCCATTTGAAGGTTTGTGGCCATTTTTGGCGATGTGTGACCCTGCTGCCAAACTTTTCACGCCTCGCATACTTCAACGGATTGAGCTGAAATTCGCCGTGTCCACTCAGGACACCATAGGGAATAGACGCATTCCAAAACTCTTACAAAAGTCTGACGGTGTGGCCGGGGCGTGGCCTCAAAGTTTGACCATTTCTGAGGACACAGAAAGTCTCTATAACTTCTTCGTTTTCTGTCCGATCTGTACGAAATGTCACATGTATGATCAGAGTCTGACCCTAAACACATCTATACAACAATATTGAGGCTTTGACAGAGCGCCACCTACTGGCTACACAAAATGTTGTGTTTTCATAGGTTTTTCTGCCTGCCCCCTGTGGCCTGTTTTGAGTAGGGTCACTGAAAATTGGCACACATGTTTATCACCCCAAGATGCACAAAAAAGTCTCTTGGACCCCCCCTCCAAACCCAACAGGAAGTCCGCCATTTTGAAATTTCTGTTAATTTTTGGCGATTTGTGACCCTGCTACAAAACTTTTCACGCCTCGCATACTTCATCCAATCAAGCTGAAAATCACTGTGTCCACTCAGGACACCATAGGGAATAGACGCATTCCAAAACTCTTACAAAAGTATTACGGTGTGGTGGGGGCGTGGCCTCAAAGTTGACCATTCGCCATTACAAAGGAACTCCCTGTATTTATTGCCCTAACGCGTAGCCCCGCTGGCCAGTTTGACACAGGATCATGAAAATTGGCACACATGTGTATCACCCCAAGACGCACAAAAAAGTCTCTTGGACCCCCCCTCCAAACCCAACAGGAAGTCCGCCATTTTGACTTTTGTGGCCATTTTTTGCCTATTTGTGACCCTGCTTCAAAACTTTTCACGCCTCACATACTTCATGCAATTGAGCTGAAATTCACTGTGTCCACTCAGGACACCATAGGGAATAGACGCATTCCAAAACTCTTTCAAAAGTATTACCGTGTGGCGGGGGAGTGGCCTCAAAGTTGACCATTCGCCATTACAAAGGAACTCGCTGTGTTTTATGCAGTACTACCCATATACTTCATGCAATGTGGACAAAATCTTACAGTACTGCCTATGGACCCGAGTCTGAACAGATATATATGCTAATAGGATGATACGGTCATAGCGCCACCTACTGGTAGCAGGAAAGTTTGGTTGTAAACATGTGTTTGTTGTACATCTCTGCAAATGAGAGGAGAGGAGAGCATAGCACAGGAGAGTATAGGAGACAAGAGCATAGGAGAGAAGACTGCGATGACCCCGCGGATCGCAAGGTGCGCGAGGGCCCGCAATGCTGCTTGCAGCTTTAATTTTCATTTTTTTTTTTCTTCCCCCCCTAGATCGCATTTTTGGGGGCCTTAACATGCCCAAAAACTCACCAAACTTGGTAGAAAAATTCATTCGCCCGAAAAATTTTGAAATTTGCTGACTTTTGAAATGCACATATAAAAATGGCTCTATAGCGCCCCCAACGCGTAGCCCCTCTGGCCGGTTTGACACAGGATTATGAAAATTGGCACACATATGTATCACCTCAAGACGCACAAAAAAGTCTCTTGGACCCCCCCTCCAAACCCAACAGGAAGTCCGCCATTTGAAGGTTTGTGGCCATTTTTGGCGATGTGTGACCCTGCTGCCAAACTTTTCACGCCTCGCATACGTCATCGGATTGAGCTGAAATTCGCCGTGTCCACTCAGGACACCATAGGGAATAGACGCATTCCAAAACTCTTACAAAAGTCTGACGGTGTGGCCGGGGCGTGGCCTCAAAGTTTGACCATTTCTGAGGACACAGAAAGTCTCTATAACTTCTTCGTTTTCTGTCCGATCTGTACGAAATGTCACATGTATGATCAGAGTCTGACCCTAAACACATCTATACAACAATATTGAGGCTTTGACAGAGCGCCACCTACTGGCTACACAAAATGTTGTGTTTTCATAGGTTTTTCTGCCTGCCCCCTGGCCTGTTTTGAGTAGGGTCATGAAAATTGGCACACATGTGTATCACCCCAAGATGCACAAAAAAGTCTCTTGGACCCCCCCTCCAAACCCAACAGGAAGTCCGCCATTTTGAAATTTCTGTTAATTTTTGGCGATTTGTGACCCTGCTACAAAACTTTTCACGCCTCGCATACTTCATCCAAATGAGCTAAAACTCACTGTGTCCACTCAGGACACCATAGGGAATAGACGCATTCCAAAACTCTTACAAAAGTCTGACGGTGTGGCGGGGGCGTGGCCTCAAAGTTGACCATTCGCCATTACAAAGGAACTCACTGTATTTATTGCCCTAACTGCGTAGCCCCGCTGGCCAGTTTGACACAGGATCATGAAAATTAGCACACATGTGTATCACCCCAAGACGCACAAAAAAGTCTCTTGGACCCCCCCTCCAAACCCAACAGGAAGTCCACCATTTTGACTTTTTGTGGCCATTTTTGCCTATTTGCTGACCCTGCTTCAAAACTTTTCATGCCTCACATACTTCATGCAATTGAGCTGAAATTCACTGTGTCCACTCAGGACACCATAGGGAATAGACGCATTCCAAAACTCTTTCAAAAGTATTACCGTGTGGTGGGGGAGTGGCCTCAAAGTTGACCATTCGCCATTACAAAGGAACTCGCTGTGTTTTATGCAGTACTACCCATATACTTTATGCAATGTGGACAAAATCTTACAGTACTGCCATGGAGCCGAGTCTGAACAGATATATATGCTAATAGGATGATACGGTCATAGCGCCACCTACTGGTAGCAGGAAAGTTTGGTTGTAAACATGTGTTTGTTGTATATCTGTGGAAATGAGAGGAGGAGAGCATAGCACAGGAGAGTATAGGAGACAGAGAGCATAGGAGAGAAGACTGCGATGACCCTGCGGATCGCAAGGTGCGCGAGGGCCCGCAATGCTGCTTGCAGCTTTAATTTTTTTTTTTTTTTTCTTCCCCCTCCGAGATCGCATTTTTGGAGGCCTTAACATGCCCAAAAACTCACCAAACTTGGTAGAAAAATTCATTCGCCCGAAAAATTTTGAAATTTGCTGACTTTTGAAATGCACATATAAAAATGGCTCTATAGCGCCCCCAACGCGTAGCCCCTCTGGCCGGTTTGACACAGGATTATGAAAATTGGCACACATATGTATCACCTCAAGACGCACAAAAAAGTCTCTTGGACCCCCCCTCCAAACCCAACAGGAAGTCCGCCATTTGAAGGTTTGTGGCCATTTTTGGCGATGTGTGACCCTGCTGCCAAACTTTTCACGCCTCGCATACTTCAACGGATTGAGCTGAAATTCGCCGTGTCCACTCAGGACACCATAGGGAATAGACGCATTCCAAAACTCTTACAAAAGTCTGACGGTGTGGCCGGGGCGTGGCCTCAAAGTTTGACCATTTCTGAGGACACAGAAAGTCTCTATAACTTCTTCGTTTTCTGTCCGATCTGTACGAAATGTCACATGTATGATCAGAGTCTGACCCTAAACACATCTATACAACAATATTGAGGCTTTGACAGAGCGCCACCTACTGGCTACACAAAATGTTGTGTTTTCATAGGTTTTTCTGCCTGCCCCCTGGCCTGTTTTGAGTAGGGTCATGAAAATTGGCACACATGTGTATCACCCCAAGATGCACAAAAAAGTCTCTTGGACCCCCCCTCCAAACCCAACAGGAAGTCCGCCATTTTGAAATTTCTGTTAATTTTTGGCGATTTGTGACCCTGCTACAAAACTTTTCACGCCTCGCATACTTCATGCAATTGAGCTAAAACTCACTGTGTCCACTCAGGACACCATAGGGAATAGACGCATTCCAAAACTCTTACAAAAGTCTTACGGTGTGGTGGGGGCGTGGCCTCAAAGTTGACCATTCGCCATTACAAAGGAACTCCCTGTATTTTTTGCCCTAACGCGTAGCCCCGCTGGCCAGTTTGACACAGGATCATGAAAATTAGCACACATGTGTATCACCCCAAGACGCACAAAAAAGTCTCTTGGACCCCCCCTCCAAACCCAACAGGAAGTCCGCCATTTTGACTTTTGTGGCCATTTTTTGCCTATTTGTGACCCTGCTTCAAAACTTTTCACGCCTCACATACTTCATGCAATTGAGCTGAAAATCACTGTGTCCACTCAGGACACCATAGGGAATAGACGCATTCCAAAACTCTTTCAAAAGTATTACCGTGTGGCGGGGGAGTGGCCTCAAAGTTGACCATTCGCCATTACAAAGGAACTCGCTGTGTTTTATGCAGTACTACCCATATACTTTATGCAATGTGGACAAAATCTTACAGTACTGCTATGGACCCGAGTCTGAACAGATATATATGCTAATAGGATGATACGGTCATAGCGCCACCTACTGGTAGCAGGAAAGTTTGGTTGTAAACATGTGTTTGTTGTATATCTGTGGAAATGAGAGGAGGAGAGCATAGGACAGGAGAGTATAGGAGACGAGAGCATAGGAGAGAAGACTGCGATGACCCCGCGGATCGCAAGGTGCGCGAGGGCCCGCAATGCTGCTTGCAGCTTTAATTTTTTTTTTTTTTTTTTTTTTTTTTTTCCCCCTCCGAGATCGCATTTTTGGAGGCCTTAACATGCCCAAAAACTCACCAAACTTGGTAGAAAAATTCATTCGCCCGAAAAATTTTGAAATTTGCTGACTTTTGAAATGCACATATAAAAATGGCTCTATAGCGCCCCCAACGCGTAGCCCCTCTGGCCGGTTTGACACAGGATTATGAAAATTGGCACACATATGTATCACCTCAAGACGCACAAAAAAGTCTCTTGGACCCCCCCTCCAAACCCAACAGGAAGTCCGCCATTTGAAGGTTTGTGGCCATTTTTGGCGATGTGTGACCCTGCTGCCAAACTTTTCACGCCTCGCATACTTCAACGGATTGAGCTGAAATTCGCCGTGTCCACTCAGGACACCATAGGGAATAGACGCATTCCAAAACTCTTACAAAAGTCTGACGGTGTGGCCGGGGCGTGGCCTCAAAGTTTGACCATTTCTGAGGACACAGAAAGTCTCTATAACTTCTTCGTTTTCTGTCCGATCTGTACGAAATGTCACATGTATGATCAGAGTCTGACCCTAAACACATCTATACAACAATATTGAGGCTTTGACAGAGCGCCACCTACTGGCTACACAAAATGTTGTGTTTTCATAGGTTTTTCTGCCTGCCCCCCTGGCCTGTTTTGAGTAGGGTCATGAAAATTGGTACACATGTGTATCACCCCAAGATGCACAAAAAAGTCTCTTGGACCCCCCCTCCAAACCCAACAGGAAGTCCGCAATTTTGAAATTTCTGTTAATTTTTGGCGATTTGTGACCCTCCTACAAAACTTTTCACGCCTCGCATACTTCATCCAAATGAGCTAAAACTCACTGTGTCCACTCAGGACACCATAGGGAATAGACGCATTCAAAAACTCTTACAAAAGTCTGACGGTGTGGCGGGGGCGTGGCCTCAAAGTTGACCATTCGCCATTACAAAGGAACTCACTGTATTTATTGCCCTAATGCGTAGCCCCGCTGGCCAGTTTGACACAGGATCATGAGAATTAGCACACATGTGTATCACCCCAAGACGCACAAAAAAGTCTCTTGGACCCCCCCTCCAAACCCAACAGGAAGTCCGCCATTTTGACTTTTGTGGCCATTTTTTGCCTATTTGTGACCCTGCTTCAAAACTTTTCACGCCTCACATACTTCATGCAATTGAGCTGAAATTCACTGTGTCCACTCAGGACACCACAGGGAATAGACGCATTCCAAAACTCTTACAAAAGTCTTACGGTGTGGTGGGGGCGTGGCCTCAAAGTTGACCATTCGCCATTACAAAGGAACTCCCTGTATTTATTGCCCTAATGCGTAGCCCCGCTGGCCAGTTTGACACAGGATCATGAAAATTAGCACACATGTGTATCACCCCAAGACGCACAAAAAAGTCTCTTGGACCCCCCCTCCAAACCCAACAGGAAGTCCGCCATTTTGACTTTTGTGGCCATTTTTTGCCTATTTGTGACCCTGCTTCAAAACTTTTCACGCCTCACATACTTCATGCAATTGAGCTGAAATTCACTGTGTCCACTCAGGACACCATAGGGAATAGACGCATTCCAAAACTCTTTCAAAAGTATTACCGTGTGGCGGGGGAGTGGCCTCAAAGTTGACCATTCGCCATTACAAAGGAACTCGCTGTGTTTTATGCAGTACTACCCATATACTTTATGCAATGTGGACAAAATCTTACAGTACTGCTATGGACCCGAGTCTGAACAGATATATATGCTAATAGGATGATACGGTCATAGCGCCACCTACTGGTAGCAGGAAAGTTTGGTTGTAAACATGTGTTTGTTGTATATCTGTGGAAATGAGAGGAGGAGAGCATAGGACAGGAGAGTATAGGAGACGAGAGCATAGGAGAGAAGACTGCGATGACCCCGCGGATCGCAAGGTGCGCGAGGGCCGGCAATGCTGCTTGCAGCTTTAATTAGGGCCCGAGCACCGAATGGTGCAAGAGCCCTATTGAAACCCTTAGGATTATTATTTTTTTTTTTTTTCCTTCCCCCCCTTAGATCGCATTTTTGGGGGCCTTAACATGCCCAAAAACTCACCAAACTTGGTAGAAAAATTCATTCGCCTGAAAAATTTTGAAATTTGCTGACGTTTGAAACGCACATAGAAAAATGACTCTATAGCGCCCCCAACGCGTAGCCCCTCTGGTCGGTTTGACACAGGATTATGAAAATTGGCACACATATGTATCACCTCAAGACGCACAAAAAAGTCTCTTGGACCCCCCCTCCAAACCCAACAGGAAGTCCGCCATTTGGAGGTTTGTGGCCATTTTTGGCGATGTGTGACCCTGCTGCCAAACTTTTCACGCCTCGCATACTTCATCGGATTGAGCTGAAATTCGCCGTGTCCACTCAGGACACCATAGGGAATAGACGCATTCCAAAACTCTTACAAAAGTCTGACGGTGTGGCCGGGGCGTGGCCTCAAAGTTTGACCATTTCTGAGGACACAGAAAGTCTCTATAACTTCTTCGTTTTCTGTCCGATCTGTACGAAATGTCACATGTATGATCAGAGTCTGACCCTAAACACATCTATACAACAATATTGAGGCTTTGACAGAGCGCCACCTACTGGCTACACAAAATGTTGTGTTTTCATAGGTTTTTCTGCCTGCCCCCTGGCCTGTTTTGAGTAGGGTCATGAAAATTGGCACACATGTGTATCACCCCAAGATGCACAAAAAAGTCTCTTGGACCCCCCCTCCAAACCCAACAGGAAGTCCGCCATTTTGAAATTTCTGTTAATTTTTGGCGATTTGTGACCCTGCTACAAAACTTTTCACGCCTCGCATACTTCATCCAATGAGCTGAAAACTCACTGTGTCCACTCAGGACACCATAGGGAATAGACGCATTCCAAAACTCTTACAAAAGTCTTACGGTGTGGTGGGGGCGTGGCCTCAAAGTTGACCATTCGCCATTACAAAGGAACTCCCTGTATTTTTTGCCCTAACGCGTAGCCCCGCTGGCCAGTTTGACACAGGATCATGAAAATTAGCACACATGTGTATCACCCCAAGACGCACAAAAAAGTCTCTTGGACCCCCCCCTCCAAACCCAACAGGAAGTCCGCCATTTTGACTTTTGTGGCCATTTTTTGCCTATTTGTGACCCTGCTTCAAAACTTTTCACGCCTCACATACTTCATGCAATTGAGCTGAAATTCACTGTGTCCACTCAGGACACCATAGGGAATAGACGCATTCCAATACTCTTTCAAAAGTATTACCAGATGGCGGGGGCGTGGCCTCAAAGTTGACCATTCGCCATTACAAAGGAACTCGCTGCGTTTTATGCAGTACTACCCATATACCTTATGCAATGTGGATAAAAATCTTACAGTACTGCTATGGACCCGAGTCTGAACAGATATATATGCTAATAGGATGATACGGTCATAGCGCCACCTACTGGTAACAGGAAAGATTGGTTGTAAACATGTGTTTGTTGTATATCTGTGGAAATGAGAGGAGGAGAGCATAGGACAGGAGAGTATAGGAGACAAGAGCATAGGAGAGAAGACTGCGATGACCCCGCGGATCGCAAGGTGCGCGAGGGCCCGCAATGCTGCTTGCAGCTTTAATTAGGGCCCGAGCACCGAATGGTGCAAGAGCCCTATTGAAACCCTTAGGATTATTATTTTTTTTTTTTTTTTTTTTCCCCCCTCCGAGATCGCATTTTTGGAGGCCTTAACATGCCCAAAAACTCACCAAACTTGGTAGAAAATTCATTCGCCCGAAAAATTTTGAAATTTGCTGACTTTTGAAATGCACATATAAAATGGCTCTATAGCGCCCCCAACGCGTAGCCCCTCTGGCCGGTTTGACACAGGATTATGAAAATTGGCACACATATGTATCACCTCAAGACGCACAAAAAAGTCTCTTGGACCCCCCCTCCAAACCCAACAGGAAGTCCGCCATTTGAAGGTTTGTGGCCATTTTTGGCGATGTGTGACCCTGCTGCCAAACTTTTCACGCCTCGCATACTTCAACGGATTGAGCTGAAATTCGCCGTGTCCACTCAGGACACCATAGGGAATAGACGCATTCCAAAACTCTTACAAAAGTCTGACGGTGTGGCCGGGGCGTGGCCTCAAAGTTTGACCATTTCTGAGGACACAGAAAGTCTCTATAACTTCTTCGTTTTCTGTCCGATCTGTACGAAATGTCACATGTATGATCAGAGTCTGACCCTAAACACATCTATACAACAATATTGAGGCTTTGACAGAGCGCCACCTACTGGCTACACAAAATGTTGTGTTTTCATAGGTTTTTCTGCCTGCCCCCCTGGCCTGTTTTGAGTAGGGTCATGAAAATTGGTACACATGTGTATCACCCCAAGATGCACAAAAAAGTCTCTTGGACCCCCCCTCCAAACCCAACAGGAAGTCCGCAATTTTGAAATTTCTGTTAATTTTTGGCGATTTGTGACCCTCCTACAAAACTTTTCACGCCTCGCATACTTCATCCAAATGAGCTAAAACTCACTGTGTCCACTCAGGACACCATAGGGAATAGACGCATTCCAAAACTCTTACAAAAGTCTGACGGTGTGGCGGGGGCGTGGCCTCAAAGTTGACCATTCGCCATTACAAAGGAACTCACTGTATTTATTGCCCTAATGCGTAGCCCCGCTGGCCAGTTTGACACAGGATCATGAGAATTAGCACACATGTGTATCACCCCAAGACGCACAAAAAAGTCTCTTGGACCCCCCCTCCAAACCCAACAGGAAGTCCGCCATTTTGACTTTTGTGGCCATTTTTTGCCTATTTGTGACCCTGCTTCAAAACTTTTCACGCCTCACATACTTCATGCAATTGAGCTGAAATTCACTGTGTCCACTCAGGACACCATAGGGAATAGACGCATTCCAAAACTCTTTCAAAAGTATTACCGTGTGGCGGGGGAGTGGCCTCAAAGTTGACCATTCGCCATTACAAAGGAACTCGCTGTGTTTTATGCAGTACTACCCATATACTTTATGCAATGTGGACAAAATCTTACAGTACTGCTATGGACCCGAGTCTGAACAGATATATATGCTAATAGGATGATACGGTCATAGCGCCACCTACTGGTAGCAGGAAAGTTTGGTTGTAAACATGTGTTTGTTGTATATCTGTGGAAATGAGAGGAGGAGAGCATAGCACAGGAGAGTATAGGAGACGAGAGCATAGGAGAGAAGACTGCGATGACCCCGCGGATCGCAAGGTGCGCGAGGGCCCGCAATGCTGCTTGCAGCTTTAATTTTTTTTTTTTTTTTTTCTTTCCCCCCTCCGAGATCGCATTTTTGGAGGCCTTAACATGCCCAAAAACTCACCAAACTTGGTAGAAAAATTCATTCGCCCGAAAAATTTTGAAATTTGCTGACTTTTGAAATGCACATATAAAAATGGCTCTATAGCGCCCCCAACGCGTAGCCCCTCTGGCCGGTTTGACACAGGATTATGAAAATTGGCACACATATGTATCACCTCAAGACGCACAAAAAAGTCTCTTGGACCCCCCCTCCAAACCCAACAGGAAGTCCGCCATTTGAAGGTTTGTGGCCATTTTTGGCGATGTGTGACCCTGCTGCCAAACTTTTCACGCCTCGCATACTTCAACGGATTGAGCTGAAATTCGCCGTGTCCACTCAGGACACCATAGGGAATAGACGCATTCCAAAACTCTTACAAAAGTCTGACGGTGTGGCCGGGGCGTGGCCTCAAAGTTTGACCATTTCTGAGGACACAGAAAGTCTCTATAACTTCTTCGTTTTCTGTCCGATCTGTACGAAATGTCACATGTATGATCAGAGTCTGACCCTAAACACATCTATACAACAATATTGAGGCTTTGACAGAGCGCCACCTACTGGCTACACAAAATGTTGTGTTTTCATAGGTTTTTCTGCCTGCCCCCCTGGCCTGTTTTGAGTAGGGTCATGAAAATTGGTACACATGTGTATCACCCCAAGATGCACAAAAAAGTCTCTTGGACCCCCCCTCCAAACCCAACAGGA
The DNA here is from genome assembly GCF_900634625.1 of Parambassis ranga. Taxonomy (NCBI): domain Eukaryota; kingdom Metazoa; phylum Chordata; class Actinopteri; family Ambassidae; genus Parambassis; species Parambassis ranga. The sequence continues at coordinate 1,284,122 of NC_041039.1, read as the reverse complement.
AGTCCGCAATTTTGAAATTTCTGTTAATTTTTGGCGATTTGTGACCCTCCTACAAAACTTTTCACGCCTCGCATACTTCATCCAAATGAGCTAAAACTCACTGTGTCCACTCAGGACACCATAGGGAATAGACGCATTCCAAAACTCTTACAAAAGTCTGACGGTGTGGCGGGGGCGTGGCCTCAAAGTTGACCATTCGCCATTACAAAGGAACTCACTGTATTTATTGCCCTAATGCGTAGCCCCGCTGGCCAGTTTGACACAGGATCATGAGAATTAGCACACATGTGTATCACCCCAAGACGCACAAAAAAGTCTCTTGGACCCCCCCTCCAAACCCAACAGGAAGTCCGCCATTTTGACTTTTGTGGCCATTTTTTGCCTATTTGTGACCCTGCTTCAAAACTTTTCACGCCTCACATACTTCATGCAATTGAGCTGAAATTCACTGTGTCCACTCAGGACACCATAGGGAATAGACGCATTCCAAAACTCTTTCAAAAGTATTACCGTGTGGCGGGGGAGTGGCCTCAAAGTTGACCATTCGCCATTACAAAGGAACTCGCTGTGTTTTATGCAGTACTACCCATATACTTTATGCAATGTGGACAAAATCTTACAGTACTGCTATGGACCCGAGTCTGAACAGATATATATGCTAATAGGATGATACGGTCATAGCGCCACCTACTGGTAGCAGGAAAGTTTGGTTGTAAACATGTGTTTGTTGTATATCTGTGGAAATGAGAGGAGGAGAGCATAGGACAGGAGAGTATAGGAGACGAGAGCATAGGAGAGAAGACTGCGATGACCCCGCGGATCGCAAGGTGCGCGAGGGCCCGCAATGCTGCTTGCAGCTTTAATTTAGGGCCCGAGCACCGAATGGTGCAAGAGCCCTATTGAAACCCTTAGATTATTATTTTTATTTTTTTTTTTCTTTCCCCCCCTTAGATCGCATTTTTGGGGCCCTTAACATGCCCAAAAACTCACCAAACTTGGTAGCAAAATTCATTCGCCCGAAAAATTTTGAAATTTGCTGACTTTTGAAATGCACATATAAAATGGCTCTATAGCGCCCCCAACGCGTAGCCCCTCTGGCCGGTTTGACACAGGATTATGAAAATTGGCACACATATGTATCACCTCAAGACGCACAAAAAAGTCTCTTGGACCCCCCCTCCAAACCCAACAGGAAGTCCGCCATTTGAAGGTTTGTGGCCATTTTTGGCGATGTGTGACCCTGCTGCCAAACTTTTCACGCCTCGCATACTTCAACGGATTGAGCTGAAATTCGCCGTGTCCACTCAGGACACCATAGGGAATAGACGCATTCCAAAACTCTTACAAAAGTCTGACGGTGTGGCCGGGGCGTGGCCTCAAAGTTTGACCATTTCTGAGGACACAGAAAGTCTCTATAACTTCTTCGTTTTCTGTCCGATCTGTACGAAATGTCACATGTATGATCAGAGTCTGACCCTAAACACATCTATACAACAATATTGAGGCTTTGACAGAGCGCCACCTACTGGCTACACAAAATGTTGTGTTTTCATAGGTTTTTCTGCCTGCCCCCTGGCCTGTTTTGAGTAGGGTCATGAAAATTGGCTACACATGTGTATCACCCCAAGATGCACAAAAAAGTCTCTTGGACCCCCCCTCCAAACCCAACAGGAAGTCCGCCATTTTGAAATTTCTGTTAATTTTTGGCGATTTGTGACCCTGCCTACAAAACTTTTCACGCCTCGCATACTTCATCCAATGAGCTAAACTCACTGTGTCCACTCAGGACACCATAGGGAATAGACGCATTCCAAAACTCTTACAAAAGTATTACGGTGTGGTGGGGGCGTGGCCTCAAAGTTGACCATTCGCCATTACAAAGGAACTCACTGTATTTATTGCCCTAATGCGTAGCCCCGCTGGCCAGTTTGACACAGGATCATGAAATTAGCACACATGTGTATCACCCCAAGACGCACAAAAAAGTCTCTTGGACCCCCCCTCCAAACCCAACAGGAAGTCCGCCATTTTGACTTTTGTGGCCATTTTTTGCCTATTTTGACCCTGCTTCAAAACTTTTCACGCCTCACATACTTCATGCAATTGAGCTGAAATTCACTGTGTCCACTCAGGACACCATAGGGAATAGACGCATTCCAAAACTCTTTCAAAAGTATTACCGTGTGGCGGGGGAGTGGCCTCAAAGTTGACCATTCGCCATTACAAAGGAACTCGCTGTGTTTTATGCAGTACTACCCATATACTTTATGCTGTACGAAATGTCACATGTATGATCAGAGTCTGACCCTAAACACATCTATACAACAATATTGAGGCTTTGACAGAGCGCCACCTACTGGCTACACAAAATGTTGTGTTTTCATAGGTTTTTCTGCCTGCCCCCCTGGCCTGTTTTGAGTAGGGTCATGAAAATTGGTACACATGTGTATCACCCCAAGATGCACAAAAAAGTCTCTTGGACCCCCCCTCCAAACCCAACAGGAAGTCCGCAATTTTGAAATTTCTGTTAATTTTTGGCGATTTGTGACCCTCCTACAAAACTTTTCACGCCTCGCATACTTCATCCAAATGAGCTAAAACTCACTGTGTCCACTCAGGACACCATAGGGAATAGACGCATTCCAAAACTCTTACAAAAGTCTGACGGTGTGGCGGGGGCGTGGCCTCAAAGTTGACCATTCGCCATTACAAAGGAACTCACTGTATTTATTGCCCTAATGCGTAGCCCCGCTGGCCAGTTTGACACAGGATCATGAAATTAGCACACATGTGTATCACCCCAAGACGCACAAAAAAGTCTCTTGGACCCCCCCTCCAAACCCAACAGGAAGTCCGCCATTTTGACTTTTTGTGGCCATTTTTTGCCTATTTTTGACCCTGCTTCAAAACTTTTCACGCCTCACATACTTCATGCAATTGAGCTGAAATTCACTGTGTCCACTCAGGACACCATAGGGAATAGACGCATTCCAAAACTCTTTCAAAAGTATTACCGTGTGGCGGGGGAGTGGCCTCAAAGTTGACCATTCGCCATTACAAAGGAACTCGCTGTGTTTTATGCAGTACTACCCATATACTTTATGCAATGTGGACAAAATCTTACAGTACTGCCTATGGAGCCGAGTCTAAACAGATATATATGCTAATAGGATGATACGGTCATAGCGCCACCTACTGGTAGCAGGAAAGTTTGGTTGTAAACATGTGTTTGTTGTATATCTGTGGAAATGAGAGGAGGAGAGCATAGCACAGGAGAGTATAGGAGACAAGAGCATAGGAGAGAAGACTGCGATGACCCCGCGGATCGCAAGGTGCGCGAGGGCCCGCAATGCTGCTTGCAGCTTTAATTTTTTTTTTTTTTTTTTTCTTTCCCCCCCTTAGATCGCATTTTTGGGGGCCTTAACATGCCCAAAAACTCACCAAACTTGGTAGAAAAATTCATTCGCCCGAAAAATTTTGAAATTTGCTGACTTTTGAAATGCACATATAAAAATGGCTCTATAGCGCCCCCAACGCGTAGCCCCTCTGGCCGGTTTGACACAGGATTATGAAAATTGGCACACATATGTATCACCTCAAGACGCACAAAAAAGTCTCTTGGACCCCCCCTCCAAACCCAACAGGAAGTCCGCCATTTGAAGGTTTGTGGCCATTTTTGGCGATGTGTGACCCTGCTGCCAAACTTTTCACGCCTCGCATACTTCATCGGATTGAGCTGAAATTCGCCGTGTCCACTCAGGACACCATAGGGAATAGACGCATTCCAAAACTCTTACAAAAGTCTGACGGTGTGGCCGGGGCGTGGCCTCAAAGTTTGACCATTTCTGAGGACACAGAAAGTCTCTATAACTTCTTCGTTTTCTGTCCGATCTGTACGAAATGTCACATGTATGATCAGAGTCTGACCCTAAACACATCTATACAACAATATTGAGGCTTTGACAGAGCGCCACCTACTGGCTACACAAAATGTTGTGTTTTCATAGGTTTTTCTGCCTGCCCCCTGTGGCCTGTTTTGAGTAGGGTCACTGAAAATTGGCACACATGTGTATCACCCCAAGATGCACAAAAAAGTCTCTTGGACCCCCCCTCCAAACCCAACAGGAAGTCCGCCATTTTGAAATTTCTGTTAATTTTTGGCGATTTGTGACCCTGCTACAAAACTTTTCACGCCTCGCATACTTCATCCAATGAAGCTGAAAACTCACTGTGTCCACTCAGGACACCATAGGGAATAGACGCATTCCAAAACTCTTACAAAAGTCTTACGGTGTGGTGGGGGCGTGGCCTCAAAGTTGACCATTCGCCATTACAAAGGAACTCCCTGTATTTTTTGCCCTAACGCGTAGCCCCGCTGGCCAGTTTGACACAGGATCATGAAATTAGCACACATGTGTATCACCCCAAGACGCACAAAAAAGTCTCTTGGACCCCCCCTCCAAACCCAACAGGAAGTCCGCCATTTTGACTTTTGTGGCCATTTTTTGCCTATTTGTGACCCTGCTTCAAAACTTTTCACGCCTCACATACTTCATGCAATTGAGCTGAAATTCACTGTGTCCACTCAGGACACCATAGGGAATAGACGCATTCCAAAACTCTTTCAAAAGTATTACCGTGTGGCGGGGGAGTGGCCTCAAAGTTGACCATTCGCCATTACAAAGGAACTCGCTGTGTTTTATGCAGTACTACCCATATACTTCATGCAATGTGGACAAAATCTACAGTACTGCTATGGACCCGAGTCTGAACAGATATATATGCTAATAGGATGATACGGTCATAGCGCCACCTACTGGTAGCAGGATAGTTTGGTTGTAAACATGTGTTTGTTGTACATCTCTGCAAATGAGAGGAGGAGAGCATAGGACAGGAGAGTATAGGAGACAAGAGCATAGGAGAGAAGACAGCGATAGCCCCGCGGATCGCAAGGTGCGCGAGGGCCCGCAATGCTGCTTGCAGCTTTAATTAGGGCCCGAGCACCGAATGGTGCAAGAGCCCTATTGAAACCCTTAGGATTATTATTTTTTTTTTTTTTTTTTTTTTTTCCCCCCTCCGAGATCGCATTTTTGGAGGCCTTAACATGCCCAAAAACTCACCAAACTTGGTAGAAAAATTCATTCGCCCGAAAAATTTTGAAATTTGCTGACTTTTGAAATGCACATATAAAAATGGCTCTATAGCGCCCCCAACGCGTAGCCCCTCTGGCCGGTTTGACACAGGATTATGAAAATTGGCACACATATGTATCACCTCAAGACGCACAAAAAAGTCTCTTGGACCCCCCCTCCAAACCCAACAGGAAGTCCGCCATTTGAAGGTTTGTGGCCATTTTTGGCGATGTGTGACCCTGCTGCCAAACTTTTCACGCCTCGCATACTTCAACGGATTGAGCTGAAATTCGCCGTGTCCACTCAGGACACCATAGGGAATAGACGCATTCCAAAACTCTTACAAAAGTCTGACGGTGTGGCCGGGGCGTGGCCTCAAAGTTTGACCATTTCTGAGGACACAGAAAGTCTCTATAACTTCTTCGTTTTCTGTCCGATCTGTACGAAATGTCACATGTATGATCAGAGTCTGACCCTAAACACATCTATACAACAATATTGAGGCTTTGACAGAGCGCCACCTACTGGCTACACAAAATGTTGTGTTTTCATAGGTTTTTCTGCCTGCCCCCCTGGCCTGTTTTGAGTAGGGTCATGAAAATTGGTACACATGTGTATCACCCCAAGATGCACAAAAAAGTCTCTTGGACCCCCCCTCCAAACCCAACAGGAAGTCCGCAATTTTGAAATTTCTGTTAATTTTTGGCGATTTGTGACCCTCCTACAAAACTTTTCACGCCTCGCATACTTCATCCAAATGAGCTAAAACTCACTGTGTCCACTCAGGACACCATAGGGAATAGACGCATTCCAAAACTCTTACAAAAGTCTGACGGTGTGGCGGGGGCGTGGCCTCAAAGTTGACCATTCGCCATTACAAAGGAACTCACTGTATTTATTGCCCTAATGCGTAGCCCCGCTGGCCAGTTTGACACAGGATCATGAGAATTAGCACACATGTGTATCACCCCAAGACGCACAAAAAAGTCTCTTGGACCCCCCCTCCAAACCCAACAGGAAGTCCACCATTTTGACTTTTGTGGCCATTTTTTGCCTATTTGTGACCCTGCTATAAAACTTTTCATGCCTCGCATACTTCATGCAATTGAGCTGAAATTCACTGTGTCCACTCAGGACACCATAGGGAATAGACGCATTCCAAAACTCTTTCAAAAGTATTACCGTGTGGTGGGGGAGTGGCCTCAAAGTTGACCATTCGCCATTACAAAGGAACTCGCTGTGTTTTATGCAGTACTACCCATATACTTTATGCAATGTGGACAAATCTTACAGTACTGCCATGGAGCCGAGTCTAAACAGATATATATGCTAATAGGATGATACGGTCATAGCGCCACCTACTGGTAGCAGGAAAGTTTGGTTGTAAACATGTGTTTGTTGTATATCTGTGGAAATGAGAGGAGGAGAGCATAGCACAGGAGAGTATAGGAGACGAGAGCATAGGAGAGAAGACTGCGATGACCCCGCGGATCGCAAGGTGCGCGAGGGCCCGCAATGCTGCTTGCAGCTTTAATTAGGGCCCGAGCACCGAATGGTGCAAGAGCCCTATTGAAACCCTAGGATTATTATTTTTTTTTTTTTTTTTCTTTCCCCCTCCTAGATCGCATTTTTGGGGGCCTTAACATGCCCAAAAACTCACCAAACTTGGTAGAAAAATTCATTCGCCCGAAAAATTTTGAAATTTGCTGACTTTTGAAATGCACATATAAAAATGGCTCTATAGCGCCCCCAACGCGTAGCCCCTCTGGCCGGTTTGACACAGGATTATGAAAATTGGCACACATATGTATCACCTCAAGACGCACAAAAAAGTCTCTTGGACCCCCCCTCCAAACCCAACAGGAAGTCCGCCATTTGAAGGTTTGTGGCCATTTTTGGCGATGTGTGACCCTGCTGCCAAACTTTTCACGCCTCGCATACTTCATCGGATTGAGCTGAAATTCGCCGTGTCCACTCAGGACACCATAGGGAATAGACGCATTCCAAAACTCTTACAAAAGTCTGACGGTGTGGCCGGGGCGTGGCCTCAAAGTTTGACCATTTCTGAGGACACAGAAAGTCTCTATAACTTCTTCGTTTTCTGTCCGATCTGTACGAAATGTCACATGTATGATCAGAGTCTGACCCTAAACACATCTATACAACAATATTGAGGCTTTGACAGAGCGCCACCTACTGGCTACACAAAATGTTGTGTTTTCATAGGTTTTTCTGCCTGCCCCCCTGGCCTGTTTTGAGTAGGGTCATGAAAATTGGTACACATGTGTATCACCCCAAGATGCACAAAAAAGTCTCTTGGACCCCCCCTCCAAACCCAACAGGAAGTCCGCAATTTTGAAATTTCTGTTAATTTTTGGCGATTTGTGACCCTCCTACAAAACTTTTCACGCCTCGCATACTTCATCCAAATGAGCTAAAACTCACTGTGTCCACTCAGGACACCATAGGGAATAGACGCATTCAAAAACTCTTACAAAAGTCTGACGGTGTGGCGGGGGCGTGGCCTCAAAGTTGACCATTCGCCATTACAAAGGAACTCACTGTATTTATTGCCCTAATGCGTAGCCCCGCTGGCCAGTTTGACACAGGATCATGAGAATTAGCACACATGTGTATCACCCCAAGACGCACAAAAAAGTCTCTTGGACCCCCCCTCCAAACCCAACAGGAAGTCCGCCATTTTGACTTTTGTGGCCATTTTTTGCCTATTTGTGACCCTGCTTCAAAACTTTTCACGCCTCACATACTTCATGCAATTGAGCTGAAATTCACTGTGTCCACTCAGGACACCACAGGGAATAGACGCATTCCAAAACTCTTACAAAAGTCTTACGGTGTGGTGGGGGCGTGGCCTCAAAGTTGACCATTCGCCATTACAAAGGAACTCCCTGTATTTTTTGCCCTAATGTGTAGCCCCGCTGGCCAGTTTGACACAGGTTCATGAAAATTAGCACACATGTGTATCACCCCAAGACGCACAAAAAAGTCTCTTGGACCCCGCCTCCAAACCCAACAGGAAGTCCGCCATTTTGACTTTTGTGGCAATTTTTGCCTATTTTCTGACCCTGCTATCAAAACTTTTCATGCCTCGCATACTTCATGCAATTGAGCTGAAATTCACTGTGTCCACTCAGGACACCATAGGGAATAGACGCATTCCAAAACTCTTTCAAAAGTATTACCGTGTGGTGGGGGAGTGGCCTCAAAGTTGACCATTCGCCATTACAAAGGAACTCGCTGTGTTTTATGCAGTACTACCCATATACTTTATGCAATGTGGACAAATCTTACAGTACTGCCTATGGAGCCGAGTCTGAACAGATATATATGCTAATAGGATGATACGGTCATAGCGCCACCTACTGGTAGCAGGAAAGTTTGGTTGTAAACATGTGTTTGTTGTATATCTGTGGAAATGAGAGGAGGAGAGCATAGGCACAGGAGAGTATAGGAGACGAGAGCATAGGAGAGAAGACTGCGATGACCCCGCGGATCGCAAGGTGCGCGAGGGCCCGCAATGCTGCTTGCAGCTTTAATTTTTTTTTTTTTTTTCTTCCCCCTCCGAGATCGCATTTTTGGAGGCCTTAACATGCCCAAAAACTCACCAAACTTGGTAGAAAAATTCATTCGCCCGAAAAATTTTGAAATTTGCTGACTTTTGAAATGCACATATAAAATGGCTCTATAGCGCCCCCAACGCGTAGCCCCTCTGGCCGGTTTGACACAGGATTATGAAAATTGGCACACATATGTATCACCTCAAGACGCACAAAAAAGTCTCTTGGACCCCCCCTCCAAACCCAACAGGAAGTCCGCCATTTGAAGGTTTGTGGCCATTTTTGGCGATGTGTGACCCTGCTGCCAAACTTTTCACGCCTCGCATACTTCAACGGATTGAGCTGAAATTCGCCGTGTCCACTCAGGACACCATAGGGAATAGACGCATTCCAAAACTCTTACAAAAGTCTGACGGTGTGGCCGGGGCGTGGCCTCAAAGTTTGACCATTTCTGAGGACACAGAAAGTCTCTATAACTTCTTCGTTTTCTGTCCGATCTGTACGAAATGTCACATGTATGATCAGAGTCTGACCCTAAACACATCTATACAACAATATTGAGGCTTTGACAGAGCGCCACCTACTGGCTACACAAAATGTTGTGTTTTCATAGGTTTTTCTGCCTGCCCCCCTGGCCTGTTTTGAGTAGGGTCATGAAAATTGGTACACATGTGTATCACCCCAAGATGCACAAAAAAGTCTCTTGGACCCCCCCTCCAAACCCAACAGGAAGTCCGCCATTTTGAAATTTCTGTTAATTTTTGGCGATTTGTGACCCTCCTACAAAACTTTTCACGCCTCGCATACTTCATCCAAATGAGCTAAAACTCACTGTGTCCACTCAGGACACCATAGGGAATAGACGCATTCCAAAACTCTTACAAAAGTCTGACGGTGTGGCGGGGGCGTGGCCTCAAAGTTGACCATTCGCCATTACAAAGGAACTCACTGTATTTATTGCCCTAACGCGTAGCCCCGCTGGCCAGTTTGACACAGGATCATGAAAATTAGCACACATGTGTATCACCCCAAGACGCACAAAAAAGTCTCTTGGACCCCCCCTCCAAACCCAACAGGAAGTCCGCCATTTTGACTTTTGTGGCCATTTTTTGCCTATTTTTGACCCTGCTTCAAAACTTTTCACGCCTCACATACTTCATGCAATTGAGCTGAAATTCACTGTGTCCACTCAGGACACCATAGGGAATAGACGCATTCCAAAACTCTTTCAAAAGTATTACCGTGTGGCGGGGGAGTGGCCTCAAAGTTGACCATTCGCCATTACAAAGGAACTCGCTGTGTTTTATGCAGTACTACCCATATACTTTATGCAATGTGGACAAAATCTTACAGTACTGCTATGGACCCGAGTCTGAACAGATATATATGCTAATAGGATGATACGGTCATAGCGCCACCTACTGGTAGCAGGAAAGTTTGGTTGTAAACATGTGTTTGTTGTATATCTGTGGAAATGAGAGGAGGAGAGCATAGGACAGGAGAGTATAGGAGGCAAGAGCATAGGAGAGAAGACTGCGATGACCCCGCGGATCGCAAGGTGCGCGAGGGCCCGCAATGCTGCTTGCAGCTTTAATTTTAGGGCCCGAGCACCGAATGGTGCAAGAGCCCTATTGAAACCCTTAGGATTATTATTTTTTTTTTTTTCCCCCTCCGAGATCGCATTTTTGGAGGCCTTAACATGCCCAAAAACTCACCAAACTTGGTAGAAAAATTCATTCGCCCGAAAAATTTTGAAATTTGCTGACTTTTGAAATGCACATATAAAAATGGCTCTATAGCGCCCCCAACGCGTAGCCCCTCTGGCCGGTTTGACACAGGATTATGAAAATTGGCACACATATGTATCACCTCAAGACGCACAAAAAAGTCTCTTGGACCCCCCCTCCAAACCCAACAGGAAGTCCGCCATTTGAAGGTTTGTGGCCATTTTTGGCGATGTGTGACCCTGCTGCCAAACTTTTCACGCCTCGCATACGTCATCGGATTGAGCTGAAATTCGCCGTGTCCACTCAGGACACCATAGGGAATAGACGCATTCCAAAACTCTTACAAAAGTCTGACGGTGTGGCCGGGGCGTGGCCTCAAAGTTTGACCATTTCTGAGGACACAGAAAGTCTCTATAACTTCTTCGTTTTCTGTCCGATCTGTACGAAATGTCACATGTATGATCAGAGTCTGACCCTAAACACATCTATACAACAATATTGAGGCTTTGACAGAGCGCCACCTACTGGCTACACAAAATGTTGTGTTTTCATAGGTTTTTCTGCCTGCCCCCTGTGGCCTGTTTTGAGTAGGGTCATGAAAATTGGCACACATGTGTATCACCCCAAGATGCACAAAAAAGTCTCTTGGACCCCCCCTCCAAACCCAACAGGAAGTCCGCCATTTTGAAATTTCTGTTAATTTTTGGCGATTTGTGACCCTGCTACAAAACTTTTCACGCCTCGCATACTTCATGCAATTGAGCTAAAACTCACTGTGTCCACTCAGGACACCATAGGGAATAGACGCATTCCAAAACTCTTACAAAAGTCTTACGGTGTGGTGGGGGCGTGGCCTCAAAGTTGACCATTCGCCATTACAAAGGAACTCCCTGTATTTTTGCCCTAACGCGTAGCCCCGCTGGCCAGTTTGACACAGGATCATGAAAATTAGCACACATGTGTATCACCCCAAGACGCACAAAAAAGTCTCTTGGACCCCCCCTCCAAACCCAACAGGAAGTCCGCCATTTTGACTTTTGTGGCCATTTTTTGCCTATTTGTGACCCTGCTTCAAAACTTTTCACGCCTCACATACTTCATGCAATTGAGCTGAAATTCACTGTGTCCACTCAGGACACCATAGGGAATAGACGCATTCCAAAACTCTTTCAAAAGTATTACCGTGTGGCGGGGGAGTGGCCTCAAAGTTGACCATTCGCCATTACAAAGGAACTCGCTGTGTTTTATGCAGTACTACCCATATACTTTATGCAATGTGGACAAAATCTTACTGTACTGCTATGGACCCGAGTCTGAACAGATATATATGCTAATAGGATGATACGGTCATAGCGCCACCTACTGGTAGCAGGAAAGTTTGGTTGTAAACATGTGTTTGTTGTATATTTGTGGAAATGAGAGGAGGAGAGCATAGGACAGGAGAGTATAGGAGACGAGAGCATAGGAGAGAAGACTGCGATGACCCCGCGGATCGCAAGGTGCGCGAGGGCCCGCAATGCTGCTTGCAGCTTTAATTAGGGCCCGAGCACCGAATGGTGCAAGAGCCCTATTGAAACCCTAAGGATTATTATTTTTTTTTTTTTTTTTCTTTCCCCCCCTTAGATCGCATTTTTGGGGGCCTTAACATGCCCAAAAACTCACCAAACTTGGTAGAAAAATTCATTCGCCCGAAAAATTTTGAAATTTGCTGACGTTTGAAACGCACATAGAAAAATGGCTCTATAGCGCCCCCAACGTGTAGCCCCTCTGGCCAGTTTGACACAGGATAATGAAAATTGGCACACATATGTATCACCTCAACACGCACAAAAAAGTCTCTTGGACCCCCCCTCCAAACCCAACAGGAAGTCCGCCATTTGAAGGTTTGTGGCCATTTTTGGCGATGTGTGACCCTGCTGCCAAACTTTTCACGCCTCGCATACTTCAATCGGATTGAGCTGAAATTCGCCGTGTCCACTCAGGACACCATAGGGAATAGACGCATTCCAAAACTCTTACAAAAGTCTGACGGTGTGGCCGGGGCGTGGCCTCAAAGTTTGACCATTTCTGAGGACACAGAAAGTCTCTATAACTTCTTCGTTTTCTGTCCGATCTGTACGAAATGTCACATGTATGATCAGAGTCTGACCCTAAACACATCTATACAACAATATTGAGGCTTTGACAGAGCGCCACCTACTGGCTACACAAAATGTTGTGTTTTCATAGGTTTTTCTGCCTGCCCCCCTGGCCTGTTTTGAGTAGGGTCATGAAAATTGGTACACATGTGTATCACCCCAAGATGCACAAAAAAGTCTCTTGGACCCCCCCTCCAAACCCAACAGGAAGTCCGCAATTTTGAAATTTCTGTTAATTTTTGGCGATTTGTGACCCTCCTACAAAACTTTTCACGCCTCGCATACTTCATCCAAATGAGCTAAAACTCACTGTGTCCACTCAGGACACCATAGGGAATAGACGCATTCAAAAACTCTTACAAAAGTCTGACGGTGTGGCGGGGGCGTGGCCTCAAAGTTGACCATTCGCCATTACAAAGGAACTCACTGTATTTATTGCCCTAATGCGTAGCCCCGCTGGCCAGTTTGACACAGGATCATGAGAATTAGCACACATGTGTATCACCCCAAGACGCACACAAAAGTCTCTTGGACCCCCCCTCCAAACCCAACAGGAAGTCCGCCATTTTGACTTTTGTGGCCATTTTTTGCCTATTTTTGACCCTGCTTCAAAACTTTTCACGCCTCACATACTTCATGCAATTGAGCTGAAATTCACTGTGTCCACTCAGGACACCACAGGGAATAGACGCATTCCAAAACTCTTACAAAAGTCTTACGGTGTGGTGGGGGCGTGGCCTCAAAGTTGACCATTCGCCATTACAAAGGAACTCCCTGTATTTTTTGCCCTAATGTGTAGCCCCGCTGGCCAGTTTGACACAGGATTATGAAAATTAGCACACATGTGTATCACCCCAAGACGCACAAAAAAGTCTCTTGGACCCCCGCCTCCAAACCCAACAGGAAGTCCGCCATTTTGACTTTTGTGGCAATTTTTTGCCTATTTTTGACCCTGCTTCAAAACTTTTCACGCCTCACATACTTCATGCAATTGAGCTGAAATTCACTGTGTCCACTCAGGACACCATAGGGAATAGACGCATTCCAAAACTCTTTCAAAAGTATTACCGTGTGGCGGGGGAGTGGCCTCAAAGTTGACCATTCGCCATTACAAAGGAACTCGCTGTGTTTTATGCAGTACTACCCATATACTTTATGCAATGTGGACAAAATCTTACAGTACTGCCTATGGAGCCGAGTCTAAACAGATATATATGCTAATAGGATGATACGGTCATAGCGCCACCTACTGGTAGCAGGAAAGTTTGGTTGTAAACATGTGTTTGTTGTATATCTGTGGAAATGAGAGGAGGAGAGCATAGCACAGGAGAGTATAGGAGACGAGAGCATAGGAGAGAAGACTGCGATGACCCCGCGGATCGCAAGGTGCGCGAGGGCCCGCAATGCTGCTTGCAGCTTTAATTTTTTTTTTTTTTTTTTTCCCCCTCCGAGATCGCATTTTTGGAGGCCTTAACATGCCCAAAAACTCACCAAACTTGGTAGAAAAATTCATTCGCCCGAAAAATTTTGAAATTTGCTGACTTTTGAAATGCACATATAAAAATGGCTCTATAGCGCCCCCAACGCGTAGCCCCTCTGGCCGGTTTGACACAGGATTATGAAAATTGGCACACATATGTATCACCTCAAGACGCACAAAAAAGTCTCTTGGACCCCCCCTCCAAACCCAACAGGAAGTCCGCCATTTGAAGGTTTGTGGCCATTTTTGGCGATGTGTGACCCTGCTGCCAAACTTTTCACGCCTCGCATACTTCAACGGATTGAGCTGAAATTCGCCGTGTCCACTCAGGACACCATAGGGAATAGACGCATTCCAAAACTCTTACAAAAGTCTGACGGTGTGGCCGGGGCGTGGCCTCAAAGTTTGACCATTTCTGAGGACACAGAAAGTCTCTATAACTTCTTCGTTTTCTGTCCGATCTGTACGAAATGTCACATGTATGATCAGAGTCTGACCCTAAACACATCTATACAACAATATTGAGGCTTTGACAGAGCGCCACCTACTGGCTACACAAAATGTTGTGTTTTCATAGGTTTTTCTGCCTGCCCCCCTGGCCTGTTTTGAGTAGGGTCATGAAAATTGGTACACATGTGTATCACCCCAAGATGCACAAAAAAGTCTCTTGGACCCCCCCTCCAAACCCAACAGGAAGTCCGCAATTTTGAAATTTCTGTTAATTTTTGGCGATTTGTGACCCTCCTACAAAACTTTTCATGCCTCGCATACTTCCTCCAAATGAGCTAAAACTCACTGTGTCCACTCAGGACACCATAGGGAATAGACGCATTCAAAAACTCTTACAAAAGTCTGACGGTGTGGCGGGGGCGTGGCCTCAAACTTGACCATTCGCCATTACAAAGGAACTCACTGTATTTATTGCCCTAATGCGTAGCCCCGCTGGCCAGTTTGACACAGGTTCATGAAAATTAGCACACATGTGTATCACCCCAAGACGCACAAAAAAGTCTCTTGGACCCCGCCTCCAAACCCAACAGGAAGTCCGCCATTTTGACTTTTGTGGCAATTTTTTGCCTATTTTTGACCCTGCTTCAAAACTTTTCACGCCTCACATACTTCATGCAATTGAGCTGAAATTCACTGTGTCTACTCAGGACACCATAGGGAATAGATGCATTCCAAAACTCTTTCAAAAGTATTACCGTGTGGCAGGGGAGTGGCCTCAAAGTTGACCGTTCGCCATTACAAAGGAACTCGCTGTGTTTTATGCAGTACTACCCATATACTTTATGCAATGTGGACAAAATCTTACAGTACTGCTATGGACCTGAGTCTGAACAGATATATATGCTAATAGGATGATACGGTCATAGCGCCACCTACTGGTAGCAGGAAAGTTTGGTTGTAAACATGTGTTCGTTGTATCTCTGTGGAAATAAGAGGAGAGCATAGGACAGGAGAGTATAGGAGACAAGAGCATAGGAGAGAAGACTGCGATGACCCCGCGGATCGCAAGGTGCGCGAGGGCCCGCAATGCTGCTTGCAGCTTTAATTTATTAGTGTTCTCCTCTCTGCCACTGTCACCAGGAAGTCCAGCTTCATGCCAACTACAGAGCCGGCCCACCTGATAAGTTTGCCCATCCTGCTAGCACACCATTTGTTCACGTTTGTTCATGTTACCCCCCCCCAACAGACAACAGCATAAAAAAGTGTACTTGCCACCACAAACTGGTAGTGCCCCCACTGTTCCTGCTTATAATAATGAGTAGATACAGGTCCTACTGCTGAGTTGATGCCTTTCTACAGCATTGTCCAACCCCTCTTGAGAAAAATGCCAGTCTCCTATATCGTCTCCATGTCTTCAAAACTGTGCTTTTACACACTTTTTGCCACGCATGTGTAACCTGGGTGAAAAACTCCAGCTGATGACAACCCGGTCAAACCACAGTAATTGATGGCTTCATCTGCACCACCTTGCCACTTACAGGTCAGTGGGCACTTATAGAACATCCAGTCACCCCTTTGCCAGGTGGGTTGTGTGTGAAAAGTTGTCTCATTACGCTTCCAAGCCAATCCCACCAAGTCCCTGTGATACTCACCAATGAGTCCTGCCATCTCTCACCGCTGTCTTGTAAGAGCCAATCAGCCTTGCAGTGCAGAAACTCCTATAGCCTTGGTTAAGTACCTGAGTGTGACAGTCAAAGCAATTCCTGACTGTTATGCCAGTGAGGCTCAGCATGGCCTGCCAGTCCTTCTCTCCCTGTCACATGACGACCTCAAAGGAAAGCAGCAGCGAGCTGACCCAGTTATACGAGAAGTCATCCATCAAATGGAGACAGAAGAGAAAGTCCCTCCTACTGCAAGACATGAACTTCCTGACCTTGCTCTCTTGTTGAGAGAGTTGAATCGTCTTGAGCTGCAAGATGAAGTCCTGTACAGGAGGAGGCACGACGGAGACCAGAATTCGTTCCAGCTTGTATTGCCAAAAGGGCTCAGAGCCCTTGGTCTGTCAAGCCTACATGACGACCTAGGCCAGCATGCTTGGAACACTTGAACATAAGCAAAAGGTCAGGTGGAAAGACTATGTAAAACCCTTAGTGCATGCTTACAACTGCACTCGGAATGAAGTCACTGGCTTTACGCCTTATGAGTTAATGTTTGGTCATACCCCGCGACAGTTGATCTGGCTTTTGGTTTGCCAGTGCGAAGGTCATTGCACCTCTCACCTCCCGTTTGTTGAGAACCTGAGGTCCCGACTCGAAGCTCCGTGGGAAACATAAGTTAGCAGATAAATGGGAACAAGACATATATGTGGTATTGAAGCAGGCTGAAGACTTGCCTGTCTCACTGTGCGGCCAGAGAACAATGCTGATGGACCAACTCGCACATTGCATAGAGATCTTCTTCTACCATGTTCATTCCTTCCAGCCAGTGTTGATAAGGAAACCTGTGCTTGTTACACCACCCCGCAGTCTGCAAACCCGAAGCCAGAAAGTGACCTACCAGATGAACAGGGGAATTCATCTGCCAAATCCGATGCCTCTCGGCTAATGAGAGAAGAAGAACCCGAGCCTGGAGATAGCTTACCTGCACCTGGAGAAGAAGTACTACTTACCTGTGTTCCTAGAGATCGACTTGAGGAGGAGCCAGTGCTACCTGATCAGGCATAGACATGCCCCAGTCACTCACAGTCATTGCTCAGCCCAACCGAGAAACTGGCTCCGAATCCACTGCTCGACGTTTGTATCATCGGCGCAGGCCACCTGATCGCCTACAGTATTCGGCCATAGGTAATCCACTTATCTCTGTTGTGTAGACATTATTTCATGGTTTAGTTGATGCTTATGGCGAAGCTTTTATTACCGCTGCAGCAAACAATTTGAGTTCTTGCATTTACAATGTTTAGCATGCACTGGGAGTTGCATGCATCTAAAGGGGGGAGGGTGTAACCCGGTGTTACGACCCTGGCTCAGGGGGTAGCAACATGACAGCATAGCAAATGGATTAAAACAAATTTTACAATTATTTACAAATTAATTTACAACAGAACTAAAGAAATATACAAGGTGGTGTGGTGTGGTGTGGCTCTGCTCCTGCTGGCTGAGAGAGAGCATGAAGAGTGGAGGAAGGGCTCTCTTATACCCTCAGCAGATGACCAGGGGCAGCTGATCAGTAGAAGGTCCCTGTTGTTGGGTCTGAAACAATGCACAAGACAAAGCAAAAACAAACACCCCAGTGGACGTAACACCTCCCCCCAAAAAAGAGATGCCACACAAGGCATTTCATCTTTTCCATTAAACATTATTCAAATTTCAGCCCAAGCAGAATTTTGATCAACTCAAGTTAGCCATTTCAACACCACATCTACTTAATTTACAAAAACATATGCCAAAATACTTAGCCAAAAAAAAACCTTAAACCAAATTGACAGTTTTTACACGACTGTGTTTTTACACACCCAAAGTGTCTGCATGAAGTAGTACAACTACACACAAAACGTCATCATGTGCTCTTTCCACTAAACTTTAAACCAAACTATACCAACCAGGAACTATACCAATAGGTTTCCTTAAACGAATAGCATTATGGCCTACGAATCATCTACAGATGCACACAACAGGAAAACCCAGCTACACAAAGTTCATTGGTAGAAGCCAAACAAAATAAAAGCACTACAATGAAGCTGCAGAACTCCCTGTCAAGTTGCAGACACTCAACTCAACAGTTCAAGCCAGCCACAGTCCTCCCAAGAAACAAAATTGAAAATGTAGTAGTAACAAAACTCAAAAAGGTAAACCCCAGTCCCTGACAACTTTCAGGTCTGCCTTATGCCTAACCGTCTTCTGTGAGGTGTACCAGGCTCGAGACAAAGTGCTACACAGTGTGTCCGGCTAGTCTTAATCAGCCACATTGTGCAACATACCCCCAACAGGAAGTGATGTCCCCACCCAGGATTACCTCAAAACAAAAAAGGTAAATTAATAAAGTAGTGAGCCGATGGAAGAACTGACAGATCAGTCCAGCTGGTTCACTCAGTGCCTACCTTACCAGGGTTTATGACAAAACACAAAGGGAGGGACAACCTACACACCACATAAGTAAACTTAGCAACACTTGCCATGCCTAAGACAACAAATGGTTTCAAAATATCCTGGACGAGCCCCCATATGTTCTGACCCTGGCTCAGGGGGTAGCAACATGACAGCATAGCAAGTGGATTAAAACAAATTTTAAATTTATTCACAAATTAATTTACAACAGAACTAAATAAATATACAAGGTGGTGTGGTGTGGCTTTGCTCCTGCTGGCTGAGAGAGAGCATGAAGAGTGGAGGAAG
Organism: Parambassis ranga; assembly: GCF_900634625.1. Classification (NCBI taxonomy): domain Eukaryota; kingdom Metazoa; phylum Chordata; class Actinopteri; family Ambassidae; genus Parambassis; species Parambassis ranga. The sequence continues at coordinate 1,265,226 of NC_041039.1, read as the reverse complement.
GGCTTCCTTATACCCTCAGCAGATGACCAGGTACAGCTGATAAGTAGAAGGTCTCTGTTGATTGGGTCTGAAACAAAGCACAAAAAAAGCAAAAACAAACACCCCAGTGGACGTAACACCCGGGTGAAACACTCGAGCTACTGCTCCCATATATTGTATTGTGGGCTGTGTTGTATTTCTACGTAATGACGTCATTACGTCGGTTGCATCATTGGTGTGCGACTCAGGGTGACCAATCGCATCACTATAACCCGGCAGTGCCAGTCTATGGTAGATGCGAGTCGGACACAAACAGGAAAAGTTTGCAGCAGCAGCCAACTATCGAAGTCTTTATGCGTCGAGTGGATCGTCTGAATTAATTTTGAACTACAGAATTGGCTAGGATTGATGGCGAGCTAGGAATTTGAACTCTCTGCTTAGGCTGGAAGAATATGATTTAGCTCAACATCTGGATCTAGCCCAGATCTCTTCTGTTTTGGAGGAGTGGTAGGAGGCTCTTGCAGCCACCTTTATTTTGAACTTTTGTCCCCTCGCTGTGTGTGGCCCTCCCATTGCCTACACACATTTGATTTCAATAATTTTTTTGGACTTTCCTTTCTGTTTTTTTTTTCCTGTACACTTACAAGCATGGACAATTGAAACACAGTGTTTATTATTGAACTGCAGTATGATTGTGATGGATATGAATGGCCATTTCAGAATCAGAATCAGAATCAGAATTACTTTATTTATCCCCGAGGGGATTTATAATAGTGGGGTTTTTGTTAACTGTTTGTCATTTGTCTATGTCATTTAAATATATACGGTACCAATTTCAGCAAATCATCATCTCCCTGTCTCTCTTTTACTCACTCCCAGAGCCGCTCCTACACTTCTGAGCCACTAGTCCAATCCAATATATCAGGATTTGTAGAGTATATAACAGGGGTCTCAAACTCAACTTACCCGGGGGGCCGCTGGGGGTAGAGTCTGGGTGAGGCTGGGCCGCATTAAGGCCGCATTAAAAAAAAAAGGGTTTCAAATATTCCAAAAAAGTACAACTGGTCCGGAACTCCTCTGCAGCGAGCATGCAGAGACAGAAACGACACGCCGAGCAGAACGGAGGCTGTCACTCCTCAAAAAAAAATTCAAATTAAATATCAGAGAAATACTGATGGGGCAATTAATAATAAAAATAAAATGCACAGGGCAAGCCTCAGCAAATAAGTGTTTGTGAGAAAAAAATGTGCGGGCCGCACTAACACTAAACTTTGATGTCAAGTGGGGGGCCACAAAATATCGGCCCGCGGGCCGCAAACAGCCCACGGGCCGCTACTTTGAGACCCCTGGTATATAACATACATGCTATACATGTATGTGCCACCCTGAGGAGCTGATAATCCAGTTGTGTCAAGGATAGTAGCAGAAAGTATAAGGGGATAAAGAAAGACCAAATAAATGTATACCTACAAGTCTATTCTACCCTGTGACCCTGCACTGCAGGACAAAGAGGGTACAGATGATGGATCGATGGATGGAGGTATATTTTAACATTTTAATTAAGATTGGTGAATTTTGTGCAGCAGGTAGATGATGGCGTTCTCCACACCAATACGAGTTAATAGAAGATGGGGTAAGGGGGGCAGGGTGATGTTAATGTGGGGGAGGTGTGACTGGTTAGTGTGGTTAGGGGGAGGGGGACGAGGAGGAGGTGCATTGTTACAGACAGGTGTTAAAGGTGCATCACAGAAGGGGTGAGGGGCTTCTTCCTGTTCAGTGATGCCTTGATGTCCTTTGTTACCCATGGTTTATTATTTGTGTGAATGTAAGCTATCATGCTTGAGGCCAGCCATCAAGGAGGACACACATGGAGCTTGTGGAGTATGTTACAAGAAATTACCCTTAAAACATTAAAAACCTTACTATTCAATGTCTCTCTCTAGGTAATCGACCCTGTATTATGCTGACAGCTCGTGTGCATCCTGCTGAATCTAATGCCAGCTGGGTGATGAAGGGCACCCTGGAATTTCTATGCAGCAATGATGTGGTTGCCCAGGGTCTCAGGGAGGCTTTTATATTCAAGATCATCCCCATGCTCAACCCAGATGGAGTCATCAATGGCATGTGAGTCAGGGGCATTAACAGCAGAGAGTAAAGATTGTTGTCTTAAATGTCGTCATTTACAATAATATACAATGTACAATAATCCAACCAAGGCTCTAAATACAGACTTGGGCCTTGGTCAAAGCAGCAGTGTGGATCTTTGTCACTAGAACCAATGTTGCCACTGACTGTGTTGACAGAGGAAAATGTGTTGAAGAGTTTTATAGTAGTAAAAACCAAGTGCAAACATGCAAATATCTATAACCAACAAATTTCTGGATATTCAATGAGTCCTCATACACTTTTATTGAGAATGCCCACATGCTTTTTGTACAACAGTGGGTGGAGCAGGTTACCTATAGACTGAGTACAACTTTTCACATAGTTTTCACACCAGAAAATAGGTACTATCTCTCCCAAAGTTCTCTCCCATCATTATTTTTTGCTGTGTCATCTCAGGAGCCGCTGCAATCTTAACTGTGAGGACCTGAATCGCCAGTGGTGTAAACCAGACCCTGAACTGAGTCCAACCATTTACCACACCAAGGGCTTGCTCTACTACCTCAACAGTATAGGACGAACTCCACTGGTAAGATATACATACTACTCTGTATTGTTTGCCTTTGGTTTATCTATGCTGAGAAACAGAAGCATAGTATCATCCATGAGATCAAGTCCACAAATACACTGCACACTAGCATCATAGTTGTTCAGTCTGTACTTTCCTATTTCTTACAGCAAAGGCATTTTAGCCTATACCATACCAGCTGAATGCTAATGGATACTGATTGTTTAGTTCAGACAGAGAGTGCCAGAGTATCCCCAACACCAGATGCGTCCAGTACTGGGCCAGAGCTAGGAAGAAACTTGTCTAAAAGTACCAAGTACACACACAACAGAAAAACACAAAGCCATTTCTCTGTGTGTGATCCAGGTTTTCTGTGACTATCACGGCCACTCACGCAAGAAGAATGTGTTTCTGTATGGCTGCAGTATTAAGGAGACTCTCTGGCAGTCTGGTTCACCTGTTGACACTGTAAGACTGAAAGAGGACCCTGGATACAGGGTAAGACAGACACGGACACTATGGAGGCTCTGAAAAATGCCAGCCTCTTCATCAATGACCTCTATACAATGCTGCAGTTAAACATTTGATAGCACAGATTATACTTCTAGCTATGGCCATAGTCACATGGTCTGCTGTCAATAAGAAACATCTTAATTTAGAATTCAATTAGTCCAAAACAAAGCTACCATATTCTACCTCCATTACAGAAATGCAGAGACCGTCTTTAGGTCTACCTCATTCTTTTTCTGATCAACTGCTATTATAAGATCAAATAAATAATATTTTACAAATTTTTAGAGAACTCAAATAATTATGCTTCATCCAAGTGGTGAAAAAACAGTAATGTTTACAGTATTCTCCAAATGGAACATAGACTTAGCACTGTCACCAGATAAGAAACATGCAAAAATGCCTCCTAAACCTACTACATGACTGAATGACTCATCGTGACTATGGCTTACAGTTTGTCCTGTCCTATCATCTCTGTATGTTACACAAAACAACCAGCTGGTGTTAATTCAGGTTTTGATGTTCACAAATTGTTTGCAAATGTCCTTTAGACATATTGTACCAGCTACTGGACAGGATCCACATATATATAAATGAACAAATTAGGAGATCTGTAAGTTTTATATTCTTCTTTCTTTCCCTAGACCATTTCGAAGACCTTGGATCGTATTGCACCCGCCTTTTCTTTCAACAGCTGCAACTACTTGGTAATTGATTACAGTTTGAATCATGAAAACAATACTTTTCATAATCAAAACCTAATCACACATAATCTGCAGCTTTATCATATTAGTTTTACTTTTATAATAGTAAAAACCAAGTGCAAACATGCAAATATCTATAACCAACAAATTTCTGGATGACATATTCAATGAGTCCTCATACACTTTTATAATGTCATCATTGAACAAAGGTTCCATATGTAAGATTAAATCAGCCAAAGTTTGTCAGTTATGAATATGTATGTATGTATGTATGTATGTATGTGTGCGGTGATGTGGTTCACTTAACAGCTGCAAATTTCACTATTCAGATTCTTGCATAAAGATTTTCACTTTTATTTACATTGTGATCATCGCCTTAAGGCACTTACTAAGTATTAAAGATTTTACAATACATGCATCATCATTATCATTGACCCTATTTATAGTCAAGCTCATAAATACTGTAACTGGAGTTTGGCATTTGGCTGCTGTATACCACCACACATGGTGTACAGATGTGAGTAAAGTAGAGATTTTATGCTTTATTCAAGGTACTTTTTTTACTACTTACATACTGACTGTGGTAGTGTACAGAGACCAAATGCCCAAAAGACGTATCGTTGTTTCAATATTTAGGAACAGGACTGTACACCCCAATCCCTTATTATCATCTTTGACATCACCCTCATCATCTCTCCACCACCATCATCACCATGTAAACTTGTATATTTTACACCATATATTGATTTTCTTTTGATTTGCTGCATTTGTTTACAAAAATGCACAAATTTGTTATCATTTCATCATAGGAGAGCTGTTTTTATTCCAAGCTCAAGATTAAATTCTGGATTTAATTTGTCAGGTGGAGAAGTCTCGCTCTGCCACAGCCAGGGTGGTTGTCTGGAGGGAAATGGGCGTGCTGAGGAGTTATACCATGGAGAGTACTTTCAATGGTTGTGACCAGGGAATATACAAGGTGTCTGCATGCCTGTGTGACTGTGTGAAATCTCCCATAACCGATATTATGAGATAAATTTAAGGCAGCCTTTTCATTATGTTGCCTCTGGTGATAGATGTGGTAACATTGAAGCTCTGGGTGTTGGACTAAATTAGTTGCCCCAAAAGATAAATGAGAATGAGATATTCATGTTCAAAAGTAAGTACCCAGTCTTTTAAATGTATGAAAAAACATAATAACAATCATCTGTAGTAAGTCTTAGAATCACAACCTTAAACAACAACGTATAACTTTTTTCACAGTGCATTCAATTACGCAAAGCCCTCTTTAGGTCATAACTGAGTCAAGATCTGCACTAGACCATAAACCCTTCAGTCTTTTATTTTTCAGTCTTTCTGATGTAGATTTGCTGCTGATCATTGTTCTGTTGTATGACTCTATCTCCACCAAGTTTTAACTGTCAGACGGATGTCCTCACATTTGTCTGTAGAATACTCTGGTAAACAGAAGAGGGGTCATGGTCCACTCAATGACTGCACGGTGTCCAAGCCCTGTAGTTAGTGATGGCTGATCGAGGCTTTGTTGCAGCTTCAACACCTAATTCAAAAAATGGTTACCGTAATTACTTGAGACTTCATGACACAGTGCTTGGGTAGTACATCTGTCAGGCTCAGCTTGAAAGAGGACACAGGCGCAGAATGCAGTGCAGTACTCGAGCAGAGTCTTTATTTAAAAGCCAGGAAGGCAAACTCGATCTCAAAATGAGAGTTCAAAGAAGCAAACAAGACAAGGCAAGGTTACCAGAGGATCGCTAGGTCAAGGCTGGTAATGTGTACACACATTCCCCAAGGAGACGAGACAAACTGGCACCGAGTGCAGGGAGGACGCCCATAGCCCTGCCAGTCCACCAGGTACTGGAGACCTCTGCCCTGTCGTCTCACATCCAGTAGGCGCCGGACGGTGTAGGCTGGCTGACTGTCGACCAATCTTGGAGGTGGAGGAGGTGTGGCAGGAGGCTGAAGAGGGCTGGAGATGTGGGGCTTGAGCTGAGACACGTGGAACACCGGGTGAATCTTCATGGTGCGTGGTAACTGAAGCTTGACAGATACAGGGTTGATTATTTTTATTATTTTGAAGGGGCCGATGAACTTGGGGGAGAGTTTCCGGGACTCAGTGCAGAGCTTGATGTTTGCAGTGGAGAGGTAGACTGACTGTCCTACGTTGTAGGCGGGGGTCTTGGAGTGGTGACGGTCAGCCAGCCTCTTGTTCTGGGCTGAGGAACGGAGCAGGGCAGCTCGGACCTCCCTCCAGATGCGCCTACAGCGCGGTAGTGGTGTTGAACGGAGGGGACAGAGATGTCAGTTTCATCCTCTGGGAAGAGAGGTGGCTGGTATCCCAGGGAGCTTTCAAAGGGGGAGAGACCAGAAGCAGAGGAGGGGAGTGAATTGTGTGCGTATTCTACCCAAGGGAGGTCCGAGCTCCAGGTGGCTTGATGACGGGCGCAGATGCAGCGGAGAGCGGCCTCCAGGTCCTGGTTAGTCCTCTCTGTTTGGCCGTTGGACTGGGGGTGGAACCCTGAGGAGAGGCTGGCAGAAGGACCAAAGGCAGCACAGAAAGCCCGCCAGACCTGAGAGGTAAACTGGGGTCCGCGGCCTGAAACAATATCATTAGGAATGCTGTGGAGGTGGAATATATGCTTAATAAGGAGATGGGCGGTCTCTGAGGCAGTGGGTAATTTGGTTAGGGCGATGAAATGTGCAGACTTAGAAAAACGATCAACAATCGTGAGGATGGTGGTTTTGCCCTTAGAGGGAGGAAGTCCAGTAACAAAGTCTATTGCTATGTGGGACCAAGGCCGGCCCGGCACCGGAAGGGGGTGTAGTTCTCCAGCTGGGGGTTGGTTGCTCACCTTAGCTTGTGCACAGGTTGAGCAGGCTGCCACAAACTCCTGGACATCCTTGGCCAGGCCAGGCCACCAGAAGTGGCAGCGGAGGAAGGACTCGGTCCGGCGGGCCCCAGGGTGGCAGGTCAGGCGGGAGGAGTGAGCCCATTGCAGAACTCTCGAGCGGGGGCTGCTGGGAACAAAAAGTCTGTTAGGGGGGCCCCCACCTGGATCAGGCTCCCTTGCTTGGGTCTTCCGGATCTCTCTGGTGACACTCCAGGACAGTGCACCCAGGACGCAGGAGGGGGGCACGATGGTCTCTGGTTCCAGGGGGGTCTCAGGTGGCTCATACAAACGGGAGAGAGCGTCAGGTTTGATGTTTTTAGAGCCAGGGCGGTAGGAAATGGTGAACTGAAATCTATCAAAAAACAAAGCCCACTGCGCCTGCCTGGAATTCGGCCACTTCGCGGTCCGGATGTAGGACAGATTTTTATGGTCCATCCAGACCACGAAGGGCTGCTCCGCCCCCTCCAACCAGTGATGCCACTCCTCCAGGGCCAGCTTTATGGCGAGGAGCTCCTTGTTACCTACATCGTAGATCCTCTCTGCCGGAGTAAGCCGGCGAGAAAAGAAGGTGCACGGATGCACCTTGTTGTCCTGTGGTGATCGTTGCGTCAGGATCGCCCCCACCCCAAAATCTGAGGCGTCAACTTCTACAATGAACTGGTTGGAGGGGTCCGGCTGGATCAGGACAGGCGCGGAGGTAAACAAAACCTTCAGCCGACGGAAAGCGGCGTCTACATCAGCTGACCAAACAAAGGGGGTGGAAGGAGGCGTGAGACCCGTGAGGGGGGCCGCCACCGTGCTGTAGCCCCTGATGAACCTCCGGAGGAAGTTGGCAAATCCAAGGAACTTCTGTAGCTGTTTACGGCTGGACAGGGTCGGCCACTCTAGCACGGTTTTGACCTTCCCCGGGTCGGGTCTCACCTCTCCTTCTGCCACAACAAAACCTAAAAAAGAAACAGAAGGAGAGTGAAACTCACATTTACCAGCCTTGACAAAGAGGTGGTTCTCTAACAACCGCTGGAGCACTAGCCGAACGTGCCGCCTGTGTTCGGCCAGGCTCCGTGAGAACACCAAAATATCATCAAGGTATGCAAAGGCAAAGCGATACAAAAAATCACGTAGTACATCATTTATAAGATGTTGGAAGACTGCGGGGGCATTAGTGAGGCCAAAGGGCATCACTATGTATTCAAAGTGCCCCAGGTGAGTGTTAAAGGCAGTCTTCCACTCATCTCCCTCCTTGATGCACACCAAGTGGTAAGCGTTGCGCAGGTCCAACTTCGTAAAGAAGCGGGCCTGCTGGAGGGACTCAAAGGCGGAGTTCATAAGAGGCAGAGAGTACGAGTTACGTGTAGTGATGCGGTTAAGTTCCCTATAATCAATGCAGGGTCTGAGGGTTCCGTCCTTCTTACCTACAAAGAAAAACCCCGCCCCTACAGGTGAAGAGGAAGGACGGATGATGCCAGCTGCCAGAGAGTCAGAAATATACTGCTCCATCGACTCCCGCTCCAGTCTGGCCAGACTATACAGCCGGGCTTTGGGCAACGTGGCCCCAGGCAGGAGGTCGATAGAGCAGTCATAGGGCCGATGAGGTGGAAGGGAGAGGGCCCGATCCTTACTAAAAACTGCAGCCAGGTCATGATACTCGGGAGGGACGAGAGACAGATCAGAAGAGGGCGGTGTTTCCGCCGGGCCCGAGGAGTTCGTGGTTGGGTGCTGAGCTGAGCGCAGGCAGGTGGCGTGGCAGTGGTCACTCCAGCCGGTGAGGCGGGATCTGGAACGGCGAGGCAGGCGAGGGAGCTGGAGCCGGCGGGGCAGCTCCAGCGGGAGAGACAGCAGGAGCGAGGGTGGAAAGGAGCAGCTGGAACTGTTGGTTGAGGCGGTCGAGCTGGCCCCCCAGGTCAGCGGCTTGGCGCTGGGAGCTGCCCGAGACCTCCACGAGGGACTGGTGGAGGTGGTCTAGCTGTTCCTCCTGCTGCGCCAGTCTTCGGCCCTGGCTGGCCAGCGCCGAGCGTACTGCCTCCACATCTGCTGCGTCCTTGGTGGCCAGTTTGTACTGTCAGGCTCAGCTTGAAAGAGGACACAGGCGCAGAATGCAGTGCAGTACTCGAGCAGAGTCTTTATTTAAAAGCCAGGAGGGCAAACTCAAAATCACACTCAAGGTGGCAAAAATGCAAAAAGGCAAAACAGGATCTCAAAACGAGAGTTCAAAGAAGCAAACAAGAAAAGGCAAGGTTACCAGAGGATCGCTAGGTCAAGGCTGGTAATGTGTACACACATTCCCCAAGGAGACGAGACAAACTGGCACCGAGTGCAGGGGGGACGCAGACTAAATACAAAGGGAGCAGGGTAGACAACCTGACACAGGTGTGACACATGAGGGAGGATCAGGTAATCACTGGGAGGAGGAGGGAGAACACAAGGAGGGGGGCGTCAAGACACCTGAAAGGAGAGGAGAGTCAGTGATACAGAACTAAACAGGAAATACCAAAATAAAACAAGAAGTAACACAAGCACAAATAAACACAAACCAAATTCAAAACAAGGTTCATGAATTGTTTGGGATCCGCCATGCGCATTCTTGTTCAACTATACTATATGGTTAAATGGTATCAAGCTGACACAATAAAATATATATATTAAATATATATGTCAGTTGACACGTCTGATTATAGAAAGCTATTAGTGATATTCTTAGCCTGACATATTGTGTTATGAATCGTATTCATAATTTTAGTAAGTTAAATATGACTGTGCTGTGGTAAATTAACTTGTCTGACACCTGTCTTATGTTCTGACTGCAGTTTGTGCAGTACTTTCCTACTACAGGTGCTACTATTCACCCTAAATATTTGATCATCAGCAAATGCAATCAGGGGTGAGTTAACACAGTGACAAGTAGAAACATTGGCAATGACCTTAGACAAGCAATTGTTGCTGCTGATCATTCCTGAACAGAATACAGCAGCACAGTGATTAAAAGTGGTATGTAGTATGCCCTGTTTGCTGTAGTGGTACATACCAATCTCTGACTGGCATGTCTCATTGTTGTAGTGGAATATACCAATCTGTGGCTCCTGTGCCTCAACCTACCTTGATTTCTAACTTATGTGCCAAGGCACTGCTCTGTTTATTTTTATATTTGTTCTGTTCTGCCGACTGTCAGCAAGAAGGTTCTCCTTATGAGTCGGGTCATGTTAGAGGTTTCTTCCTGTTAAAAGGGAATTTTTCCTTCTCACTGTTGCTCTTAAGGGGGTTCAGGCTCTGGGTCTCTGTGAAGTGGTTTGAGACAAAAAAATCAATTGAAAACTCTATTATATTAATACATATAAAGTTGCTATATATAATATTACAATATTATGTATTTATTATGATATTTTTTCTATTGTTTTGTGCACATCCACACAAATCACAAGTGTTTTTTTTCAATGAAGATAACATTAAAGTAATCAGACATACAGTCTAGACATTGTTAATGTGGTAAATGACTATTCTAGCTGGAAAAGGCTGATTTTTAATGGAATATATACAAAGGTATACAGAGGCCCCTTTTCAGCAACCATCACTCCTGTGTTCTAATGGTAATGATTAGAAAACTCTTGTAAAATTATGTGAGCACAGCTTAACTGTTATGCTGATCAGAAAAGCTATAGAATGGCCTCGTGACCCCGAAACTTTTAAACGGTAGTATATACTCAAATCTTTCATTTCACAGTGTAAAGCTTTAAAGGTCCCCATTGAGAAGCAGTATTCCCAATTACTCATTAACATTCACCATATACACTACCGTTCAAAAGTTTGAAAAAAATAGACATTTCCAAATACCCCAAACATTTGTGTTCTGAAATGCTCAGTTGTCAGAGTCACTTTGATTTAGACAAGTGCAAGGTTATATCATCTGAGGTGATATTTGCCAGCTATGTTGTATTGGTGATGTATATTGTGTGCAATGGAAAATGTTTTCCATTATTGCACCTGACAGGGCAGACCAAATATATATCTATATCTATATAGATATAGATATAGATCTATATAGATATATAGATATATAGATATATATCTATATAGATATAGATATAGATATAGATATATATAAAATATATAAAAGAATTTCCTCTGGGATTATTAATGCTTTATCTTATCTTATCATATCGTTAAGGAAATAGATATTATATAGAAAAGAAAAGATAAAGAAAATATAATAATAAATACATAATAATGTAATATTATATATAGCAACTCTATTATATATTAATATAATAGAGTTTTCAATTGATTTTTATTTATATAGTACATTTTACAATCAGAATTTTCTCAAACCACTTCACAGAGACCCAGAGCCTGAACCCCTGTAAGAGCAACAGTGACAAGGAAAAACTCCCTTTTAACAGGAAGAAACCTTGAACAGGATCCAACTAATAAGGGAGAACCTTCCTGCTGACAGTCAGCCGGGTAGAGGAGGAAAAGAAGAGGTAGACAGGACAGAGAGGATGAAGGAGAGAGAGAGAGAGTGAGAGAGAGAGGGGAACAAACATGCACAGACGTCATATATTACAGAGAATAAGTATGACAGTTGTTGATGTTGTCAAGCAAGATAAAACCGTGAATATATATATATATATATATATATATAGGCAGTTAATAATAATAGTAACTAGAAAATTTCACAAGAAATTTTGAGTCGGCCAATGCGCGCTCGCCCACACTCTGCCAGTCCATCCATCCCACTTGCCAAAACCTCATAGCCTCAGCACCACCATCACTGCCACATATCAATGATGCCACTGATGACATTTCATGGTTTTACAGTGTTTCTGATTGGTTTTATATAAGTTTTAATAGGCCCTAAAGTTCTGCATTCATTCTGAATGGAGAAATCCTAAAGCTGTGGATGCAACTTTGGCTGCTATTTCATGAAGTTGGGTAAAAGACATGAACACGAGGACTCAATATGATAAAGTTCAAGTCCTTATGAGCTGTTTACAGTTTAAATGAATATTCTGAATATTCTGTGTAGAGGCATGCCAGACTGATAGGCTTCCAAAGTTGGCTGGGTTTTGTCAGGGGTCTGACCGGTTTCCCATTATTTCCTATGAGGAGGGTTATGTCAGTTTAAGTGGCTTGCCTGTGAAAAGGGTAAGTGAGAGGTCTGTGTGTGTGTTTGTGTGTGTGTTGGCAGGTGTGTATAGTGTGTTTCTGCATATTTCTGGGTGGCTTGTATGTAGTTTACCAGGCCTAGTAAGGTCTGTAATGATTTGGAGGCTTTTATTTTGAAAATCTGTGTGTGTGTGAGTGTGTGTGTGTGCGTGTGTGTGTGTGTGCGTGTGTGTGTGTGTGTGTGTGTGTGTGTAAAAGTGTATGTGCATGTCTGAGTGTAGTTGTGTATGTTCCTGTATGGTTGTATATGTATGTGTGTGTGTCTGCCTCTGTATGGATCAATACAGTGTAGTGACATTGGTTTAAATGAGCCCAATTCATTGTTAATGGGAGCGGCCATCTTAGATGATGTAATCAGAGAAGTCAGTTAGCGCACCTGTGGAGGTTACCATGGAAACGGCTCCCTCACTTAGAAATGCCTTGCCCATCAGGATTTTCATCTGAAATCTTGGCCAAATTTAACATGGGAGCGGATGGGAGGAGGGACTGGTGTGCCCTTCGCTTCAGGGTCAGCTGACCAAAAACCGTGGGACACATGGCAAAGAGAGGTGTACCAGCTTGACCAGGACAAAAATCCCTACATTTTGATAGCAAATTTACACTCAACAAAAATATAAACGCAACACTTTTGTTTTTGCTCCCATGTTTCATGAGATGGACTTGAAGATCTAAACTTTATTCCAGATACACAATATTACCATTCCTCTCAAACATTGTTCACAAATCTGTCTAAATGTGTGATAGTGAGCACTTCTGCTTTGCTGAGATAATCCATCCCACCTCACAGGTGTGCCACATCAAGATGCTGATCTGACATCACGATTAGTGCACAGGTGTACCTCAAACTGCCCACAATAAAAGGCCACCCTGAAATGTGCAGTTTTGTCTCACAGCAAAATGCCACAGATGCCACAAGCATTGAGGGAGCGTGCAATTGGCATGCTGACAGCAGGAATGTCAACCAGATCTGTTGCTCGTGCATTGAATGTTCATTTCTCCACCATAAGCCGTCTCCAAAGGCGTTTCAGAGAATATGGCAGTACATCCAACCGGCCTCACAACCGCAGACCACGAGTAACCACACCAGCCCAGGACCTCCACATCCAGCAGGTTCACCTCCGAGATCGTCTGAGACCAGCCACTCAGACAGCTGCTGAAACAATTGGTTTGCATAACCAAACAATTTCTGCACAAACTGTCAGAAACCGTCTCAGGGAAGCTCAACTGCATGCTCGTCGTCCTCATCGGGGTCTTAACCTGACTCCAGATCGTCACCGTAACAGACTTGAGTGGGCAAATGCTCACATTCGATGGCGTCTAGCACCTTGGAGAGGTGTTCTCTTCACGGATGAATCTCGGTTTACATTGTTCAGGGCAGATGGCAGACAGCGTGTGTGGCGTCGTGTGGGTGAGCGCTTTGCTGATGTCAATGTTGTGGATCGAGTGGCCCATGGTGGTGGTGGGGTCATGGTATGGGCAGGCATCTGTTATGGACGAAGAACACAGGTGCATTTTATTGATGGCATTTTGAATGCACAGAGATACCGTGATGAGATCCTGAGGCCCATTGTTGTGCCATACATCCATGAACATCACCTCATGTTTCAGCAAGATAATGCACGGCCCCATGTTGCAAGGATCTGTACACAATTCTTGGAAGCTGAAAATGTCCCAGTTCTTGCATGGCCAGCATACTCACCGGACATGTCACCCATTGAACATGTTTGGGATGTGCTTGACCGGCGTATACGACAGCGTGCACCAGTTCCCACTAATATCCAGCAACTTCGCACAGCCATTGAAGAGGAGTGGACCAACATTCCACAGGCCACAATAGACAATCTGATAAACTCTATGCGAAGAAGATGTGTTGCACTGCATGAGGCAAATGGTGGTCACACCAGATACTGACTGGTTCTGAGTCCCCAGACCGCCAATAAAGCAGAAACAAAATGCACATTTCAGGGTGGCCTTTTATTGTGGGCAGTTTAAGGTACACCTGTGCACTAATCATGATGTCAGATCAGCATCTTGATGTGGCACACCTGTGAGGTGGGATGGATTATCTCAGCAAAGCAGAAGTGCTCACTATCACACATTTAGACAGATTTGTGAACAATGTTTGAGAGGAATGGTAATATTGTGTATCTGGAATGAAGTTTAGATCTTCAAGTCCATCTCATGAAACATGGGAGCAAAAACAAAAGTGTTGCATTTATATTTTTGTTGAGTGTATGTATGTGGAGCACCCAGTGTGGCCACAAAGTGAAGTAGTTTGCCTTTTTTTCCTCTTTTGGAAAAAGGAGGGAAATTTACAGTGCGTGACATCAACACACACTAGAGAGAGAGAAAAAGGTGTTTAAAATTTCAACAAAACGTAAACTGCCATAGCTCCTAAACTAAACAAAATTGAAACACAAATGTCTTTAGAAAAATGTAGGTCTACTGCTGCTGACCCATTTAAACGTTAAATCATGTCTGTAGGTGACAGTATGGCTGAGTTAGAAGGCCACAAAGACACCCTGGTTTTGTGGCTGAGGCCATGTCAACATGTGACTGTATCTATACCTATCAGCCCTTCACACTATGTTTTAGGATAACTATACACTTTACTAAACAGAAAGGTTTTAAGTCTGGTCTTAAAGGTGGAGGTGGCGTCTGCCTTTCGGCACATATGATACTATCAGATCCTTTGAAGTTTATTCTTGACCCCACTGGGAGCCAGTGAAGAGAAGCCAACAGGAGAGATATGATCCCTTTGTCTGATTCCTCAAGATGGAGCAATATTGGCACAGGATGGACAGAAACTCAGGACTCTGTTAAAAGTTGGTTGTGGGTTGGGGCCATCCACCATCTCAGTCGATTCTTGGCAGTGTATATGAAACAATAGATTATCTCACATATTGAGATGAAACTCTTCTGTCCTCATGGTGGCATGGTATGGTATGGCATTACTTTGGCAAAGGATTACTTAGTAAGAGATCAATACGTATCAAAAAGAGCAAAAGAGGCTTACCACATACCACTTTTAATCTCACTGTCTCTCACAGAATATGACGTGGTCAAAGTGCAGATCCTAAACCTACCCAACTGTTATGATATACATATGAAGCAAGTAAACATAAGTAATAGTAAAGATGGTATATTCAGTGGTTATAGTAAAAGAAAGAATTAAGCACTTTAACTTGTTACTCTTGTATTTGGTGTTAAACTAATGTCCTTCCTAGAGTTGTTTTTGTCACCAGTGATGTTGTGCTAATAGCTTTGTTTACATATATTTATATTTCTTTCTGCAGAGCTTGCAGACAGGAACCAGGGAACTGCAGGAAATGGGGGTGAAGTTTTGCCATAGTCTGTTGTCCTTGGTCAAAGACATGACAATTCTTTACAGCAACAGACTCATTCACCACATCAATCTGGACCACAACATCTTGGACCACAAGTCTCACAAGTAAGCCCACTTTTCCTACATATAAAGAATAAAGTCCTAGGATCAATCAGACATACAGGCAATCCAGAGGCTGATAATCCATGAAGGACATTACACAAAGAATATAAGCAACTAAGCAAAAAACACTCCAAATCAAGACTTAGTGGCTAGGCTGAAACATTACTACAACGTAAGTGACTAAACAATCTAACAAAGTGTGGAGATGACAACAAAGCTGAAGGCTGGGGACACACTATACAACTTTCTTTTTCAAAAAGACTAGGAGGACACACTAGCAGACGGCAGTGTTTTTATACTGATGGGGGTCACACACTTAACAACTGCTTCTGATGAGGGATGACAGACTACAGGATTTATCAAACCAACTAAAGCCAACTGAATGCAGCAAACTCTTATGATGGCAGGTTAAGGTTAGGGTCATGGTGACCATAGGCGTAGCTGCCATTATATCAGAGGTGGACGTGCCACCCCCACATTTTAAAATGGCCTGTTTGGACCCACCCACATTTACTGAGTAGGAAACTCCACCTAACGCTGTTTCAATTGCTCGTGAAAAAGTTGGTTGTTCCACTTGGTTCATAAGAGAATAACCTCACTGCTGAAATCCACTCCATGTTTTCTTGGTTACCACAGCGCTGCAATACCGTTACTATAGTAACGGACCTAACAAAGCCAGTGGCTTTCTTCGGGCAAGCATAAAACACTGCAAAGAGAACCGTCAGTGCTGCTCGAAGCTGGAGGAGGTAACGTCAGTGTCATCCCACAAAGTCCAGCTCATGCTAAAACCTTACTGTTTTGTCACATGGCCCCAGGTGACGTTAGGTTGATGTTAAATCAACTTAGAAAAGTTGGGAGGAAGCTGCTGTTTACTTTCAGTTACAGTAGACAGTATTATTTGTCTGATGACATGTTGTTTGCCTTTTCTGCTGCCTCCCCACACACAATGGACATGAGGAGATTCCTAACAAAGACACGGAGAGTTAGAGTTGTTTTCAGCATTAACCCATATTGTAATGAGGCCAGGTTAGCTCCTGTTAGCCTGCTAGCATCAGCCTCGCCCAGCCAGTGCACATAGCCACCTGCTTGTATTCTTATCAGCAAGAATAATATACATGTAATGGACCGTCAGGACACAATGGTGCATTATATGAACAGGGGAACACTGGTGTAGCAGATAAGGCAGTGCATCATTATAATGCAATTTCCCCATTGTGG
Source organism: Parambassis ranga (assembly GCF_900634625.1). Taxonomy (NCBI): domain Eukaryota; kingdom Metazoa; phylum Chordata; class Actinopteri; family Ambassidae; genus Parambassis; species Parambassis ranga. Next base: position 1,248,633 of record NC_041039.1, on the reverse strand, counting down.
GACTAATAAAGGTTTCTTAATCTTAATAAACATCCACAAGGTTTGTTGTGAATTGAGCAGTTTTATAAGCAAATAAAAATAAAGACATGCATTTTTTTTGTAAGTTAGTATTTTTAGTGTTTCTGTATTACCTGCATTAAGCAGAGTTTGGTTCATGGCCCAATTTTTCTATGGGATTTGCAAGGTTTTTGTCTCTGTAAATGAGGCCTCAGATATGGAGGCTTTGTATAATCTGTTAGTGTAGTAGTACCAGAGTGGTTGACAAAACTGTTGTTTCACTTGGAATTAGCTTCTGTATGTCACCGTGTTTTAAAATCAATGAGTTTTTGTTGAATCTGTCTCTGAAATAGTCATTAAGTGTTTACTTCTGTAGGTAAGTTTAACAACCTGTTAAAATCCAGGAAATCGCAACTACTTCATATTATTATATTATATTTCATAATATACTAATGTACTTTTTTTCACCACCCACCCACAGAAGGTGTCCCCCCCCCCCACATTTTTAATGCTTTCTACGCAACTGATGGTGACAGTTTACAACCATACAGCTGGTGGCTATATTGCATCATTTTGTTGTTTACTAACCGCCAACAAATTTCCCCGAGAGACCTTCCCAAAGGGATTAATAAAGTGTATTTTATTCTATTCTATTCTAACAAACTCAAAGAAAAAAAAGGAGGCAGAGAAAAAAAAACAAGAAGCAAACAAAGACGGAAGATTTGCTCACTGCGGTTGTTGTCTGTGCAGCTATCTGCTCGGAAAAAAAAACATCATCAGGAAAAAAGGGTTTGGATCAAGTAGTGAAGGAGTATGCCGTTGTTTTGGTATAACTGCAGCTTCCCATCAACTTCTGTTGCTACTTCCTGTGTCACACTCTCAACCCCACTGGTTTTTGACAACACATGTTTGCAGTTGGGTCCGTGATCAGTTCACATTACACAACTGCATCCACAATCAGCCCGAAAAATTCTAACGTTTGATTAACTGTGACTGAGATTGGGTTGGGTCTGTTCCCTTTACACACTTGAAGATTCACATCTTCACCCCGTCACACATTAACAGATTTTGTTTGACAACACGACAACTGTCCTGAACTGGTGCAGAGGGAATCATGGGTAAAGTCGGTTAAACAATCATGTAGTTTGTCCCCAGCTTCAGTATGACAGATGGTAATTAGCCGATGAACTACAGGTGTATCAGCTACAGGTGAGGAGGCCAAACACACACACACACGAGGAGAGAGAGAGAGAGAGAGAGAGGGTAGAGCATGATAGAACCCCACCACTTAACAGGAGCTTCCAAAAAAATGATGAAGAAGACATTGCTAATAGTTTTGTAAGAATGTGAGGTAGGTTTTATCAGTGAAAAAGGATAGTTGCAGGGGTAGGTTTTCTTTTGGATTTTAATAACAGAGTCATGGCTGTGTTCATGTGTTTCACCTGTCTACTCAAAATTATGTAGGCTTTGAAGCACCTGATGGACATGGGACTATAGTAAAGCTAAAAAAAAAAGAAAGAAAATGAGAATGTTGTTTCAATACCACAAATTAGTTGAGAAAAAAAAAATCTTTACCCAAAGCCTGGAAGACAGCTGTACAAACAGCAGTAGTAGATAATTTTAGTGTCTAAGTCATGTGTTAAAAGACATTTTCATTCTTCCACTTTATCCACAGTAATTAATAAACATTCTATAGGTCCAGCTTATTAAAGATAGTTGCTCCCTGCAGAGGCATAAAAGCAGCAGCGAATAAAGGCAGAGTGTGTTTATTGTTCACTACCTGAAAATCAATACATTTTCTGAGAATCCTATGTTTCTTGTAGACAAAAAATCTGCTCCCAGAGGTGAGGGAGATGACCCTGCTGCCAATGAGTCTTTAATGTTAGAGTTAACCAGCTGCAGGAAACTTAATGGTACAATCACACTTGCTTTATGGTGGCAACCACAGGGCTTTAGGCTTACTAAAACCTCTGTTATACTGTAGCACACTGAAGAGTTGTTGTAATTAATTACCCTACCTGCAGATCAATTAATATTGAGATTGTGCAACTTTACCCAAGGGTGTCGTAGAACTAGAGGATCAAGGCAGGCTGAGTCTAAAAGGTAATCTGGGCTAACAAGCTAACTTTAAGTGTACAGACCTTTAAAAGACTCTTCAAAGACTCTACTTCAATACTAGCCTGGGTTACTATCTGAAAGTCGAAAAACACTCAAAACCAAAAGTGTCGCTGACAAGAGCATACTAGGAGGGGTGTTTAATTGAGTACCTCTACCAGTATAATAAGTCCCTACTTTTGGCCACATGGGAAAAGTGGCCAAGAAATGACCTGATTTTATACAACTCAGCCACTCTGCAGGGGTAAATGAGGTTCTGCTGGTCATACCTTGGTGCCAGATACCGTATCACACCTCTCGGAAGTGGATTCAATTCAATTCAATTCAGTTTTATTTATATAGCGCATTTTACAATCAGAAATTGTCTCAAAGCACTTCACAGAAACCCAGAGCGTGAGACCCAGAGCCTGAACCCCCTTAAGAGGAAAAACTCCCTTAAAGAGGAAGAAACCTTGAGCAGGACCCGTCTACTTAAGGAGGAACCATTCCTGCTGCCAGTCGGCCGGGTAGAGGAGGAGAAGAACAGAAAGACAGGACAGAGAGGATGAAGGAGGGAGAGAGAAAGAGAGAGAGAGAGAGAGAGAGAGAGGAGCAAACATGCAGCAAACATGACACAGTACAGAGCAAACATGACAAGCAAGATGAAACAAGTTATTATATTATAATGGATATCTATATATATCGTCAGTCCATAAGTAGTAATAGTAATTTGATAGTGATCAAAACAAAGATGAGTAGCAGGGGCTAATGAAGTCAATGAGCACAGGAGAGTTCAGGGGCCGGACTGTAGTTCAGCATGCAGGTCTCGAGACCTGCAAAGAGAGAGAGCGAGAGGCACAAAACTACGAGGAAGACAGTGAACACAGATTGTGAGATGATATTACCAGTATGAGGAGAGGTCAGAGGGTGGGAGGGAAACTGCTCAGTGGATCGTGTTTGTGCCCCCCGACAGCGCAGGCCTAGAGCAGCATAGCTGTGCTAAAAGTTAAGATTTTAGTCTAGTCTTAAAGGTGGAGGCAGTGTCTGCCTCTCGGACCCAGATTGGTAACTGGTTCCATAGTAGCGATGCCTGATAGCTAAAAGCTCGTCCTCCCATTCTACTTTTATGAATCCTAGGAACTACAAGTAAACCTGCACTCAGAGATCTAAGTGTCCTATTAGGAACATATGGTACTATCACTATATGTAGGGCTGTGCGATTTGACGATAAATGATCGTGAAGGATTTGAACATATCGGCGATCTACCGGACAGATCGTTTTATCGTCCATAGAGCAGGTTCTATTAATTGCAGTTCTATGTTCACGCAGACACTACGGCTGAAAACGAAAAGAGAACGGAGGAACTGGTCCCTAAAACGGACTCCACCTTTATGTTCGGTACTGGTTCTGTTTCTTCTAAGCCCGTGTGTGTGTATGTGCGCGCGACGTGTGTTGCAGTGGAAGGGCCACGTGTATATGAATGTATTATAATGCTACGAGCACGTACGCGCCCACCTCTCTGAACATTACCAGCTCGTTATATTCCGGTTCGCTGCTGTTGTGCCGTCAGCAGCTCTTCTACACCTGTGTGTTTCTGTGTGTGTGTGTGTGTGTGCACTGGGAGGGCCGCGTGGGTACATCAGATGCAGACAGAGGCAACAGCTAATGACGTCACCAAAACAATAAGGCAGGCATTTGATGAAGAGGCTCCATATGAGGACTCTAGTAAACGGTGGACAGAGGTGACACCAGCAGCTCCGTTTTTCCTTAGATATGATTCCCATTAAAGTTTGATCATTTGTTCTAAATCACATTGAACTTTAGGAGTTACTTAAGTATCCATACTGTATTTATTGTTTAACCTTAGGAGGCACACTTCAGTCTGTTTAAATGACTGTTGAATAATACTTTACAGAATTACATTAGTCTTCTTTTTAACCTATTTGAAATAAAACTTTATTTTGTTCTGTAATTGTTATTTTCATGTGTATTGAAAACTAATACTGAGTGCACGAGTTGTCGTTTGCCTTTAAAATCTACTGAAGTGACAGAGTAGGCTACCTGAAGTCATTTACACAGAAACATGCAAATTAGTGTCAATGTAAAAACAAATCGTGATAAAATCAAATGAAGTGTATTCTTGAGCCCACTGGGAGACAGTGATGGATAAATACAGCTGGGTATCATCAGCATAACAATGAGTAAAAGTTTATGCCATGCTTCTGGATGATGTTTCCTAGAGGGAGCATGTAGAGGGTGAACAAGATCGGTCCGAGCACAGAACCCTGTGGAACACCGTGATTAACCCTTGTACCTGTGGAGGAAACATCATTAACATGAACAAAGTGAAAACTGTCAGATAAATATGATTTAAACCAGCGCAGTGCTGTTCCTGTAATCCTAATCTCGTGTTCTAATCTGTGGAGCAGGATACGATGATCTACTGTGTCAAAGGCAGCACTAAGATCCAGTAGAACAAGTACAGAGACGAGTCCACAGTCCGATGCCATTAGGAGGTCATTAGTGACTTTAAGCAGTGCTGTTTCTGTGCTGTGATGGGCTCTGAATCCAGACTGGAAAGCATTGAGCAGACTGTTCCTATGCAGGTGGTCATTTAGCTGACTTACAACCACTCTTTCAAGTATTTTAGAAATAAAGGTGAGGTTGGAGATCGGTCTGCAGTTTCCTAAGATGTCCGGGTCCTGTGAAGGTTTTTTTAAGTATCGGAATGATCACAGCAGTTTTAAAAGCCTGCAGTACATATCCTGTTTCCAGAGACAGGTTGATCTGTCCTAATGTAGAGTCTCCAATCAGAGAAATAGCATCCTTGAGGAGCCGTGATGGGATCGGATCCAAAAGGTAGTAGGTTTAGACTTAGTGATGCTGGTGGTCAGCTCAGGGAGGTCGATGGGCACAGAGCAGTCCAGAGTTAGATCAGATCATCTGTTTCCAGAAGTGGCGGTGTATCCTCAGTGGTCACAGAGAGATTGTGGTTGATTAGTCCTCTAATAGTAGTGATTTTATCAGTGAAGAAGCTCATTAAGTCTTTACTACTAAGAGCTGCAGGAATGCGAGGCTCCACAGAGCTGTGGCTCTTTGTCAGCCTGGCTACAGCGTTAAAGAGAGAGCGTGGGTTGTTCTTGTTTTCTTCTATTAGTGATGAATAGTAGGCTGTCCTAGCTTTACAAAGGGCCTTCTTATACGTCAGCAAACTGTCTCTCCAGGCCCTCTGGGATTCAACTGATTTAGGAAGTATAAATACAAAAGAGAGATAATAGAGAAAATACTATAAGATGTTTGGGGTCATTTGTTTGCTGAGCATAACTTAATATATCACAATACTTCTCTTTGTAGCTGTTTTGAAGATGATGAGCCTCCATGCGTTGAGGAGATTGAGTATTCCACATACTGTCCTAAACTCAAAGGCAGTGATCTGGACTCTGCTGTCGACGGCAACATCAACAGTGTTGATGAAGAGGAGGGCAACGAGGGAAAATGTCAGCAAGACTGTGTTAGCCAGTCACCACAGTCAACCACAAAGGGACTCTTATTTCATCAACAGTCCAGGGAGGCACCTTTTGAAGCACTCAGTGAGAAAAGAAATACATATAACAGTGTGAGCATTGCCAACGGACAAATAACTAGCTCAGGGTTCTAGTCAGAAAATCCTTGTTATTTGTTACACTTAACCCTGAAGTACAGTCATTACTCTGTTGCTTGTGTTGGCATCCTCATACTCCATACACTCGTACGGTTGTTTACCTTGCTCTGCACAGTTGTGTAGCACTCTTTGTAATGTGTAATTTGTACTTGTTGTACTACTTTATATTGTTTTCAAAATACTGTTGACCTGTGCATAATGTAATGAAACTTGAAGCTTAGCATGCCTTCTCCCTAATGTTATCTTGCAAATATGAACAACATTAATTTGTGACATGGATCATGGTCAGTAAATTGTCCAATTGTTGTAGTGCACAGGTACATTTATTAGCTCTCAATATGAAGCAACCAGATAATCTACAATTTAGCACAAGCCTAGCAGGGCTTGTAGAAAGAAATCATTGCCTGTCATGTTATAGGTTTCTACCTTGTTTAACAGTTCTGTATTTAAAAACACAATATAAATCGTCTGATTGCAATGGGTCTTGTAGGTGTTGGACAGATGTCCACATTTGTCAACTAAATAACTGCAAGGAGCCCATCCTGTGGCCGCAGAACAAGCCCAAATCATCAGCCCTCCACCACTATACTTGAGAGTAGGTATGTGGAGTATGTGGACAGTGTGTATGAGGTGTTTCTGTGTTTGGTTTTCAGCAGACATGGTGGTTGTTTGTGAGACCAAACAACTCCACTATGGTCATCTGTCCATAAGACATTACTCCACAAGTGTTGTGCTTTGTTTAGAAGCTTTTTTCTGAACCTCAGTTGACCTATATATGTGCTTTCTGGACACCTGAAGTTGTACTTGCCTAATACAAAGACCCACTAGAATTAGATGATTTTTTTATTATCATTTAAGGCCTTGAAGAGTGTTTGGTGTTTGATCACGTGTATTATCATAACTATGGTGTTTCATACGGTGTTCTCCTGTGCTTTGGCCTCCCTGGTGGGGAGATGTTTTTTTTCAGTGATGTTGATGCACCTGTGTCTCATCTCCTCATCAGCCCTTGTGATTCTCCTTTTCCCTCAGACCACATACCATTGCTGTTCTCTGCATTCCTGCCTAGTCACTATGCACCACCAGCCAGCTAAGCTTCTCACTCCCTCACCTACCTCTATTAAAGAGTCAGTACTTACATTGTTATCAATAAATCATTTTAACCCTCCTATCTGTCTGTAATCTGCCTTTGGGTCACCCAATTAACCAAAACATGAATAATCTAGCCAGCATGGACCCAGCTGACTCAGACACACTAACCTCAGCCCTCAGCACTCAAGGATCCTTTGTTGGAAAGCATGACAAAATCCTTAAAATCCTTACTAATGTAATAAAAACATTGCACTTTGATCTAAACTCAAAATTGTAACAGAGACATCTAAAACCTATGAATGATCAAAAACAGTAACACAGGGGAAAACCTGCTACCACTTAGCTCATTCGAATCATTTGATTCCAAAATGTAAAGGCAGTTAAACAGTTACAAGAGTTACATCAGAGCTTACTGTCAGTAGCTACTAACTCAGTGGATGTTTACATTGAAGATGCAGAGTCTGAGAAGGACGAGCCAGCCCTGCAGTGTGTGTTTTACAGAGGTCTCCACCTCCAGCTCATCTAGCATAGTTTACGTACGCTGCGCGTTCATGGATCGCATGCTTGCAGCTGAAACTCAGACCTCACCTGGCAACAAGAAATTGTATTTTCTGATTGGTCGATAGGTTGCTAATTCCAGACTGCTGTACCAGCGCAGTATTTCTGCCTTTATTTGACTTATTTATAGGACAGTTTATAAGGATTTCTGTGCGGTGAAGTTATTCATCTCTTTGCGTGAGAAATAACATGTGTGGCGTGTGAGTGTAAAAACTATGAAATGCGTATGTCAATGCGTGAGACTTGAGAGCCCTTCAGCCGCACACAGAGAAATAAATTCAAGAGGCAACGTAACACTAAAAATGTAGTGATTTATGTAGGCCCTCCTCTCATGGTCGGCAACAGAATAGACACCACATTGTTTTTATTAACAGAGACAACGACTAAACATGCACTGACATGTTTTACTATATTTATTTTAGAAACCTGACTGTACAGAAAGTCAGAGTTCCCCCTAAATGTCTTAAAGTAGGCTTTCAGGTGAGCTTGGCTCCCCTTAGCTCCCTTGTAATTTGAACACTGCTTGTATCTGTTAACCCTCTAGTTGGCAAACCGACTATATCAACTGGCGGTGTGCACATGGCCAGTGCCAATGGGCCAACTTGTGGGCACACACACCACGTGTCTTTGCTCTGTCCAGAGGGATGAGAGCAAGATGGTCAGTACTGATCCTTTCAGTTTAGCATTTTGTGTTTGCTTTGCCATTTTGTTATTAATTGTATTAAATAAATATAATGCACACCGTTTAGGTCTGCTGTCTCTTCTTCAGGCCCGGGTAACATTATTGTTGCTTCCCCTCATCCCCTGGACTAACCAGGGGAACGTAACACTCTCAAACACTCTTACCACCTGAGCTATGGCCACACTGGCCTATTTTCAGTCTAAAATGACATTAAACTGGTGGCTCTCATTAACACTTGCTTTGTTGTTTCACATGTACATCCTCCTCTAAAGACTCTCATGCACTTACAGTTCATTTCTGAGAACATAACTCGCTTCACCTTGCCTAATAGTAAACGGGTCACGGATGATCCAATGAATCCAAAGTCAACTCTGACTCAAATCTGGCAGAGAAACTTTCCTCAGCTAAACTTCTTCATGTTCTCTGTGGCATCGCTGTCACCCACTGTCTTAGGTGTGCTAAAAAATAGCAGCCTCCCCCACAACAACTTGACAGCCTCACAAACACAAAGCCTAAATATCGCAGTCGCCCACTAGTGGCTTGTCGCTGTGTAGGTAATATATCAACATTGACAAAAGCTACATAACTTAGAAGAAAATTAATACATTCATATATCAAATAATATTTATTACAACACTAATGAGTGTCGTACTTTCTTAGCAAAACCACCAGAAAATTCACCCCACGCCCCTTCTTTTCCCATCAGCCTAGTTGTAGTCTGGACAAACTGTATCTCCATACTGCCAAGCAGTTAAACTTACATCAAGTTGGTTAAATGAGATTCCTTGGCTGCTTTAACTCTCATCCTATCATCCTGGCACTAAACCTGTCATCCTCTCCAGACAGTTTTCTCTATCTCTCTCTGAGCTTGAATCCACCCTGCCTTCGAGCTGTGTGGTCAAACCTCACAGCAACCATACAACAAAGTGTGCTGTTTCTGCATGTTGGTGTGCTGGCTGGTAGGCTTTAGCCTAGACTATTAAACTACACAAATGCTTGAATGTTGTATAGAATAGAATAGAATGTTTTTTATTGTCACTACAAGTACAATGAGATTAAAGCTGTCATCCAGTTTCAGTGCAAAAAAGCAATATATAAAAATGTATAAAAGATATTAAAAAGAGATATTAAAAAAGATATTAAGAAAAATATTTACAATATAAATATAGAAGTCAGTGCTGCATCTATGTTTTTCTTCTTTCCTCTAATTCTTCTGTCTTGTTTACTCCCTTGTCTTCTCTTTTACCTACTCTTTTAGCTACTCAAGGTTTCTTAACATTGGTATGTACTTTGAAATGCCCTCAGCAGATGAGTTTCCTGCATGCTTCTCCTGTGTTCTTTCTTTGCTGAATCCGTCCAATAAAAGTAAAAGAACAAGATTGGTTGTTCCTGCTCAAGGACTGCCCCAGTGTTTTGTGATGCTTGAATGTAGGATTCCAACAGCAGGGCTGGTAAAAGTCCTTAGTTTCAAGAAAGTGCAACCCACTGAAGTGCTTTGTTGTCTGGATGAGTCTTTGCAGAGCCCTCTGGTCCTACATGGTGCAGCTTGCAAACCAGAGTTGCAGTATGTGATCATTCTCTCCACAGTTGAGCTGTCAAACTTTTCCAGCAGTTTTTGTGGCTGATGGGGACTTTTAAATTTCCTCATAAAGAGGTGCTGTTGTCCCACCTATTGGAGTGGTTCTTTAGAAACTACCAGCCATGTAAAGAATAGTATCCACTAAAGCCCAGCATAAAGGTGGCGAATGTTCAATAAAAATACCTCTGTGAGAAGCTAATGTTCTTAATAGCATTTAGGTAAGACTTTTCTACTATTGTATAAGAAGGGAAAAGCTAGAGGTATATCTGGCTGCCAATTGGCCTGTCCTGTCTGCTGTGCCGCTGTGAAAATGAGGGAGGACCTGAGGTGTGGACTATAGAACAGGGAGAAGTAAAGTGCATGCACACAGGCAGGACTGTGACATTCCTGTATCAGAATCAGAATTCTTTTTTTTTAATCCCACAGGGGAAATTCTTTGTTGTTACAGATAAGAAGTGAACGATGGCATAGAGTAAAAAAAAATAATATTTAAGTATCATCCCTGAGTTTTAACTAAGCTCCTAGAGCTGGTCAGCACTTTGTGGAGAGAGTAAGAGGGTACAGTCCAGCAAAGTCTTTATTTTGGACAACATCCTCCTCTCAGACACCTTTGTCAGAGTCCAGTTCCTCACCCACAACATGGCTGGCCTTCTTGATGATTCTGTTGAATCTGTTGATATCCCTCACCCTCAGACTGCTGCCCCAGCAGACAACAGCACTGGCCACCAAAAACTCATAGAACATCCTCAGCATCGTCCTGCAGATGTTGAAGGACCTCAGCTGCCTCAGAAAAAAGAGGCCACTCTGGCCCTTCCTGTAGACCAGGGGCCCAAGTGGGCCAGAACGGTCCAGTACGGCATTCCGGCAGTTTCTATGAATAGATATACGTTCGGAAAACGATTAAATAGTCTTATAGTTATGTTGTAATTTTTCGAAGATGCAGGTTGTCTGGTTGTTTCCGTCATTCAGATATTCAAAAAAACAACCAATTAAATCCCCTCTCCCTCTCACACACTCACCACTTTGTTCTGCTGTACCTGTGCATGCAAAGAAAGTTGCATTCACAGTTTCTGTGACCTGGAACGGTACATCAGTGCATTCAGAATTTAGTACAGGGCTCAACCATCATTGGATGGAGGAGGATGAGGGAGGAGAGGACCCAAACAGAGGATTACAGATTATTTTCAAGCATACAGAATGATTTGAACATTTTAGTGGGCATAAGTTATGTTATCTAGAGGGGTGGATATGTAGCAAAGTATTGTTAAGTTAAGGAAATTAAAGAAAAACTTTGTCTGAAGTGATAGTAGTCCCAGCATTGCGAAGAACATACACAAACATAAATATTATGGTGAACATTATATATGTAACAAACATACACCCCCTCCTTTCCTTTCTAAAATCCAACCTTACTTTTATGTAATTAATGAATAAAGCTCTATATTATGTGACAAAAATATTGTCAAAGTTTTTAAATTGTACTGTATTGTACTACCGTTTTGGTTCCCCATGCATCCATCCAACCACATATATATATATATTCGGACCTTTGCTTCAAGAAATTTTCTCTAACTGGACCTTTCAACTTGAAATTGAATACCCCAGCTGTAGACAGTGTCCACATTCTTGCACCAGTCCAGTACACCCCTAAGTACTTGTACTCCTCCACCACCTCCACACTGACCCCTTTTATGTTGGTAGGGGTTACTGGAGCCTTTATATGTGGTTACAGACCTGTGTGGGTGGGTCTGGGTAAAACTTAAAAAACTTAAAAACAATAGCACTAAATGTTTCCATACTTACCTGTGATGTTCTGGCTGACTGGGCCAGGTGTGTCTAACGACTGGCTAACGACTATGAAACTGCCGGAGGGGGACTGGTTGACAGCCCTTTGTTCTTACTGTGAGTATGTGCAAACTTCCTGGGAATGGATGGAATCACTGCATTGTATGTGGTAGAAAGATGATGTCTGAGGCCACCACCTCTGTTAAGGGAAGGTTTTTCCAGCTTAACATAGATGGCTTCCTTGACTCCTCTTTCATACCACCTTTCCTCCCTGTCTAAAATGTGAACATTGTTGTCCTCAAAGGAGTGTCCTTTGTCTTTGAGGTGGAGGTGAACAGCTGAGTCTTGTCCTGAGGAGGTGGCTCTCCTGTGCTGAGCCATTCTTCTGTGGAGTGGTTGTTTAGTTTCTCCAATGTACAGGTCAGAGCATTCCTGGTCTATACTCTCCTGTCCTATGCTCTCTTTTCCTCTCATTTGCAGAGATGTACAACAAACACATGTTTACAACCAAACTTTCCTGCTACCAGTAGGTGGCGCTATGACCGTATCATCCTATTAGCATATATGTTTGTTCAGACTCAGGTCCATAGCAGTAGTGAAAGATTTTGTCCACATTGCATAAAGTATATGGGTAGTACTGCATAAAACACAGCGAGTTCCTTTGTAATGGCGAATGGTCAACTTTGAGGCCACGCCCCCGCCACATGGTAATACTTTTGAAAGAGTGTTGGAATGCGTCTATTCCCTATGGTGTCCTGAGTGGACACAGTCAATTTCAGCTCAATTGCATGAAGTATGCGAGGCGTGAAAAGTTTTATAGCAGGGTCAGAAATCGCCAAAAATTACAAAAAAAATCAAAATGGTGGACTTCCTGATGGGTTTGGAGGGGGGGTCCAAGAGACTTTTTTGTGCTTGGGGTGATACACATGTGTGCTAATTTTCATGATCCTGTGTCAAACTGGCCAGCGGGGCTATGCGTTAGGGCAAAAAATACAGGGAGTTCCTTTGTAATGGCGAATGGTCAACTTTGAGTCCACTCCCCCACCACACCGTGAGACTTTTGTAAGAGTTTTGGAATGCCTCTATTCCCTATGGTGTCCTGAGTGGACACAGTGATTTTCAGCTTGATTGGATGAAGTATGCGAGGCGTGAAAAGTTTTGTAGCAGGGTCACAAAGCCCCAAAATCACGGACTTCCTGTTTGTTTTGGAGGGGGGGGTCCAAGAGACTTTTTTGTGCATCTTGGGGTGATACACATGTGTGCCAATTTTCATGACCCTACTCAAAACAGGCCAGGGGGGCAGGCAGAAAAACCTATGAAAACACAACATTTTGTGTAGCCAGTAGGTGGCGCTCTGTCAAAGCCTCAATATTGTTGTATAGATGTGTTTAGGGTCAGACTCTGATCATACATGTGATATTTCGTACAGATCGGACAGAAAACGAAGAAATTATAGCGACTTCCTGTTTCCTCTGAAATGGTCAAACTTTGAGGCCATGCCCCGGCCACACCATCAGACTTTTGTAAGAGTTTTGGAATGCGTCTATTCCCTATGGTGTCCTGAGTGGACACGGTGAGTTTCAGCTCAATTCGATGAAGTATGCGAGGCGTGAAAAGTTTTGCAGCAGGGTCACACATCGCCAAAAATGACCACAAACTTTCAAATTAAGATTAAGATTAAGATTAAGAAACCTTTATTAGTCCCACAATGGGGAAATTGCATTTTTGCAACGGCATACAGACAGCAAGGGATAAGTTAAGAAAAAGATATATACATTATAAAATAGACTACCAATAAAAAGATATATACATTATAAACAGTTTACATATTAACAGTTATTGCACAGGTGAGTGGAGGTAGAAGTAGTTTATAAACTGTACATAGTGCAACTAAATAAATAACAGTAAAATAAAAGCACACTGTGGTGTGTGAGTATTGCACCTATCAGAAGTGTTTATTATAGAGTCTGACAGCAGCAGGAAGGAAAGACCTTCTGTATCTCTCCACACACCGAGGGTGGAGCCACTGAAGCTGCTCTGCAGGGCTGACAGGGTGTCCTGCAGTGGGTGGGACTCATTGTCTAGCATGGATGTCACTTTTGCCAGGACCCTCCTGTCGCCCACCTCCTGCACTGAGTCCAGAGAGCAGCCCAGGACAGAGCTGGACTTCCTGATGACTCTGTCCAGCTTCTTCCTCTCCCTCTCAGTGATGCTGCTGTTCCAGCAGACCACACCGTACATGATGACCGATGCCACCACAGTCATAAAAGGTCTTCAGGAGTGCCCCTTTCACTCCAAAAGACCGCAGTCTCCTCAGCAGGTAGAGCCTGCTCTGGCCCTTCCTGTACAGTGCGTCTGTGTTGTGAGTCCAGTCCAGTTTGTTGTTGAGGTGAACACCCAGGTACTTGTAAGAGTCCACCTGCTCAATGTTCATTCCCTGGATGTTCACCGGTGAGGGGAATGGCGGACTTCCTGTAGGGTTTGGAGGGGGGGTCCAAGAGACTTTTTTGTGCATCTTGAGGTGATACATATGTGTGCCAATTTTCATAATCCTGTGTCAAACCGACCAGAGGGGCTACGCGTTGGGGGCGCTATAGAGCCATTTTTCTATGTGCATTTCAAAAGTCAGCAAATTTCAAAATTTTTCGGACGGATGAATTTTTCTACGAAGTTTGGTGAGTTTTTGGGCATGTTAAGGCCCCCAAAAATGCGATCAAAGGGGGGGAAAGAAAAAAAATGAAAAAAAAAAAAAATCCTAAGGGTTTCAATAGGGCTCTTGCACCATTCGGTGCTCGGGCCCTAATAAACGCTTGCATTTCAATAGGGCTCTTGCACCTTTCGGTGCTTGGGCCCTAATAATAAAGGCTTGCATTTCAATAGGGCTCTTGCACCATTCGGTGCTCGCGCCCTAATAATTCCTTGCATTTCAATAGGGCTCTTGCACCTTTCGGTGCTCGGGCCCTAACAAGATAATATAATGTCAGTTCACGCAGCAACAGTACATAGCTGTTACGCTAAAGATACTTTACCTAGTTTTATCTCGTTTACAGGATTTAGATAGATAGATAGATAGATAGATAGATAGATAGATAGATAGATAGATAGATAGATAGATAGATAGATAGATAGATAGATAGATATTTTTAGTGTCATTGTCACAAGTACAACAAAATTTAAAGTGCTCTCCAGTCAGTGCATCATTCATTCAGTCTATATAAAAAATATATGTATAATTTAGGTCTAAGTTGCTTAAAGAATAAATGAATGAATAAATAAATAACCAATACACCAGTATACACCAATATAAAACTAATAAAACAATAGGAATAGAAATAGTTAGATAAAATATGTTAAAGGACATCATACACACCCAGTCATAGCCTAAAAAAACATGCATCCACTCACACACTCTGTTGTCACACATTCTCCTGTCAAAATATACATGATAAAATAAAACAGTGATTGTGCAAATTATTTCTTAGCAACATTTAAAGTGGTTATTGCGGTTTGGTAGGAACTGTTTTTGAGTCTGTTTGTCCTTGCATGAAATTGTCTGTAACACCTGCCAGAAGGCAACAGTTACTACTACTGTGCAGCTAGGGTACCAGATACATATGCAGTATGTTAGTATACTTTCTACTATGGCACGGTAGAAGGACACCAGAAGTCTCTGTGTGATGTTATTCCTCCTGAGTGTTCTCAGAAAGTACAGACTCTGCTGGGCTCTTTTCAGCAGCTCAGCAGTGTTCACACACATTGGTTGTCTTTTATGTGGACAACCAGGAAGCGGAAGTCAGCCACCCTTTAGGCAGGGTGGGACAGTGGACTGAGCGAGTGATTGGTTGAAAATCTTTGTAAAGATTCCGGCCAGGACAGCACAGTCCTTTAGCACTCAGCCCGGGATTCCATGAGGGCCGGCCGCCTTCCTCGGGTTGACAGCCTGCAGTGTGCGCCTCATCTCATGCTCCTCAAGAGTGAGGATCATGCTGCTTTGGGCCTGGTGGGGCTGTGCTGTCTCCGGTGCAGTGGCCTCAAAGCGGGCAAAGAAAATGTTCAGCTCCTCTGCCAGCGCAAGGTCCCCCTCGGCGGCTCCGATGTTGGTCCTTAGTATAAGCTAGGTGGTGCTGTTACAACTTACTGTTAGAAATAATGATCTCTAAACCACAGCAGCACTTGATTTGGTAAGGCAGGAAGGTCCTCTAAGTTGTCCAGTTCTCAGTGATGATCCTGCACTGTGGCCAACTTTATTGATGACAGGTTGCCATATCTTTGATTGTGTTGTACAGAGAGTACATATTTCTATAATATATTTTGATTGTGCTGTACAAAGTTTTTATATTTCCTTAATATAATATTTTCATGTGTGTTTGCACATTATTTAGTTAAATAAATAAAGTGGTTGCTTATGAAAATATCATGGTATATGTCTTTGTGTTTGGGGTGAAATTTACAAAGAATTTAGTAGCCCATAGGGCCCCTTCTTGCCTAGGGCCCCTACATTGTCTAGCAACAGCTCTGTGCATATGGTACCCAATGCAGGTCTTTCTCTTGTGTGTGGAAGTTGATGATGGGGTTGCTGGTAAAAAGACCTTTTTGTTTGTCAAGTGAAATATGTTAAGCGCTACAAAATTCTTACAAAGAAATAAACATTATAGTACCTTCAGTCATATTAAAGCCTTAAAGCTCTCTTAAGAGGATTCAGGCTCTGGGTCTCTGTGAAGTGCTCTGAGACAATTTCTGATTTTAAAATGCGCTATATCAATAAAATTGAATTGAATTGAATTAAAGAACAACTCCAACAACTGTTGATGGTACCTTCTTCTGCCTTTTGATAGTTGGATCCTCTTGTGCTGTAATTGTAATTAAGGGTTGTTTTAAAGCTCCAAAGCAGCAAATGTTGAACGTTAGCTTGTCTCAGTTCCTGATAGACATGTTATCTTCCATGTATTTCTATTTTTTAAGATAAAAAAAATAAAAACAAAGTATATTCCTATGTTAAAGCAAGTAAAGTGGTAAAGTGTATTGTTTTTATAGTGTTTTTTATATTGTTTAGTGCTTAGCAGTTAGTAAAGATTAATACATTTTTGTATGTGTTTACCTGAGAATGATGTAGTGCTTCACCGCACTATAGATCTTCTGTATTTCATGACCAGTGGCACTAAATATGCCTGGGACAGCACACTCATCAATCCAGTCACCTCCTATGCCTGGTAAAATAAACAATACCAGACATTCTTGGTGCAAATCTTGCACCCTCAGCAAGTTGTCTTTATTTCTCAATGACAGTTCCCACCTTGCAACATCAGGCACATTCCAAGCATTTGTATTAAAATTGCTTTCTCTGTCTATTAATTTACTGAACCTATACATTTTCCTGTATTATAGTGTCAGGGAGGGGCTGGAGCATATCACAGCTGTCAGTGGGTGAGAGGCGGGGTTCTTTATTGTATTTATAAGTCATTGTACAGTCAAGGCAATTAAGTTGGTGGAGCTTATGGTCTTCTGGTTAACTAGTAAGAAAAAAATGTTCGCTTGTAGACTTCTGGTGTGGTGAGGAACTTTTGTGCCCTCTTGTGGCTTGGCTGGATGTTGTTGCCTTGCTCTCTTCTCCTTTCTCTCCAGGTGTGCGCAGGATCTGCTGGGTGGAGTCGTGGTTGATGGAACTCACCTGTCACTAATCACTCTTAAGCGCTTCTCCTTCCTTTTCGGCACCAGTTCTTCACGTTGCCTGACGTAGTAAGACACAAGCCTCTCAGCTGTAGTTTTTACCTTGTCATGAATTGTGACTTACATCTTTTCTCCATGCCTCAGGAACCCAAGCCGACAAAACCCAGCAGCTCCAGGCACCTGGACACCTTTTGCCTTCTTCGCCGTTGTTGTTGTTCTTTGTTATATTCTTTTATTAAAGACTAATAAACTTACCTGCACCTGGATCTCCATTCCTATGACCACACATAACAAGACTAGATAACTAGAGAGCAGATTTTCCCTTTAAGGTCAAACATCAACATACAACTCTCTTGCTATTACTACTAGCTAGCTAGAAAAACCGAACCTACTCTTATTAGTTAACAACTGTACATTCTTGGCTCTTACTAGTAAACCAGTAAGTAAACTAGTAAACCACTTTTCTCCTCCTTACTAGGAGAATGGCATTTCATATCAAGAATAAATGCTCTATATAAATAAGGGCTTTCCATGCATGTCTGCTCTTTGTGTGGACAGTGGCATTTACTCTGAAGTCTGATGCAAAATATAATAACTACTACAACTATGAATGTAAACTGTTGAGACAGGCAAAACTGATCCATGGAGAAAAAATCAATTAAACGAGGTATCTTGTCATTACAAGATATTTTGAAAGAAGCTGCCATATTACAAACGCATTTTCCTGGTTCTCTGTATTTTAAACAGTATGGCAGCATCAAGTACAGGATGTGTTTTTATATGTTTTTAGAGAAGAAGTGTTACAGAAGTAATAAAACACCAAGAGCTCCTTACCCTCTATGTTACTGCACAGTAAACATGCCCAGAGCTGCAGCCTGGAACAGCTCTCTTCTTATAACAACAGCTAATTAGTTTGGTCAGCAGAGAGCTTTATTGATCAACTCAGTTAATTGGCCATTTAACTGTTCAGTCCCACAGGCCTTTTCAGCAACACAGCTACAGTTTCACATTGTGTGTAAATATGTGAGGAGGTAAGAAAAAACTGGATACAGAAACAACCCTATCAACCTGATTCCTTAAGGCTATAAATATTCAGATTCAGTTACTTGGACAGAAGTAGAATAAATAATGATAATAATAGTAATAATATCAAAAACAAATGCAAGACATGCTAGTTTGAATGGGAACTGTCAAGATAGGCAAATCTGAGTAATGCCCAAAATGCTAATGTCAGTGTAGCCTAAGGTTAATGTAACTGTTTTGTGGAATGGCTTTCATCACTGATGGAACAATGGACTTCTGAATCATACAAGTCAATTCTAAAGCAATGCATCAAGAACATTTATCCTAGAACTGAATCTCAAGAGCGAGTGGGTTGCGGCAGTGAAACATTGACAAAGACATCATTCTACATCAACACAATGGCCTTTTAAAAAAATAAATAAATGAGTCTAATATTTCAGTGTTGGCTTCTCTTTGTCTACTTTCAGAACTTGAGAGAACTGTCCGCTGATCTTTTGGGTTATAATGGGTTATATTGTTGGAGAAATACAGAAAATTATAAAAGCAGTTTTAGGTTTTGATCATGGGAGTCTGGAAGGGGGTACACCAATATAAAATCCACAAAACAAAATGCCGTACTACTCTGAGCATCACATTTCAGAGCCAAAGAGTTTGCAAATAAAAGCAGAACAGAGAAAGACATCCACAAGAGAGAGAGCGAGAGAGAGACAGGAAGCAGGTCCACAGAGGCCCAATATCGGCTATATCAGGTTTTTGACAAAACAAAATACGAAACTGGAGCATGTGGTATGAAATCTGTTCTATGATTTGTGAATAGTGAATTATTTAGTAGTCTGAAAGCCCTACTAAGTACTGTAAAACCAATTGCCAAGGGGTATCGTGAATCATGTACATGTAATACTGCCCAACCCCAGTGACAGAGACACTGATATGAAAGAAACTATGAAGTCATACAGTGTGGTTTTCAGGGAAAGTCTCATTATTTAGAGACACATCCCAGAACTGTATCATATTTTCTCTTCAGATGTCTGTTATCTATATGTTCAGTTAGAAGCCATTTTAAAAGGCATGTGTGCCTCTGATTAACTGCTGTCTTAATTGTTAGTGTTTTCCATGAAAGTGACACCCATCTTATCTCACTTTGAGGCACTTAGGTTGTGTGGAGACTGGTGTGTCTGGAAAATGAGAGTAACTCAAAAACTGAAAGTAACTTTGTTATTGTAAAGAGGTAGAAGGTTTGGGTTAGGTTGAATCTGTATAACTTAAAAACATAATCATAGAAATAGAAAGGGGACAACAAAACAGGACAGAGGATACAACAGTTCATTGAACCTTTAATGAGTCAGAATCATACACAGAGCCACCTTTTTTAGAAAGACATTGTATAAGATGTCAAAAGATTCGAGGACATAGTGTGAGGTGTAAAGATGGATATACAACATTTTACCAACACTTTGAAGAAAGAGACAGACACAGAAATTGTCTCAAGGACTTGTGAGTAATAAACATATATGGATTAAATGCTTTATATGGTAAACATGATACAGGGAAATGACAGACAGGTGAGGAGAATGAGTGTGACTGAACAAATAATAGAAAATGAAAAGAAAGAACACAGAACAAATACAATCTCAGTCTGCAGCATTTGTCAGCAGTGTGTTTTCTGAATGATTCAGTCCTTCAGGAAGTCTGACTGTAGTAACAAAGCAGTTTGATAATGCAACATGTCAATGAAGTGTAGGCCTACACATAAATTAGCAGTTTATCTACTACAAACCCTGGACTATATTGTCTTATATAAGACAATATAATCATATATTATACAGTTCTATACTTTTGTTAATAAACATTGTTGTAGCTACGGTTGGATGGTTGGTTTAATCACATTTCTATAAGGAGAACCTCTGCTTTCATTAGGGGGACAGTTGAGAATGAAAGTGATTCTATCCCCACGTTCAAAACGTTACTATGGTTAAAAGGATTGTGGTATGGTTTTATCATGTTTTTGAAGATGATCAAACAATAGATATAGTTTGTATTTAGTTTTAAAATAATGTTCTATAACTAGTGACATTCTAAATAGAAGCCACTTTATCTTTCTAGCATGTAATAACTAAGAAGTTTAGGCAAAACAATAATAAAATGTTTTCCGTTGCACAATGTTAAAGTGGACAGGCTCTTCATAGAATAGCTGTGGTTATAGACTTTGGTCAATATTAGTACCGGTACGTTTAGGTTGAAGTAAATACCCACTCCTCCCCTATCAGTGGTTGATTGCTTACTTGCACTGCTTCTGAATGTAATGTGGAATCGGGTTAATGTAAAAATGGCAGAAAAATAACTTGTGTATGTACTCTAAGACAGAAAATACAGGCATATTTTATGGTATGGCAGCCATGAATAAAAAACTAGTTTTTTGTGAATATGTTGACGCTACTTTGAAGAGCATGATGTGTTAACACTTGGCAGGTCACACCTAATAATTAAGTCACATCTGCTAAGTGTTAATTAGTATAAACATTTACTGAAGACTTTTTTTATTCATTTTGATGCACAAGAGAGGATGCTGCCATCCAAGGGTCGGTATATCCCTAACAAGTGGACCAAGATCTCTGAAGCGGTGGGTGTCTGCCTGCTTTGATGCAGTTTGGCGGAAATATGAACATATAACAGACTGAATGCATCTAAAGCAGAAACAGGATGTAATGTTAGAAAAAATAATCAATTGGTCACATTCTGCTAAATATTTTCATTAGTTCACTCGAAGATAATGAAGTGTTGTCTATGTCTAATATATCTGTATGCTATCATACCCATGGTGTGTAAGCACACATTAAACTACACATAAGTACACACAAGTCTACACATAAGTAAATAAACCATTGTGGAAAAACATGACTTCCTGGGGGACATTGAACAGAAAAACAGATCATATCCCACGTAATATTGAATTACTA
Source organism: Parambassis ranga (assembly GCF_900634625.1). Taxonomy (NCBI): domain Eukaryota; kingdom Metazoa; phylum Chordata; class Actinopteri; family Ambassidae; genus Parambassis; species Parambassis ranga. Next base: position 1,227,540 of record NC_041039.1, on the reverse strand, counting down.
GTATATTGTCTTTTTACATTCTTTAAGACTTTGGCAGTAGTATGAGAAAATCACTGCAGCGCCTTGTAAAAGCATTATGCTTTTTCATATTTGTGAAATATAACATACATATATATTATATTTAACTTATATGGCAGTTAAATCAATCACAGTAATGTACCATACAGTAATAGGGACTGCTTCAGGTTCCACATAAGCATCTCCGCTTTAAGCATTTAGCACAAGTGTGTCATTACACTGCTGAGCTGTTTGGCCCAACGTGGATTTCATGTATCACAATAATGGGCAGTAAAGATTTGTCCTTTATTTAAGCAAAATGACACAAATTGAATATGCTAGCTGATATGGCCTATCCAGGCTAAAGTTGAGCAAGAGGCAGGGTACATCCTGGACACAGCAAAGACACAACAAACATGCAAATAGGTGGTGTATACTAAACTACTCTAGCAGAACATGTCCCATGTGAGGTGCAGCCACACTGACCATATCATGAACCATGAGAACAAACATGCACAGATGCGGCTAACAAAAGTAAGCAATTAAATAAAAATATTGACGAACGCTACATGAACAAGAAAATAATTTAGTCTAATCACTTTACAGCTTCCCCTATTTTTCTGACTCATAAATTAACATTAAAATAATCATTAGATTTTAAATGAGGAAAACATCTGTCACAACTGTGACCAGATAAATAATACCAGAAAATTAAACCTGGAAATAAAGATTATTAAAATATTTCTTGGCTTTCACATAAAATATCAACACATCAAAAAGCTAAAAATTATAACTTGTGGGGATAGGAATAAACTAACATATTGCAAAACATCAAGATTTACAGTATATACATTTTTTTAAAGTTACAAAATTGTATCTATTGAGCCTGGACATTGTGCCACCACAATGTCCATGGCTTTGGAGAATCACAGAGGTCCACTCTTTGAGAAAATAAAATAAATAAAAATATAGAGAATGTATTATGATTGGGTAGTTTGTATTGTTGTCAACAGTAACGAGTACAAAACAGCTTTGTGTTTCTCTAGTTTTTCCTCAGGTTTTTGTGTGTCATTTCCCTGTATTTTCAATACATAGTGCCTAAAATTTGTTGTAAGAAAAATGGTTTTATAGGCAAGTAAACAAATGTAAAAATGCTCTTATTTTTGAAAGACTACTGTTGAGCTCCCAGTGTTTAGAATAATAAGGAGGCACTTAGGTCCATCTCTGTGGTGACAGGCCATGCTGAGAGCAGACAACAGTAAGGATGATGAACGTTTGACAACTTCACATTTAGATCACACAGATAAGCAAACAGAAAAAATTAGACAAGGTGCTGTGGAATACACACATACATCATCATTAAAAAAAGATATATTCATTTTGTGCAGATTAATATATCAGGACTACTTTTCACAGGGGAATAAAGGCCAAATATATCCTAGTAACCAAGAAAGATTACATTTATAAGGGCCAAACCAACCTATGCCTGGAATACCAAGATGAAACATCCAGAGGTGAGATCAAGTCAAGTCTAAGGCAGGATAAGTGTAATAACACCAAGCTAAGCCAAATCCTACAAGGCTAGCAGAAACTTTTTCAAGATCAGTATCAAACCAGTGCTGCAATGATCTAGACAGGTAGAAAGGCAGATGTATACATGAAGGCATATATATCGTTAGAATAAGAAAACTATGTAAACCATACCAGACCAGTTAATCAGGTTAATCCAGTTCAGTCCAGTCTGACAAAACCTGCAATTGACACAATTCCTCAGGTCTGTGCATTTGAAAAAGACTGGATCACACAAGCCCGGGCCCAACTTTTTAGGTTCTGTACAATGTCGCGTAGTCCAGTCAGGCAGTTAGGAGCAAGGTATAGTCTTTTGTAATCCAAGTTTGTTAGGTTCAGTCACAGAGTATGTCAGAATCAAACTTCTGATCCATTCCAGTGATCTGTTCCAGCATCCCATAGCACTCCCTAAGATATCCATACTTATCCCAGAATGTCTAGATAGACGGGTGCGGCTTTCATCAGGGTATACAGCATCTTCTGAATGTCTTTGATGTTAAGTCGCTGTTGTGGCTCCCTCTGCCAGCAGCCCAACATCATATCATAAACTTCCTTTGGACAAAGCCTGGGACGCTCCAGTACTCTGCCCTGAGTAATGCACTCTATCACCTGGACAGAAGACACAGAGACATGAATGTCAAAAACGCACTGCTCTGTGTGGGTGTAGCACTGAACAGCTAAGAGCATGACACATGTGTTCTCCTTCTGTCTGCTGAATGCCACTTGAATGATCTTGTAACAGATCCACAGAATCATACCAGAATCTAGTTTCAGACACCAAAGTGAAATTTGTGGCACTCTGGAGTTTTTTCATCTGGAGTTGAATGTGTTGTGATGTAACACCACTCTTATGTGTACATACGAGAGGAGGTGACTGCTACAACACAAAGATATGGTAGGATAAATGTATGTGTATGATGTTTGCAAAGCAGAGGTAAGTTAAAACAAAATGTAGTACTTAAATGATTGTGACTCATTCGCACTAGTTTTCTTTACTAGTCCAAAACATTTTTTTTTCAATTTTAATCCTCAGTACCCACTGTACATACATGTAAGTGGTCTGTACCTCATTATTCGCGAGCTGGAACCATGGCTGTTTTCCATAAGTGAAGATCTCCCACAGAATGACTCCGAAGCTCCACACGTCGCTCTCTGTGGTGAATTTTCTATACATGATGCTCTCTGGGGGCATCCAGCGGATAGGCAACATGGTGTGACCTCCCACCTGCAAACATGATCAGTGTTTTATAGATGGAGAAATGTGCATGTTTAAGTAGATCATAAGGATTAACAAAAAGACATTTTCCAGCCAAGATTGTACTGCAATTATTATTTATGGATGTAATTTCTAAACAGTTTAGACATGTCCTTACCCTGTAATAATCTGTGCTGTAAATATCTCTGGACATTCCAAAGTCTCCTATTTTCACCAAAAGGCCGTTCCCCACCAAGCAGTTCCTGGTGGCTAGATCACGGTGCACAAAGTGTTGAGACGCCAAGTAGATCATCCCAGCTGCAATCTGACTGGCTATGTGGAGCATCTGTGACAGACCTAGTTCACCGTTGGTCTGCAGGGGTTGCCCATCCACGAGAATCATGGCATCCGGCCCATGTGCTCTGAGGCGAAGGAGATAAGGTTTACTTTACCAAAGAGACTATGATTGTTTTTTATTTACAGTCTACATTATTTTATTGAATGTTATTCCATCTCCAGCCCTCAGTGGAGTTATCTGCTGGTCAGTTTCACTCTTGTGTCCTAAGGAATGAAAAAAAAAAACTTAAGTTGTTATAACTTGCTTATCAATATTAAGAATTAAGATCAAGAATTACTTCCTCCCGGGTAACCTGGATGTTTTTATCCACTGCATTTATGTGTTTGGTGAATTGCTCCACTTGTTCCATGTGTCATTCACATATCTGAACCAGAGGGATGGAGCTCTCCCTGGGAAGGAAGAGAGGACTCTAGCCTCCACCACTTCCATGTAAAAGTTGGCCGAAACTGGAGATACAGGTGAGCCCACAGCACAGCCATGTTTTAGTCTGTAGACTTCGCTGTCATACTTGAAGTTATGTGGTTAGGCAGATGTCCAGCAGATCAAATATGTGATCAACAGACATGAATATTAAAATCCCCCACAATGAGGATATTTTACAATATGATTGATAGAAAAATTGGAGAGACATTTGAATGTAGTGAAACAGCCAAATAAGACTAGTGAATAGTGATGATTGGTCGTGAATGAAATGGCTCTTAGAACCGGCTTTTGAAGTGAACAAACCGGCTCCTACCAGGGAGTCAGAACCATTTTTTTCCTCTGTTCCAGCTGCACATGATTGGTCAAGTACACAATGTGTGGTCACATCTGTATGTCCGCACTGAGCAGGAGGGGGAGACGTGGGGGTATGGAAACAACACACGTACACAAAAAGAAACAGGAGGGATGGAGCAACAAATAAATGAGAAAGAGAGGGAGAACAGAGAGAACACAATGGACAGGTGAGAAAATGAGTGACTGGAGGAGACGCAGAAAAAATGTCTAATTTTAATTACCTTGTTAATACAAAAGCGACTACAGTTTGGGTAGGGTTAAAATTTCATATCAAGCAGTTGCACAGGCACAATAGAGCTGTACACTCATCAGTGTAGTGAACCTGTGCGATTCGCTAAGCATCTCTGTTGTTTCACTGAACAAATAGTTACAATTTTATAGATAATATAGGCTACATACAATCATAGGATCTCAGGAAAGTTTTAATCCAGGTTGCCATTGTACATGCGTACAAGTTTTGAGTTGGACTCGAGCCTGGTAACTAACAAGGTGGGAGAGTGCATGTGAACTAAGTAATTAGCCAGCTCAGGGGCTCGAGTGAGGGCCGGAGGGTCAGCAGAGAACATGGCGGCAGTAGCAGCGGCAAAAGCAACAGTAGCAGCAGCAGCAGGTAGGTGTGGCAGAGGAGACAAGGACACTGGACCAGACATCGAGCTGGGCTGCTTATTGGGCAGTGATATCTGAGCCTGTTTGCGTTGTGGAGCTGCCAATGAGGAGGAAGGAGAGGAAGGTGGGTCTGAGAGTAGACTGGCCCGGTTTGGAGAAGAGCACTTTCAGACCCATGCTGCTCAACCTGCATGAGGGGAAGGTGGTGAGGTTGGCTCTGGGGGAATCATCGCCAGGAGAGAGAAGAAGAGTGGGATATCTTTACTGCTGGTACAGGATGAATCAGAGAGGGTGAGAGACTTTCTTTATCCCCTGACGGATGACCAGGAGGGAGCTTAGTTAAAGCCAGGGACATCAGGTCGGTAGCAGGTCCTGCAGGAGCCTCTGGTTGTGGCTGCTGGTTTCCAGGAGGCTCTAGATGAGCTAGACAGGAGCCTAATGCCGACTGCTGCCACAGAAGGTGATCAATAAGCTGTTTGAAGTTCCGGAGTTCTGACTTCAGTTCAACAATCACTGCCTGTGGGGCAGTAGAGCTGTAGAAGAAGACAGCAGACAAAGACAGGGCCAGCAAGGAATGCCCCGGGCTGTGCTGAAATTCTTACCAGAGACAGTGATAGCAGAGGAGAGATCGAAAACTTGGAGGGCTCAGTAAGAAGCCCGCAGGTTTCAGAGAGCAGATTTCACTTGAAGAGTATTTTAGATGGAGACGTACCACCACTCTGGTGCTCAGAGTGTTGGCACCGCCATCAAAGAAGATAATAAGTATAATAAATACAAACAAACAATATATACAGAAAGAGTTATCCAATATCCTCCAACACTGCTCACTAGCTTGCACAAAGGAGATTTTTTTTGTGTCTGTCTTAAATAATGTCTTGACTTTAATATGTAAAGGTGACTTGTGTTATCATCTGACTGCCACCCTGCAGAAACACCTGTTTAGATACTCCCAAAGCCCCCTCTGAGGAAGCCATTCACAGCAAATACACCCACACCACCTTCCACCACCTGTTGTTTTTTGCTGAACTCACCTGAGAAACTTATTGAGATCCCCATGCTTCATGTACTCAAAGACCATGATGAGAGGATCTCCATCCACACACACTCCATAAAACTTCACTATGTGCTCATGCTGGAGGTTTGTCAGAAGCTCAGCCTCACGCTGGAAATCCTTCCTTGCTGCTAGTGTGGGGTCTTTAAGAGTCTGGAGAAAGAAGAAACATCTGATCAAAGGTCAAATTAAAACGCTTTGGAAGGTATAATAACGCACTCATGTATGTGTCCTGTTGTTATTCTACTGTTTGTCCAGGGCTTTTAGATGGGAGTATTTTCCTGCACTTGTATGGAATAAAGTTCATATTATGAACATGTTACTTTTCTGGGGTTGTATTTGCCTAATATTAAGACCCAATACACAAGAAAATAAGCATGGTGATCATTGTAGCTTTTTATGAAGCATTTGCACTTGTGTCAGTATATAGCTAATCCTATATTAGAAAATATTTTTTTCAAAGAAACACTTAGGATGTTTTCACACTTGGTACCTTTCAGGCCTCTAAACAAACTCAGATAGATGGCTGTTTGTGCATATGTGAACAATCCAACTGTACCCAGACCCCTTTAAAACAAACCGTACTGAAACCACCCAAGGTGGTCAGCAGTACGGTGAAAGTCAGCAGTATGGTTCGCCTAATCAGCGCATTGTGCACTTCGCTGTTTTTCACTATTACAACCTTCTTCACTTGCCGTAGTGAAAGTAGCCAGTGAAAACTCAGTGGTAGAGAAAACAAACATCCAAAACATGGCAGCAGCAGGTTTTGGTCGTGGCAATGGCAATAAAGAACAATTATATAAAATAATTATATATAATAATAATAATTATTATATACATTATAAACAATACACATTTATGTCAATAAATAATTAATACTCTCCTCAATTGCTTTTTGTGCTGATATGTAATTAATAGCGCTATTTTCCCTATGAATGTGCACTAATTTAAGGCTGTTACATACTCCACGAGAACAGAGAACTCGCTCCACGGGTGGTAAGAGATAAAAAAAAATTCTTTTCGGCACGAGGTACCATACTTCGTGAGACGTGTGTGTGCAGAACTCCTCATACGGCCCTCCTACGCAGCGCACGTCACACCGTAGACGTCGCTAGCCCTATTTTATGGGGGCTTCAGCCTCCCTAAAATAATCAAAAGCCCCCCTATAATTTGCGGCAATATTTAGGGCCCGAGCACCGAATGGTGCAAGAGCCCTATTGAAACCCTTAGGATTATTATTTTTAGGGCCCGAGCACCGAATGGTGCAAGAGCCCTATTGAAACCCTTAGGATTATTATTTTTTTTTTTTTTTTTTTTTTTTTTTTTTTTTTTTCCCCCTCCGAGATCGCATTTTTGGAGGCCTTAACATGCCCAAAAACTCACCAAAGTTGGTAGAAAAATTCATTCGCCCGAAAAATTTTGAAATTTGCTGACTTTTGAAATGCACATATAAAAATGGCTCTATAGCGCCCCCAACGCGTAGCCCCTCTGGCCGGTTTGACACAGGATTATGAAAATTGGCACACATATGTATCACCTCAAGACGCACAAAAAAGTCTCTTGGACCCCCCCTCCAAACCCAACAGGAAGTCCGCCATTTGAAGGTTTGTGGCCATTTTTGGCGATGTGTGACCCTGCTGCCAAACTTTTCACGCCTCGCATACTTCAACGGATTGAGCTGAAATTCGCCGTGTCCACTTAGGACACCATAGGGAATAGACGCATTCCAAAACTCTTACAAAAGTCTGACGGTGTGGCCGGGGCGTGGCCTCAAAGTTTGACCATTTCTGAGGACACAGAAAGTCTCTATAACTTCTTCGTTTTCTGTCCGATCTGTACGAAATGTCACATGTATGATCAGAGTCTGACCCTAAACACATCTATACAACAATATTGAGGCTTTGACAGAGCGCCACCTACTGGCTACACAAAATGTTGTGTTTTCATAGGTTTTTCTGCCTGCCCCCCTGGCCTGTTTTGAGTACGGTCATGAAAATTGGTACACATGTGTATCACCCCAAGATGCACAAAAAAGTCTCTTGGACCCCCCCTCCAAACCCAACAGGAAGTCCGCAATTTTGAAATTTCTGTTAATTTTTGGCGATTTGTGACCCTCCTACAAAACTTTTCACGCCTCGCATACTTCATCCAAATGAGCTAAAACTCACTGTGTCCACTCAGGACACCATAGGGAATAGACGCATTCAAAAACTCTTACAAAAGTCTGACGGTGTGGCGGGGGCGTGGCCTCAAAGTTGACCATTCGCCATTACAAAGGAACTCACTGTATTTATTGCCCTAATGCGTAGCCCCGCTGGCCAGTTTGACACAGGATCATGAGAATTAGCACACATGTGTATCACCCCAAGACGCACAAAAAAGTCTCTTGGACCCCCCCTCCAAACCCAACAGGAAGTCCACCATTTTGACTTTTGTGGCCATTTTTTGCCTATTTGTGACCCTGCTTCAAAACTTTTCACGCCTCACATACTTCATGCAATTGAGCTGAAATTCACTGTGTCCACTCAGGACACCACAGGGAATAGACGCATTCCAAAACTCTTACAAAAGTATTACGGTGTGGTGGGGGCGTGGCCTCAAAGTTGACCATTCGCCATTACAAAGGAACTCCCTGTATTTTTTGTCCTAACGCGTAGCCCCTCTGGCCAGTTTGACACAGGATCATGAAAATTAGCACACATGTGTATCACCCCAAGACGCACAAAAAAGTCTCTTGGACCCCCCCTCCAAACCCAACAGGAAGTCCGCCATTTTGACTTTTGTGGCCATTTTGTGCCTATTTGTGACCCTGCTTCAAAACTTTTCACGCCTCGCATACTTTATGCAATTGAGCTGAAATTCACTGTGTCCACTCAGGACACCATAGGGAATAGACGCATTCCAAAACTCTTTCAAAAGTATTACCATGTGGCAGGGGAGTGGCCTCAAAGTTGACCATTCGCCATTACAAAGGAACTTGCTGTGTTTTCTGCAGTACTACCCATATACTTTATGCAATGTGGACAAAATCTTACAGTACTGCTATGGACCTGAGTGTGAACAGATATATATGCTAATAGGATGATATGGTCATAGCGCCACCTACTGGTAGCAGGAAAGTTTGGTTGTAAACGTGTTCGTTGTATATCTGTGGAAATGAGAGGAGGAGAGCATAGGACAGGAGAGTATAGGAGACGAGAGCATAGGAGAGAAGACTGCGATGACCCCGCGGATCGCAAGGTGCGCGAGGGCCCGCAATGCTGCTTGCAGCTTTAATTTTTTTTTTTTTTTTTTTTCCCCCTCCGAGATCGCATTTTCGGAGGCCTTAACATGCCCAAAAACTCACCAAACTTGGTAGAAAAATTCATTCGCCCGAAAAATTTTGAAATTTGCTGACTTTTGAAATGCACATATAAAAATGGCTCTATAGCGCCCCCAACGCGTAGCCCCTCTGGCCGGTTTGACACAGGATTATGAAAATTGGCACACATATGTATCACCTCAAGACGCACAAAAAAGTCTCTTGGACCCCCCCTCCAAACCCAACAGGAAGTCCGCCATTTGAAGGTTTGTGGCCATTTTTGGCGATGTGTGACCCTGCTGCCAAACTTTTCACGCCTCGCATACTTCAACGGATTGAGCTGAAATTCGCCGTGTCCACTCAGGACACCATAGGGAATAGACGCATTCCAAAACTCTTACAAAAGTCTGACGGTGTGGCCGGGGCGTGGCCTCAAAGTTTGACCATTTCTGAGGACACAGAAAGTCTCTATAACTTCTTCGTTTTCTGTCCGATCTGTACGAAATGTCACATGTATGATCAGAGTCTGACCCTAAACACATCTATACAACAATATTGAGGCTTTGACAGAGCGCCACCTACTGGCTACACAAAATGTTGTGTATTCATAGGTTTTTCTGCCTGCCCCCCTGGCCTGTTTTGAGTAGGGTCATGAAAATTGGTACACATGTGTATCACCCCAAGATGCACAAAAAAGTCTCTTGGACCCCCCCTCCAAACCCAACAGGAAGTCCGCAATTTTGAAATTTCTGTTAATTTTTGGCGATTTGTGACCCTCCTACAAAACTTTTCATGCCTCGCATACTTCATCCAATTGAGCTAAAACTCACTGTGTCAACTCAGGACACCATAGGGAATAGACGCATTCAAAAACTCTTACAAAAGTCTGACGGTGGGGTGGGGGCGTGGCCTCAAAGTTGACCATTCGCCATTACAAAGGAGCTCACTGTATTTATTGCCCTAATGCGTAGCCCCGCTGGCCAGTTTGACACAGGATCATGAGAATTAGCACACATGTGTATCACCCCAAGACGTACAAAAAAGTCTCTTGGACCCCCCCTCCAAACCCAACAGGAAGTCCGCCATTTTGACTTTTGTGGCCATTTTTTGCCTATTTGTGACCCTGCTTCAACACTTTTCACGTCTCATATACTTCATGCAATTGAGCTGAAATTCACTGTGTCCACTCAGGACACCATAGGGAATAGACGCATTCCAAAACTCTTTCAAAAGTATTACCGTGTGGCGGGGGAGTGGCCTCAAAGTTGACCATTCGCCATTACAAAGGAACTCGCTGTGTTTTATGCAGTACTACCCATGTACTTTATGCAATGTGGACAAAATCTTACAGTACTGCTATGGACCCGAGTCTGAACAAATATATATGCTAATAGGATGATACGGTCATAGTGCCACCTACTGGTAGCAGGAAAGTTTGGTTGTAAACGTGTTCGTTGTATATCTGTGGAAATGAGAGGAGGAGAGCATAGGACAGGACAGTATAGGGGACGAGAGCATGGGAGAGAAGACTGCGATGACCCCACGGATCGCAAGGTGCGCGAGGGCCCGCAATGCTGCTTGCAGCTTTAATTTTTTTTTTTTTTTTTTTTTTTTTTTTTTTTTTCCCCTCCGAGATCGCATTTTTGGGGGCTTTAACATGCCCAAAAACTCACCAAACTTGGTAGAAAAATTCATTCGCCCGAAAAATTTTGAAATTTGCTGACTTTTGAAATGCACATATAAAAATGGCTCTATAGCGCCCCCAACGTGTAGCCCCTCTGGCCGGTTTGACACAGGATTATGAAAATTGGCACACATACGTATCACCTCAAGACGCACAAAAAAGTCTCTTGGACCCCCCCTCCAAACCCAACAGGAAGTCCGCCATTTGAAGGTTTGTGGCCATTTTTGGCGATGTGTGACCCTGCTGCCAAACTTTTCACGCCTCGCATACTTCAACGGATTGAGCTGAAATTCGCCGTGTCCACTCAGGACACCATAGGGAATAGACGCATTCAAAACTCTTACAAAAGTCTGACGGTGTGGCCGGGGCGTGGCCTCAAAGTTTGACCATTTCTGAGGACACAGAAAGTCTCTATAACTTCTTCGTTTTCTGTCCGATCTGTACCACATGTCACATGTATGATCAGAGTCTGACCCTAAACACATCTATACAACAATATTGAGGCTTTGACAGAGCGCCACCTACTGGCTACACAAAATGTTGTGTTTTCATAGGTTTTTCTGCCTGCCCCCCTGGCCTGTTTTGAGTAGGGGCATGAAAATTGGTACACATGTGTATCACCCCAAGATGCACAAAAAAGTCTCTTGGACCCCCCCTCCAAACCCAACAGGAAGTCCGCAATTTTGAAATTTCTGTTAATTTTTGGCGATTTGTGACCCTCCTACAAAACTTTTCATGCCTCGCATACTTCATCCAAATGAGCTAAAACCCACTGTGTCCACTCAGGACACCATAGGGAATAGACGCATTCAAAAACTCTTACAAAAGTCTGACGGTGTGGTGGGGGCGTGGCCTCAAAGTTGACCATTCGCCATTACAAAGGAACTCACTGTATTTATTGCCCTAATGCGTAGCCCCGCTGGCCAGTTTGACACAGGATCATGAGAATTAGCACACATGTGTATCACCCCAAGACGCACAAAAAAGTCTCTTGGACCCCCCCTCCAAACCCAACAGGAAGTCCACCATTTTGCCTTTTTTTTTGTAATTTTTACCGTTTTCTGACCCTGCTATAAAACTTTTCATGCCTCGCATACTTCATCCAATCAAGCTGAAAATCACTGTGTCCACTCAGGACACGATACAGAATAGACGCATTCCAAAACTCTTACAAAAGTATTACGGTGTGGTGGGGGTGTGGCCTCAAAGTTGACCATTCGCCATTACAAAGGAACTCCCTGTATTTTTTGCCCTAACACGTAGCCCCGCTGGCCAGTTTGACACAGGATCATGAAAATTAGCACACATGTGTATCACCCCAAGACGCACAAAAAAGTCTCTTGGACCCCCGCTCCAAACCCAACACGAAGTCCGCCATTTTGACTTTTGTGGCCATTTTTTTGCCTATTTGTGACCCTGCTTCAAAACTTTTCACGCCTCACATACTTCATGCAATTGAGCTGAAAATCACTGTGTCCACTCAGGACACCATAGGGAATAGACGCATTCCAAAACTCTTTCAAAAGTATTACCGTGTGGTGGGGGCGTGGCCTCAAATTTGACCATTCGCCATTACAAACGAACTTGCTCTATTCTATGTAGTACTACCCATATACTTCATGCAATGTGGACAAAATCTTACACTACTGCTATGGACCCGAGTCTGAACAGATATATATGCTAATAGGATGATTCGGTCATAGCGCCACCTACTGGTAGCAGGAAAGTTTGGTTGTAAACATGTGTTTGTTGTATATCTGTGGAAATGAGAGGAGGAGAGCATAGGACAGGAGAGTATAGGAGACGAGAGCATAGGAGAGAAGACTGCGATGACCCCGCGGATCGCCAGGTGCGCGAGGGCCCGCAATGCTGCTTGCAGCTTTAATTAGGGCCCGAGCACCGAATGGTGCAAGAGCCCTATTGAAACCCTTAGGATTATTATTAGGGCCCGAGCACCGAATGGTGCAAGAGCCCTATTGAAACCCTTAGGATTATTATTTTTCATTTTTTTTTTTTCCTTCCCCCCCTAAGATCGCATTTTTGGGGGCCTTAACATGCCCAAAAACTCACCAAACTTGGTAGAAAAATTCATTCGCCCGAAAAATTTTGAAATTTGCTGACTTTTGAAATGCACATATAAAAATGGCTCTATAGCGCCCCCAACGCGTAGCCCCTCTGGCCGGTTTGACACAGGATTATGAAAATTGGCACACATATGTATCACCTCAAGACGCACAAAAAAGTCTCTTGGACCCCCCCTCCAAACCCAACAGGAAGTCCGCCATTTGAAGGTTTGTGGCCATTTTTGGCGATGTGTGACCCTGCTGCCAAACTTTTCACGCCTCGCATACTTCAACGGATTGAGCTGAAATTCGCCGTGTCCACTCAGGACACCATAGGGAATAGACGCATTCCAAAACTCTTACAAAAGTCTGACGGTGTGGCCGGGGCGTGGCCTCAAAGTTTGACCATTTCTGAGGACACAGAAAGTCTCTATAACTTCTTCGTTTTCTGTCCGATCTGTACGAAATGTCACATGTATGATCAGAGTCTGACCCTAAACACATCTATACAACAATATTGAGGCTTTGACAGAGCGCCACCTACTGGCTACACAAAATGTTGTGTTTTCATAGGTTTTTCTGCCTGCCCCTGTGGCCTGTTTTGAGTAGGGTCACGAAAATTGGCACACATGTTTATCACCCCAAGACGCACAAAAAAGTCTCTTCGACCCCCCCTCCAAACCCAACAGGAAGTCCGCCATTTTGAAATGTCTGTTAATTTGTGGCGATTTGTGACCCTGCTACAAAACTTTTCACGCCTCGCATACTTCATCCAATCAAGCTGAAAATCACTGTGTCCACTCAGGACACCATAGGGAATAGACGCATTCAAAAACTCTTACAAAAGTATTACGGTGTGGTGGGGGTGTGGCCTCAAAGTTGACCATTCGCCATTACAAATGAACTCCCTGTATTTATTGCCCTAACGCGTAGCCCCGCTGGCCAGTTTGACACAGGATCATGAAAATTGGCACACATGTGTATCACCCCAAGACGCACAAAAAAGTCTCTTGGACCCCCCCTCCAAACCCAACAGGAAGTCCGCCATTTTGACTTTTGTGGCCATTTTTTGCCTATTTGTGACCCTGCTTCAAAACTTTTCACGCATCACAAACTTCATGCAATTGAGCTGAAATTCACTGTGTCCACTCAGGACACCATAGGGAATAGACGCATACCAAAACTCTTTCAAAAGTATTACCGTGTGGCGGGGGAGTGGCCTCAAAGTTGACCGTTCGCCATTACAAAGGAACTCGCTGTTTTTTATGCAGTACTACCCATATACTTCATGCAATGTGGCCAAAATCTTACAGTACTGCCATGGACCCGAGTCTGAACACATATATATGCTAATAGGATGATACGGTCATAGCGCCACCTACTGGTAGCAGGAAAGTGTGGTTGTAAACATGTGTTTGTTGTACATCTCTGCAAATGAGAGGAGAGGAGGGCATAGCACAGGAGAGTATAGGAGACAAGAGCATAGGAGAGAAGACAGCGATAGCCCCGCGGATCGCAAGGTGCGCGAGGGCCCGCAATGCTGCTTGCAGCTTTAATTTTTTTTTTTTTTTTTTCTTTCCCCCCCTTAGATCGCATTTTTGGGGGCCTTAACATGCCCAAAAACTCACCAAACTTGGTAGAAAAATTCATTCGCCCTAAAAATTTTGAAATTTGCTGACGTTTGAAACGCACATAGGAAAATGACTCTATAGCGCCCCCAACGCGTAGCCCCTCTGGCCGGTTTGACACAGGATTATGAAAATTGGCACACATATGTATCACCTCAAGACGCACAAAAAAGTCTCTTGGACCCCCCCTCCAAACCCAACAGGAAGTCCGCCATTTGAAGGTTTGTGGCCATTTTTGGCGATGTGTGACCCTGCTGCCAAACTTTTCACGCCTTGCATACTTCAACGGATTGAGCTGAAATTCGCCGTGTCCACTCAGGACACCATAGGGAATAGACGCATTCCAAAACTCTTACAAAAGTCTGACGGTGTGGCCGGGGCGTGGCCTCAAAGTTTGACCATTTCTGAGGACACAGAAAGTCTCTATAACTTCTTCGTTTTCTGTCCGATCTGTACGAAATGTCACATGTATGATCAGAGTCTGACCCTAAACACATCTATACAACAATATTGAGGCTTTGACAGAGCGCCACCTACTGGCTACACAAAATGTTGTGTTTTCATAGGTTTTTCTGCCTGCCCCCCTGGCCTGTTTTGAGTAGGGTCATGAAAATTGGTACACATGTGTATCACCCCAAGATGCACAAAAAAGTCTCTTGGACCCCCCCTCCAAACCCAACAGGAAGTCCGCAATTTTGAAATTTCTGTTAATTTTTGGCGATTTGTGACCCTCCTACAAAACTTTTCACGCCTCGCATACTTCATCCAAATGAGCTAAAACTCACTGTGTCCACTCAGGACACCATAGGGAATAGACGCATTCAAAAACTCTTACAAAAGTCTGACGGTGTGGCGGGGGCGTGGCCTCAAAGTTGACCATTCGCCATTACAAAGGAACTCACTGTATTTATTGCCCTAATGCGTAGCCCCGCTGGCCAGTTTGACACAGGATCATGAGAATTAGCACACATGTGTATCACCCCAAGACGCACAAAAAAGTCTCTTGGACCCCCCCTCCAAACCCAACAGGAAGTCCACCATTTTGACTTTTGTGGCCATTTTTTGCCTATTTGTGACCCTGCTTCAAAACTTTTCACGCCTCACATACTTCATGCAATTGAGCTGAAATTCACTGTGTCCACTCAGGACACCACAGGGAATAGACGCATTCCAAAACTCTTACAAAAGTCTTACGGTGTGGTGGGGGCGTGGCCTCAAAGTTGACCATTCGCCATTACAAAGGAACTCCCTGTATTTTTTGCCCTAATGTGTAGCCCCGCTGGCCAGTTTGACACAGGTTCATGAAAATTAGCACACATGTGTATCACCCCAAGACGCACAAAAAAGTCTCTTGGACCCCGCCTCCAAACCCAACAGGAAGTCCGCCATTTTGACTTTTGTGGCAATTGTTTGCCTATTTTTGACCCTGCTTCAAAACTTTTCACGCCTCACATACTTCATGCAATTGAGCTGAAATTCACTGTGTCTACTCAGGACACCATAGGGAATAGATGTATTCCAAAACTCTTTCAAAAGTATTACCGTGTGGCGGGGGAGTGGCCTCAAAGTTGACCGTTCGCCATTACAAAGGAACTCGCTGTGTTTTATGCAGTACTACCCATATACTTTATGCAATGTGGACAAAATCTTACAGTACTGCTATGGACCCGAGTCTGAACAGATATATATGCTAATAGGATGATACGGTCATAGCGCCACCTACTGGTAGCAGGAAAGTTTGGTTGTAAACATGTGTTCGTTGTATCTCTGTGGAAATAAGAGGAGAGCATAGGACAGGAGAGTATAGGAGACGAGAGCATAGGAGAGAAGACTGCGATGACCCCGCGGATCGCAAGGTGCGCGAGGGCCCGCAATGCTGCTTGCAGCTTTAATTAGGGCCCGAGCACCGAATGGTGCAAGAGCCCTATTGAAACCCTTAGGATTATTATTTTTTTTTTTCTTTCCCCCCCTAAGATCGCATTTTTGGGGGCCTTAACATGCCCAAAAACTCACCAAACTTGGTAGAAAAATTCATTCGCCCGAAAAATTTTGAAATTTGCTGACGTTTGAAACGCACATAGGAAAATGACTCTATAGCGCCCCCAACGCGTAGCCCCTCTGGCCGGTTTGACACAGGATTATGAAAATTGGCACACATATGTATCACCTCAAGACGCACAAAAAAGTCTCTTGGACCCCCCCTCCAAACCCAACAGGAAGTCCGCCATTTGAAGGTTTGTGGCCATTTTTGGCGATGTGTGACCCTGCTGCCAAA
The DNA here is from genome assembly GCF_900634625.1 of Parambassis ranga. NCBI lineage: Eukaryota > Metazoa > Chordata > Actinopteri > Ambassidae > Parambassis > Parambassis ranga. The sequence goes on along the minus strand of NC_041039.1, from coordinate 1,211,036 downwards.
CTTTTCACGCCTCGCATACGTCATCGGATTGCGCTGAAATTCGCCGTGTCCACTCAGGACACCATAGGGAATAGACGCATTCCAAAACTCTTACAAAAGTCTGACGGTGTGGCCGGGGCGTGGCCTCAAAGTTTGACCATTTCTGAGGACACAGAAAGTGTCTATAACTTCTTCGTTTTCTGTCCGATCTGTACCAAATGTCACATGTATGATCAGAGTCTGACCCTAAACACATCTATACAACAATATTGAGGCTTTGACAGAGCGCCACCTACTGGCTACACAAAATGGTTTGTTTTCATAGGTTTTTCTGCCTGCCCCTGTGGCCTGTTTTGAGTAGGGTCACGAAAATTGCCACACATGTTTATCACCCCAAGATGCACAAAAAAGTCTCTTGGACCCCCCCTCCAAACCCAACAGGAAGTCCGCCATTTTGAAATTTCTGTTAATTTTTGGCGATTTGTGACCCTGCTGCAAAACTTTTCACGCCTTGCATACTTCATCCAATTAAGCTGAAAATCACTGTGTCCACTCAGGACAGGATACAGAATAGACGCATTCCAAAACTCTTACAAAAGTATTACGGTGTGGTGGGGGTGTGGCCTCAAACTTGACCATTCGCCATTACAAAGGAACTCCCTGTATTTTTTGCCCTAACGCGTAGCCCCGCTGGCCAGTTTGACACAGGATCATGAAAATTGGCACACATGTGTATCACCCCAAGACGCACAAAAAACTCTCTTGGACCCCCCCTCCAAACCCAACAGGAAGTCTGCCATTTTGACTTTTGTGGCCATTTTTTGCCTATTTGTGACCCTGCTTCAAAACTTTTCACGCATCACAAACTTCATGCAATTGAGCTGAAATTCACTGTGTCCCCTCTGGACACCATAGGGAATAGACGCATTCCAAAACTCTTTCAAAAGTATTACCGTGTGGCGGGGGAGTGGCCTCAAAGTTGACCATTCGCCATTACAAAGGAACTCGCTGTGTTTTATGCAGTACTACCCATATACTTTATGCAATGTGGACAAAATCTTACAGTACTGCTATGGACCCGAGTCTGAACAGATATATATGCTAATAGTATAATACGGTCATAGCGCCACCTACTGGTAGCAGGAAAGTTCGGTTGTAAACATGTGTTCGTTGTATATCTGTGGAAATGAGAGGAGAGCATAGGACAGGAGAGTATAGGAGACGAGAGCATAGGAGAGAAGACTGCGATGACCCCCGCGGATCGCAAGGTGCGCGAGGGCCCGCAATGCTGCTTGCAGCTTTAATTAGGGCCCGAGCACCGAATGGTGCAAGAGCCCTATTGAAACCCTTAGGATTATTATTTTTTTTTTTTTTTTTTTTTTTTTTTTTTTTTTTTTTTTTTTTTTTTTTTTTTTCCCCCTCCGAGATCGCATTTTTGGAGGCCTTAACATGCCCAAAAACTCACCAAACTTGGTAGAAAAATTCATTCGCCCGAAAAATTTTGAAATTTGCTGACTTTTGAAATGCACACATAAAAATGGCTCTATAGCGCCCCCAACGCGTAGCCCCTCTGGCCGGTTTGACACAGGATTATGAAAATTGGCACACATATGTATCACCTCAAGACGCACAAAAAAGTCTCTTGGACCCCCCCTCCAAACCCAACAGGAAGTCCGCCATTTGAAGGTTTGTGGCCATTTTTGGCGATGTGTGACCCTGCTGCCAAACTTTTCACGCCTCGCATACTTCAACGGATTGAGCTGAAATTCGCCGTGTCCACTCAGGACACCATAGGGAATAGACGCATTCCAAAACTCTTACAAAAGTCTTACGGTGTGGCCGGGGCGTGGCCTCAAAGTTTGACCATTTCTGAGGACACAGAAAGTCTCTATAACTTCTTCGTTTTCTGTCCGATCTGTACGAAATGTCACATGTATGATCAGAGTCTGACCCTAAACACATCTATACAACAATATTGAGGCTTTGACAGAGCGCCACCTACTGGCTACACAAAATGTTGTGTTTTCATAGGTTTTTCTGCCTGCCCCCCTGGCCTGTTTTGAGTAGGGTCATGAAAATTGGTACACATGTGTATCACCCCAAGATGCACAAAAAAGTCTCTTGGACCCCCCCTCCAAACCCAACAGGAAGTCCGCAATTTTGAAATTTCTGTTAATTTTTGGCGATTTGTGACCCTCCTACAAAACTTTTCACGCCTCGCATACTTCATCCAAATGAGCTAAAACTCACTGTGTCCACTCAGGACACCATAGGGAATAGACGCATTCAAAAACTCTTACAAAAGTCTGACGGTGTGGCGGGGGCGTGGCCTCAAAGTTGACCATTCGCCATTACAAAGGAACTCACTGTATTTATTGCCCTAATGCGTAGCCCCGCTGGCCAGTTTGACACAGGATCATGAGAATTAGCACACATGTGTATCACCCCAAGACGCACAAAAAAGTCTCTTGGACCCCCCCTCCAAACCCAACAGGAAGTCCACCATTTTGACTTTTGTGGCCATTTTTTGCCTATTTGTGACCCTGCTTCAAAACTTTTCACGCCTCACATACTTCATGCAATTGAGCTGAAATTCACTGTGTCCACTCAGGACACCACAGGGAATAGACGCATTCCAAAACTCTTACAAAAGTCTTACGGTGTGGTGGGGGTGTGGCCTCAAAGTTGACCATTCGCCATTACAAAGGAACTCCCTGTATTTTTTGCCCTAATGTGTAGCCCCGCTGGCCAGTTTGACACAGGTTCATGAAAATTAGCACACATGTGTATCACCCCAAGACGCACAAAAAAGTCTCTTGGACCCCGCCTCCAAACCCAACAGGAAGTCCGCCAATTTGACTTTTGTGGCAATTGTTTGCCTATTTTTGACCCTGCTTCAAAACTTTTCACGCCTCACATACTTCATGCAATTGAGCTGAAATTCACTGTGTCTACTCAGGACACCATAGGGAATAGATGCATTCCAAAACTCTTTCAAAAGTATTACCGTGTGGCGGGGGAGTGGCCTCAAAGTTGACCGTTCGCCATTACAAAGGAACTCGCTGTGTTTTATGCAGTACTACCCATATACTTTATGCAATGTGGACAAAATCTTACAGTACTGCTATGGACCCGAGTCTGAACAGATATATATGCTAATAGGATGATACGGTCATAGCGCCACCTACTGGTAGCAGGAAAGTTTGGTTGTAAACATGTGTTCGTTGTATCTCTGTGGAAATAAGAGGAGAGCATAGGACAGGAGAGTATAGGAGACAAGAGCATAGGAGAGAAGACTGCGATGACCCCGCGGATCGCAAGGTGCGCGAGGGCCCGCAATGCTGCTTGCAGCTTTAATTTTTCATTTTTTTTCCTTCCCCCCCTAAGATCGCATTTTTGGGGGCCTTAACATGCCCAAAAACTCACCAAACTTGGTAGAAAAATTCATTCGCCCGAAAAATTTTGAAATTTGCTGACTTTTGAAATGCACATATAAAAATGGCTCTATAGCGCCCCCAACGCGTAGCCCCTCTGGCCGGTTTGACACAGGATTATGAAAATTGGCACACATATGTATCACCTCAAGACGCACAAAAAAGTCTCTTGGACCCCCCCTCCAAACCCAACAGGAAGTCCGCCATTTGAAGGTTTGTGGCCATTTTTGGCGATGTGTGACCCTGCTGCCAAACTTTTCACGCCTCGCATACTTCAACGGATTGAGCTGAAATTCGCCGTGTCCACTCAGGACACCATAGGGAATAGACGCATTCCAAAACTCTTACAAAAGTCTGACGGTGTGGCCGGGGCGTGGCCTCAAAGTTTGACCATTTCAGAGGACACAGAAAGTCTCTATAACTTCTTCGTTTTCTGTCCGATCTGTACGAAATGTCACATGTATGATCAGAGTCTGACCCTAAACACATCTATACAACAATATTGAGGCTTTGACAGAGCGCCACCTACTGGCTACACAAAATGTTGTGTTTTCATAGGTTTTTCTGCCTGCCCCCCTGGCCTGTTTTGAGTAGGGTCATGAAAATTGGTACACATGTGTATCACCCCAAGATGCACAAAAAAGTCTCTTGGACCCCCCCTCCAAACCCAACAGGAAGTCCGCCATTTTGAAATTTCTGTTAATTTTTGGCGATTTGTGACCCTCCTACAAAACTTTTCACGCCTCGCATACTTCCTCCAAATGAGCTAAAACTCACTGTGTCCACTCAGGACACCATAGGGAATAGACGCATTCAAAAACTCTTACAAAAGTCTTACGGTGTGGTGGGGGCGTGGCCTCAAAGTTGACCATTCGCCATTACAAAGGAACTCACTGTATTTATTGCCCTAATGCGTAGCCCCGCTGGCCAGTTTGACACAGGATCATGAGAATTAGCACACATGTGTATCACCCCAAGACGCACAAAAAACTCTCTTGGACCCCCCCTCCAAACCCAACAGGAAGTCCACCATTTTGACTTTTGTGGCCATTTTTTGCCTATTTGTGACCCTGCTTCAAAACTTTTCACGCCTCACATACTTCATGCAATTGAGCTGAAATTCACTGTGTCCACTCAGGACACCATAGGGAATAGACGCATTCCAAAACTCTTTCAAAAGTATTACCGTGTGGCGGGGGAGTGGCCTCAAAGTTGACCATTCGCCATTACAAAGGAACTCGCTGTGTTTTATGCAGTACTACCCATATACTTTATGCAATGTGGACAAAATCTTACAGTACTGCCATGGAGCCGAGTCTAAACAGATATATATGCTAATAGGATGATACGGTCATAGCGCCACCTACTGGTAGCAGGAAAGTTTGGTTGTAAACATGTGTTTGTTGTATATCTGTGGAAATGAGAGGAGGAGAGCATAGCACAGGAGAGTATAGGAGACGCGAGCATAGGAGAGAAGACTGCGATGACCCCACGGATCGCAAGGTGCGCGAGGGCCCGCAATGCTGCTTGCAGCTTTAATTTTTAGGGCCCGAGCACCGAATGGTGCAAGAGCCCTATTGAAACCCTTAGGATTATTATTAGGGCCCGAGCACCGAATGGTGCAAGAGCCCTATTGAAACCCTTAGGATTATTATTTTTTTTTTTTTTTTTTTTTTTTTTTTTTTTTTTCCCCCTCCGAGATCGCATTTTTGGAGGCCTTAACATGCCCAAAAACTCACCAAACTTGGTAGAAAAATTCATTCGCCCGAAAAATTTTGAAATTTGCTGACTTTTGAAATGCACATATAAAAATGGCTCTATAGCGCCCCCAACGCGTAGCCCCTCTGGCCGGTTTGACACAGGATTATGAAAATTGGCACACATATGTATCACCTCAAGACGCACAAAAAAGTCTCTTGGACCCCCCCTCCAAACCCAACAGGAAGTCCGCCATTTGAAGGTTTGTGGCCATTTTTGGCGATGTGTGACCCTGCTGCCAAACTTTTCACGCCTCGCATACTTCAACGGATTGAGCTGAAATTCGCCGTGTCCACTCAGGACACCATAGGGAATAGACGCATTCCAAAACTCTTACAAAAGTCTGACGGTGTGGCCGGGGCGTGGCCTCAAAGTTTGACCATTTCTGAGGACACAGAAAGTCTCTATAACTTCTTCGTTTTCTGTCCGATCTGTACGAAATGTCACATATATGATCAGAGTCTGACCTTAAACACATCTATACAACAATATTGAGGCTTTGACAGAGCGCCACCTACTGGCTACACAAAATGTTGTGTTTTCATAGGTTTTTCTGCCTGCCCCTGTGGCCTGTTTTGAGTAGGGTCACGAAAATTGGCACACATGTGTATCACCCCAAGATGCACAAAAAAGTCTCTTGGACCCCCCCTCCAAACCCAACAGGAAGTCCGCCATTTTGAAATTTCTGTTAATTTTTGGCGATTTGTGACCCTGCTGCAAAACTTTTCACGCCTCGCATACTTTATCCAAATGAGCTAAAACTCACTGTGTCCACTCAGGACACCATAGGGAATAGACGCATTCCAAAACTCTTACAAAAGTCTGACGGCGTGGCGGGGGCGTGGCCTCAAAGTTGACCATTCGCCATTACAAAGGAAGTCACTGTATTTATTGCCCTAATGCGTAGCCCCGCTGGCCAGTTTGACACAGGATCACAAGTATTAGCACACATGTGTATCACCCCAAGTCGCACAAAAAAGTCTCTTGGACCCCCCCTCCAAACCCAACAGGAAGTCCACCATTTTGACTTTTTTTTGTAATTTTTACCGTTTTCTGACCCTGCTATAAAACTTTTCGTGCCTCGCATACTTCATGCAATTCAGCTGAAATTCACTGTGTCCACTCAGGACACCATAGGGAATAGACGCATTCCAAAACTCTTACAAAAGTCTTACGGTGTGGTGGGGGTGTGGCCTCAAAGTTGACCATTCGCCATTACAAAAGAACTCCCTGTATTTTTTGCCCTGACGCGTAGCCCCACTGGCCAGTTTGACACAGGATCATGAAAATTGGCACACATGTGTATCACCCCAAGACGCACAAAAAAGTCTCTTGGACCCCCCCTCCAAACCCAACAGGAAGTCCGCCATTTTGACTTTTGTGGCCATTTTTTGCCTATTTTTGACCCTGCTTCAACACTTTTAACGCCTCACATACTTCATGCAATTGAGCTGAAATTCACTGTGTCCACTCAGGACACCATAGGGAATACACGCATTCCAAAACTCTTTCAAAAGTATTACCGTGTGGCGGGGGAGTGGCCTCAAAGTTGACCGTTCGCCATTACAAAGGAACTCGCTGTGTTTTATGCAGTACTACCCATATACTTTATGCAATGTGGACAAAATCTTACAGTACTGCTATGGACCCGAGTCTGAACAGACATATATGCTAATAGGATGATACGGTCATAGCGCCACCTACTGGTAGCAGGAAAGTTTGGTTGTAAACATGTGTTCGTTGTATAACTGTGGAAATGAGAGGAGGAGAGCATAGGACAGGAGAGTGTAGGAGACGAGAGCATAGGAGAGAAGACTGCGATGGCCCCGCGGATCGCAAGGTGCGCGAGGGCCCGCAATGCTGCTTGCAGCTTTAATTTTTTTTTTTTTTTTTCTTTCCCCCCCTAAGATCGCATTTTTGGGGGCCCTAACATGCCCAAAAACTCACCAAACTTGGTAGAAAAATTCATTTGCCCGAAAAATTTTGAAATTTGCTCACTTTTGAAATGCACATATAAAAATGGCTCTATAGCGCCCCCAACGCGTAGCCCCTCTGGCCGGTTTGACACAGGATTATGAAAATTGGCACACATATGTATCATCTCAAGACGCACAAAAAAGTCTCTTGGACCCCCCCTCCAAACCCAACAGGAAGTCCGCCATTTGAAGGTTTGTGGCCATTTTTGGCGATGTGTGACCCTGCTGCCAAACTTTTCACGCCTCGCATACTTCAACGGATTGAGCTGAAATTCGCCGTGTCCACTCAGGACACCATAGGGAATAGACGCATTCCAAAACTCTTACAAAAGTCTGACGGTGTGGCCGGGGCGTGGCCTCAAAGTTTGACCATTTCTGAGGACACAGAAAGTCTCTATAACTTCTTCGTTTTCTGTCCGATCTGTACGAAATGTCACATGTATGATCAGAGTCTGACCCTAAACACATCTATACAACAATATTGAGGCTTTGACAGAGCGCCACCTACTGGCTACACAAAATGTTGTGTTTTCATAGGTTTTTCTGCCTGCCCCCCTGGCCTGTTTTGAGTAGGGTCATGAAAATTGGTACACATGTGTATCACCCCAAGATGCACAAAAAAGTCTCTTGGACCCCCCCTCCAAACCCAACAGGAAGTCCGCCATTTTGAAATTTCTGTTAATTTTTGGCGATTTGTGACCCTCCTGCAAAACTTTTCACGCCTCACATACTTCATGCAATTGAGCTGAAATTCACTGTGTCCACTCAGGACACCACAGGGAATAGACGCATTCCAAAACTCTTACAAAAGTCTTACGGTGTGGTGGGGGCGTGGCCTCAAAGTTGACCATTCGCCATTACAAAGGAAGTCCCTGTATTTTTTGCCCTAATGTGTAGCCCCGCTGGCCAGTTTGACACAGGTTCATGAAAATTAGCACACATGTGTATCACCCCAAGACGCACAAAAAAGTCTCTTGGACCCCGCCTCCAAACCCAACAGGAAGTCCGCCATTTTGACTTTTGTGGCAATTGTTTGCCTATTTTTGACCCTGCTTCAAAACTTTTCACGCCTCACATACTTCATGCAATTGAGCTGAAATTCACTGTGTCTACTCAGGACACCATAGGGAATAGATGCATTCCAAAACTCTTTCAAAAGTATTACCGTGTGGCGGGGGAGTGGCCTCAAAGTTGACCGTTCGCCATTACAAAGGAACTCGCTCTATTCTATGTAGTACTACCCATATACTTCATGCAATGTGGACAAAATCTTACAGTACTGCTATGGACCCGAGTCTGAACAAATATATATGCTAATGGGATGATACGGTCATAGCGCCACCTACTGGTAGCAGGAAAGTTTGGTTGTAAACATGTGTTTGTTGTATATCCGTGGAAATGAGAGGAGGAGAGCATAGGACAGGAGAGTATAGGAGACGAGAGCATAGGAGAGAAGACAGCGATGGCCCGGCGGATCGCAAGGTGCGCGAGGGCCCGCAATGCTGCTTGCAGCTTTAATTTTTTTTTTTTCTTTCCCCCCCTTATATCGCATTTTTGGGGGCCTTAACATGCCCAAAAACTCACCAAACTTGGTAGAAAAATTCATTTGCCCGAAAAATTTTGAAATTTGCTGACGTTTGAAACGCACATAGGAAAATGACTCTATAGCGCCCCCAACGTGTAGCCCCTCTGGCCAGTTTGACACAGGATTATGAAAATTGGCACACATATGTATCACCTCAAGACGCACAAAAAAGTCTCTTGGACCCCCCCTCCAAACCCAACAGGAAGTCCGCCATTTGAAGGTTTGTGGCCATTTTTGGCGATGTGTGACCCTGCTGCCAAACTTTTCACGCCTCGCATACTTCATCGGATTGAGCTGAAATTCGCCGTGTCCACTCAGGACACCATAGGGAATAGACGCATTCCAAAACTCTTACAAAAGTCTGACGGTGTGGCCGGGGCGTGGCCTCAAAGTTTGACCATTTCTGAGGACACAGAAAGTCTCTATAACTTCTTCGTTTTCTGTCCGATCTGTACGAAATGTCACATGTATGATCAGAGTCTGACCCTAAACACATCTATACAACAATATTGAGGCTTTGACAGAGCGCCACCTACTGGCTACACAAAATGTTGTGTTTTCATGGGTTTTTCTGCCTGCCCCCCTGGCCTGTTTTGAGTAGGGTCATGAAAATTGGTACACATGTGTATCACCCCAAGATGCACAAAAAAGTCTCTTGGACCCCCCCTCCAAACCCAACAGGAAGTCCGCAATTTTGAAATTTCTGTTAATTTTTGGCGATTTGTGACCCTCCTACAAAACTTTTCACGCCTCGCATACTTCATCCAAATGAGCTAAAACTCACTGTGTCCACTCAGGACACCATAGGGAATAGACGCATTCCAAAACTCTTACAAAAGTATTACGGTGTGGTGGGGGCGTGGCCTCAAAGTTGACCATTCGCCATTACAAAGGAACTCACTGTATTTTTTGCCCTAACGCGTAGCCCCGCTGGCCAGTTTGTCACAGGATCATGAAAATTAGCACACATGTGTATCACTCCAAGACGCACAAAAAAGTCTCTTGGACCCCCCCTCCAAACCCAACAGGAAGTCCGCCATTTTGACTTATGTGGCCATTTTTTGCTTATTTGTGACCCTGCATCAAAACTTTTCACGCCTCGCATACTTCATGAAATTGAGCTGAAATTCACTGTGTCCACAATTTGGACAAAATCTTACAGTACCCAAGTCTGAACAGATATATATGCTAATAGGATGATACGGCCATAGTGCCACCTACTGGCAGCAGGAAATTTGTCTTTTAAATATGTTTTTGTTCTACGTCTCTGGAAATGAGAGGAGAGGAGAGCATAGGACAGGAGAGTATAGGAGAGGAAACTGTGATGGCCCCATGGATCGCAAGGTGCGCGAGGGCCCACAATACTGCTTGCAGCTTTAATTTTATCATTATTTTTTTTATATGTTTTCATTATAATTATTTTTATCGCCACCATTTTGACAGACGCTCTCCTCTGTGCGCCGTGTTTCTCCTTCCAGGAGCTGTTTGCCAGCTGCATCTGAAGAAGCTCTTGGCTTCTCCACATTCATCACGCCCACAATAAATTTCGACCAATCACCACATGGTTGACGCACAGCCTTCAGAGAAAAAGTTCTGCCCGGGCCATGTGCACAAGAGTGCTGCACGGTCCGAGATAAAAAATGACGTTTTGTGGGCGTAACGTCTGCAGGGGGGAGGGAGTTCTCTGTTCTCGCGGAGTATGGATCCAGCTTTAACCAGAAAACACAGGAGGAAGTAAGCATTGCAGCAGACATTTTGCTTCAAGTGAAAACTACCCAGAATTCAGTGCAATGGGGGTCTGAAAGCTCTAGACGACCTGGTGCGAACAGAAAGAGGAACAAAGCCCCTAACAAATCTGAACTGGACCAAAAAGGTAACCCGGTCCTCTGTAATAAACTCACAGTGTGAACACAAAAAGTACTGAGACCTTTTTTTGCTGGTCCACTTTTTGTTTCACTTAAAGAGGACTGGGATTGGTTCTTTTAAAGGGACCAGGTGTGAAAACCCCCTTAGTGTTACAGGAAAAACATCAAATGCAAATACATGTAAAATACAAATATTTCAAATAGTAAAGCTGTGTTAGAACTACAGATCTGCACTTGTGAGATCAGACAGCTCATCAGCACCACTTTCAGATGCAACTAAAAGTTTTAGCCTATTCAAACTGCAAAATAAAGTTACACACACATGCACGTCTCTTACCTTTACAGCTACTAGCATCCTGTCCTTGGTAGGACTCAAGTTGTAACATTCAGCTAAAAAGACCTTTCCAAAGGCTCCTTCTCCAAGTTCCCTCTTCAAAATAATGTCTCGCCTCTTGATATGCTGAACAACTGGCAGAGAGGACAAAGACAGGAAGGGACTGAGTTAAAACCCATATGTGTAAGGATGTAGACCTTAGAATGCATTGTCTTTACTCACAGGTGGTTGGTTTGTTGCAGTTGTGTCCATGCCTGAAATACTGTGGGTTCTCTATGACAGGGATTCTGGTCATTCCAATCACCACTGCATCTGACCCAGCATCTAGGGTACAGGGGCTGATAATGCCATGGTTCACATGATGAAGTGGGCTAGCAGAGTCTTCTTCACCACTGATGACTGCTACTGGTCCTAGATACACACAGGTATGTTTTAAGACTAATCACATAACTCTTTATCTTAACCCCAACCTCCCAAGTCGCTTCAGTTAAAAACTCTAATTTAATGCAGTCCAGAGTACATCCCCAGTAGTGTCATCCCGACACTTAAATGGTATAAATCTCACTGCATTTACCATTGTACCTAATGGCATATAACCATGTAAAAAGCTTCTTGTGTGGGTGTTATGACCCAGTCAATGCTTTATTTTATTTTATTTTATTTTTTTTAATGCAAGCCCATTATAGATTAAACTCCCAGTCTTTAAAACTCTTTTGACTTTTTTACTCTATACTTTTTATTTATTTATTTTCAACAATTACAAAAGCAACTGTTTTTTTCTGTTTTGCAATAGTTAATTCAATTCTCCTGTTAGCATACACACACCTATGGCTTAATTAATGATAGAGAACAGTCATGTTTAACTGTTTGAGAGTTGATTGAACTGTTCTGTAATTGCACTCAGATTAAGTTTTTAATAAAGTCTCACTATAATTATACAGTGCAAAAATATTGTGCTAATCTTTTGGTTGTTGCTTTGATATAACCACTGTCAAGGTGCCTTGACAAAAAAATACCTTGACAACTGATAGCATTAAAAACTGGAGGTGATAACCGAAGCAGCCTTTGGTAAATAAACATCATATACTGTGCTAATAATTTAGTATTTATTTGGCCAGCAGTCCATCACCACTGAAACCTTTAAGCTTGTGTTTTGAGAGCAAATAGAGGCACTAATCCACTGCCTTCTTACCTTTCATGCCAAATTTGGATCGTCTGCCATACTTGTTAATGAGAAGAAAGAGAACCACCAGCATTACACAGGCAAACCCTGCCAGGCCTACTGCTATGGAGACCTGCAGAAAAGGTACACAAACCACACGGTCACACAGGTTGTGAGGTTTTATTTAAAATCACTGACATTGTGTTGTTTAAATGATATATTAGGATTTAATAATTATGGGTGTGACCACTTTGGGTGACAGGCCTTTGGCTTTATGAGTTTGAGTTCAGATGGATTATGACGCTGCTCAAAATCACTCTTCAGAAATTTAAGTGTGACATCACAACTTCGTGTTCTTCCTGTTCTTCATACACGCTATTCTCATCCATATGGTGTAAAGTTTTTGAAACATCAGGTCAACATTTAATATTTTAGCCACTTACCCCAAATGTCTCATCCATAGGTTTGTGCGTTTCTGCAGTTGGCGTTACTAGTAGAAACAAAAAGATTCAGTTTAAAGATCAGTTCAACACAAACTATGGAACTACATAAATAACCACCAGAAAATACAACAAAGACCTGCAGACACAACACCATAAATTAAGTAGTCCTCTAATAACTCCTGGCCATATGAAAATAGAATTTAAAGGAATAATAATTTGCTTTTACTACAGACTAGCTGCATCTGTAATCATTCTCTCATACACACATTATTTTCAATAATAAATTCATAGTCTTAAACAATACTCTCTACACTTGCAATCATACTTTCTTGGATTTTGGTCTAAATTGATATGATAGCAGGAAACAGTTGCTGTAGAGTTGTTGACTGCACATCCATCACGTCCATGATGCCAGTCTCCATTTACATGATAAAATGTTTGGTGCTGCTTTCAGCGCTTTTGTCACTGGTATAACATCACTGGGCAACAGAGTAAAGAAGTTTGAGAAACTGAGATCTGGTGTGGAGGCCATTAGAGTACAGTGAGCAAAGAAAGAAGTTTGAAATGATTCAGCCTGTGTAATTGTGTGAAAGTGTGTTATTCAGCAGGTTTTTTTGTGAGCATCATGCTGCCATCTTGATCTACCAGTCATAGTAAATAATAAATAACTGACTGTTTTGATGAACCAGACAATACAATAATAGGTTTCAAAACACTTACCATAATCATAATCCATTTCCATGTCTGTGAGAGAAGGAAACATAATGTATAACATGCTGTACAGAAAGGTGAGGTCCATACAGTGCTCATCATCACAATAGAGGAGAGTAAAAATCACATCAAGGTAATAGACTATGATGGTGTAAAGTGTGTAAAAAAAACAACAAATTAGCACTATGACAAGATCATCACATCATGTACTTTTATTTTACCCTTGTATTCTCTACATCATATTGACACTGACACCAAATCAGGGTTTTATTTCACAACCTGAGGGAAAGAGTTGGGATCCTTTTTCTGACCACACTGAACAGGCACTAAACTTTGTTGCGCATCAACAATGTAGCAAAGAGATACAAAACAATAGCAAGGTGAAAAAGAAACATCTAGATATGTATATCATATTTCCCATTGCTATAGTATGTCCAAGATGTTAATCACTGAAACGGATCAGGCCAGGTGTTTTCTACAGTATGCACCAGTTGTTGTTTTTTACAGCATGTGTCTTACTGCTTACCTTTAAAGGGCTCATTGAGGAAATGCCCATACACAGAACTAGTGGCTACACCCAAGTAGTTGGTGGCCTCTAAAGTGTAGTTGCCATTATTGTGGTGTGTAGGGTTTTTAAAGGTTAGACAGCCCTCTATGTCGTCCTGGTAAATATCCATATCAGGGCGCACATACTCGCTGTGGGATATTTCCTAAATGGGAATGGAAGAACAAATGAAGAATTTAATTTATACACTGTGTTATTGTTATTTACAAACAAAACATTTCACTTGCTTAGAGTGATCATGCATCAAGATAAGAATATGTCATTAAAAAAATGTTAGCTTAGGCAGGTGACTTCAAAGGTTGCCTTCAACATCGGAGCTGGCCAACCTTTTCCAGGCCCATGCCAGTAAGTGAAATAAAGACTTGCATGACAGAACCAACACTGAAGCCCCTAAACATCAGTTCACCCTGCTTCAAATGGAGAGCCAGGTCCTTTACTTTCACACTTCCACGATAGAGGCTTCATAAAGACAAATGAATGATTAATAGGACCAGTGACTTCTCTCTCCTTGTATCATATAAATTGATGCTAACATGCTTTCTCCAGATGTGTGTATTTGACCTCATTCTAGATTTTCATGCACCGAGTGGTGCGAAGACCCTATTGTAATTGTAGTGTTTATTAGGGCCCGAGCATGAAACATGCGAGAGCCCTATTGAAATGCAAGCATTTATTAGGGCCTGAGCATGAAATGTGCGAGAGCCCGATTGAAATGCAAGCGGTTATTAGGGCCCGAGCACGAAACGTGCAAGAGCCCTATTGAAATGCAAGGAATTATTAGGGCCCAAGCACCGAGTGGTGTGAAGGCCCTATTGTAATTGTAGTGTTTTTTATTAGGGCCCGAGCACCGAGTGGTGTGAAGGCCTTATTATAATTGTAGTGTTATTATTGTTATTATTATTAGGGCCCGAGCATGAAAAGTGCGAGAGCCCTATTGTAATGCAAGGAGTTATTATTCCCTATTCTCCTTCTGCCCCCCTGAATGTGCTCAAAAACTCACCAAATTTGGCACAAAATTGTCCCCCCGGCGAAAATCGCGACTTGACACTGTCGCTATTGGCGGGCGTGGCCGCATGGCTCTGCAGTGTGAAAATATTCACTGCAACTTCTACAGACTTGAAACTCAGTACATTGATGTATCACCTCGTGACAAGAAAAAAAGCCTCCTGGACGAAAATTCCACGACGTACAGGAAGTCCACCATTTTTAAAAACCCATGCTATGTTCCAATTTGCACTCCCTGCAGTTTTGCGAACTCCTCCTAGGGGAATTGCTTGATACGGCAGAAAATTGGTGCGCTTGCCCTTAAGGGGTTAGGGACCAAAAGTTATCAAAAATGCAGCACTTGACCATCATACGGTCTGGCTGTGGCACCACCACAAATTTGACCCTTCGCCAAAACACAGAAAATTGATGTATTTGTGGCTGTATCTCCCACATACTTCATCCTATGTAGGTGAGAAAAATCAGGCATGTTGAGCCTGTACTTCTGAACAGATTGATATGCTAATGTAATGATACTCTCATAGCTTCACCTACTGGCAGTATGAATTGTGTTCAGGCTGATTTCTATGTTCCACACCTCGTATTTGAACTCCTCCTCCTAGGGAAATACTCTGACAGACCTGAGATTTTGTCACATGTTTCTGAAGACATGGCTGAAATTGAAATTTTAAAATACCCCTCTCCATAGGGGTTTTTTTTAGAGTAGGAAGACAAAAATCGGCACACATACAGAACCCTTCCAGACGCACATAAAAGTCTCTTGCACCATTGATCTAGACCACACAGGAAGTCGGCCATTTTGATTATGGCGGTCAAATTTCAGCGATTTCCACCTTTGGAATTGCGGATAAACTCCTCCTAGGGATTTCGCCCGAATGACCTGATATTCGGTGGATGTGACCTAAAGGACCTGCTGATCAAAAGTTATCAAAAGCTTTTCTCTAACTTAAAGGGCGGGGCCTCTGTGGCTCGCCAAAATCTGGACACGATTCATGATTTCACCATTAAAGTTCGAATGGCTCTCACGCCCACATACTTGCTCCAAACAGCTTCAAACTTTCTGCACATGGTCAGAGCCCCACTCATGGAGACACCTGTGAGGTTTCCTGTATCATGCTGCCCGTGACAGTGGCGGCTGTCGAACCGTCGCCATCAAACATCAACTGCTTATAACTTTGCCGTACATCATCCTAACGTCCTCAAATTTTTTTCATGTCATAAAGCTGGATCCATACTCCACGAGAACAGAGAACAGAGAACTCGCTCCACGGGTGGTAAGAGTAAAAAAAATAGTTTGTTTTGGCACAGAGGTACCATACTCCGCGAGACTTGTGTGTGCAGAACTCCTCATACGGCCCTCCTACGCAGCGCACGTCACACACAAAAGGTTGACAATGAAATTGTATTACAAATTGTGAGTACAGTCGTGGTTACCTGGCCTAACGAGCTGATAATGCTCAGGGACGTGGGCATATAGCATGAGAATAGATAGAAGATCAGTGTAGCTGTGAACGTGTGGATGACTGTCTGCAATAATACATCCTGTCTCCCGGTGTCTCATGTGCGTCCAGCCGCTGTAATGCCGTGATCAATACTGGGACTAGTTTTTATCGCCACCTTTTGGACAGACACTCTCCTCTGTGCTCCGTGTTTCTCCTTCCAGGAGCTGTTTGCCAGCTGCTCATCTAAACTGTCCATCGTCGCTGTACTACCTCCTTCTGCCTGTGTGTTCTGCACCTGAAGAAGCTCTTGCGCTTCTCCACATTCATCACGCCCACAATAAATTCCGACCAATCACAGCATGGTTGACGCACAGCCTTGAGAGAAAAAGTTCTGCCCGGGCCCTGTGTCCGAGAGCGCTGCACAACGGTCCGAGAGAAAAATGACGTCATTTTGTAGGCGTAATGTCGGCAGGGGGAAGGGAGTTCTCTGTTCTCGTGGAGTATTGATCCAGCTTAACGGTCCGTTCCCGGACATATGTCTGCATGCTCATGAGTCACCTGCACAGCGCCACCTACAAGAAACTGGAAGTAACTGCTTTTTGACAATTTTTATGTATGAATCAAATGTTTTTGGAGGTTTGATGCACAGACAGGTCTCCACTATTCTCATGGTGTCTGGCTCCACCCAGTGGACACATAGGGTATTGCAGCTGATATAACTCCACCACGGATGCTCCTAAAATCCTCAGATTTTTTACATGAAATACAGACCCGACCATGTGTGGACATCTGTGGACAGTGCCACCAACTGTAAACGGGAGGTTACTGCATACTAACAATTTTTACATATATTGACAGAGTTGTTGCACTGACATGTCTCTGCTCCTGCCTGCTGCTTTTTTCCCCACCGCTGGTAAAATCGCTGCAGCTCGTGGGGGGAGCGGGGGAGGGAAGGGACGGCGTGATGGGGAGGGGGCGGTCGCACAGAGTGTGAGGGCCCGATCATCGCTGCTTGCAGCTTTAATTTTTTAAATTATTATTTTATTGTAAATTTCTCTTACAACATTGTGTCTTTTGGCTTGAACACTGATATTTGTGCATAAATATGCACATAACATTCTCCTTACAATGTAATGTACAATATATAATAATAATAATAATATATAACATCAATCAATAACAGTTTCAGTAAAAAAACAGCATAAGTTTAATAAATCCAAAGACAGTCAACCTTATCTTTATAGAACCATCTTAACGTTGGGTGGGGCGATCCACGAACAGTAAACTCTATGCAGGTGTCATGGCGGCGCTCTGGCTCCTTTAGCTTCACAATGGTTGGAGGAACTAAAGGACAAAAGAGAAGGAGGAGATGAAGAGTGTTCACTTTGTGGTTAAACACAGAAAGATGTTCTGCTTTACTCGACACTTCTGATATGACCCTGCCTTACTCGTAGTAAAACATATTGAATGACTTTGAATGACACATAATGAATTGTTAAAAGAAGACATCAGAAGGCAGCCTTACAGTTATTTGCTCAATTTCAGGTGGTGCTATGTTGGTAAAAGGCAACATTTTGGAATCAGAGTTTGTGCAGTCAAGCTTGAGAGGTAACGCTGCATCATTACTTTTTGTGAGAGTTGAACAGTGAGGGTGAGAGTGTTTGTTTGATAAAAACAAGTGTGACAGCATGGTCATAACAGTATTAGTTGTTCTGAATGTTCCAGAGCAGAAAACTGCCAAAACATCTGGTTTTATAGAGGTCTGCACACCTGCTGCAGCTCAACTAATTCAATCCTAGTAGTAAGAGGGGACGCAGTATAGAACTTTTTGTTTTCTTTCGGCAATTGTAGAATGACAAAAGTTGTTGTTGTTTGAAGTTTATTTGCCTAATACTAGCACCTGTTCTTCACATCCACTCCTTACAACATTAGTGCAATTGTCAGTTGTCAGGTTTATCAGATACATTTCTAGGTGTGGCTTTGTTGTAATAGTAATATAAGTAATATAAGTAATGTAAATGGATGTAAACTTTACTAATAAACAGACTAATACCTGTTTAGTTCTGTTTACGTCCTAGTCATCTTTCTGCTCTGATATTTATATATACCGTATTTTCGTGACCATAAGGCGCACCGTATTATAAGGCGCAGTCTCAATTACAGGGTCTATTTCTGTATTCGACACATACATAAGGCGCACCATATTATAAGGCGCACGCTATGCTAAAACATACCAGTACGTAAATAAAACGGGAGCAAAACAGTGAGTTAAGTCGAACTTTATTGTTATGAAGGAACGACTTTGTATATAGTTCGATTACTTGCTGCATATAGCGCTATAGCGTGCAATAATTATATAATACAGATGCAGCTGATTGGTTTGTTACTCACATGTTATTCTATATAACAATTTGAAATGTGTATGTACAATTTTCTGTTTTGCATGCCGGGCCTGTGTGGTGTCTGAGCTGTCTTAGCTTTAAAAACAGAGAGTTACGCTGCATTGCAGAAGTGAAAACATAGGAAACCGCTCCGTATCCTCCGCAAGCCGCTCACATCTCTATCAGCAGTGATTCAGTAAAAACTGGCTGGATATCAGTAAGGAGAGCCGGCGGCATGACGCAGCTCTCGACGGTGGCAGCGACAGAGAAACAGCGTGTGTGTTTCTATGGGCAGAATAGTGGCTGCTGCTCAATGCCTGTTGTGATTCGAACTTTATGTTCACACCATCTTCGGATATACGTTGTCCCGCATTTTAATCAGATGCACCACAGTGATTCCTAATTCATCATTTATTACAACAATGTACAATAAACAGGAAACAACTGCGCAAGTTCAAACCTGCCAGCTTTCCTCTCATCACTGTCAGAGTCACACTCACTGTCGTTGCCAGCTGGCTGTTCGGAAATTATGCCGGCTTTCAAAAGCTCGGACAACAGTCAATGCAGAAACATTAGTCCACGCATCCACAATCCATTCACATATGCTGACGTAACTCGCCTGGCGCTGCCTCCCAGTAAAGCTGTGCTCGCCGTCTGCCATCCATCGCTCCCACACCACTCACAACTTTACTTTAAACGCCCTGTTTACGCCGATGTCCAGCGGTTGGAGTTCTTTTGTTAACCGTCCCGGGATTACGGCAAGCTCTGAATTCATCTGCTTCGTCGGTCGCTACATCGGCGGTGAGACGGGCGCACGCGGAGTCGCAGATCAGCAGCGAGGGTGATGCATGAAAAAATCCATCCGGTCTCTTTACATAAATCTCCCTGAGCCATGCTCTCATTTTCTCCTCCTCCATCCAGCCCTTTAGATCGGCCTTCACGATGACTCCGGATGGAAACTTTTCTTTAGGCAGCGTCTTCCTCTTAAATATCACCATAGGTGGAAGTTTCTGTCAATTACCATGGCAACCGAGAACAACAGTGAGCGCTGACTTCTCGTGCCCCGTGGTCTGTATTGATACCGTGCTGGTCCCCGTTTTCTCCACAGTTTGGTTCACGGGGATGTCGAAAGTGAGGGAGACCTCATCTATGTTGGTGATGTGGCTGGGCTGGATGTTTTTGCTGGCATCTTGTCACTGCAGTAGGCGCGGAAGCTGGCCAGCTTTTCTTAGTACTCCGCTGGAAGTTGCTGCGCCTGTACCGTAGCGTTCAGCTGATTGGTGAATTGCTGCCAGCGTACGTAGTGTACGTATTACGTAGTATCCATCTGATTGGTTCATCACTGCCAGTGTACGTAATGTACGTATGACATAGTGTTCAGCCGATTGGTGAATTGCTGCCAGCGTACGTAGTTTACGTATCACGTCCCTGTGTCTGGTACTCAACCCATACATAAGGCGCACCAGATTATTAGGTGCACGGCTGACTTTTGAGAAAATTTTAGACTTTTAGGTGCACCTTATAGTCATGAAAATATATATATATTACATATTTTTTATATTTCTGTTATAGATATTTAATTAAAGTACTACATCACAGTAGTACTTTACTCATTTCTAAATGCACCAAATCTCTTCAGTAAATAGCATGGCCTGTCATCCTTTTCAAACCTTCCTTCACCATCTGCACCGCCCTCTCTGCCAACCCATTTAAGGCTGGATGAAAAGGAGCTGTCCGGATATGTTGGATGCCATTTTTGTGCATAAATTCACCTAACAGCTCACTGGTGAATGTTGGACCATTATCAGTGACCAGTGTGTCTCGCAAACCATGAACAGCAAACACTTGATCTTTTCAATGGTTGTGAGGGCTGTGATATTGTTCATGATATCGGTTTCAATCCTTTTAGAATGTGCATCCACCATTATAAGAAACATGTGCCCCCTAAAAGGCCCAGCAAAATCCAAATGCAATCTAGACCAGGGGTGGTCTAAACCTGTAAAAACCTGTAATTCACGCCGTAACTGCTGGGGGCTGGCTCCAGGCAGGAGTTTGTACAGTGGAGCTAAAACTCTTTAAGAGGTCTGGCAGAAATTTCCCATAATAGTTGACCAAGATCAAAAATGATCTGAGTTCAGCGACACACTTAGGGCTTGGGGCCTCTTTGATAACTCTCACCTTATCTTCTACCAGGCAGAGCCCCTCAGCTGCGATCCTATGCCCCAGGTAGGTCACACTCGATGCTAGGAACACACATTTGCTGCGTTTTAAGCGCAGCCCTGCTTCTAAGAACCTTTTCAAAACTTGCTCCAAGTAAGCCAGATGCTCTGACTCTGTGGCCCCTGTGATCAAAATATCCAGGTACACGGCCACATGTGGAATTCCCTGCAACAGAGTGTCCATTGTTCTTTGAAGATGGCGGGACTGGACGCCGCTCCAAACACCAGGCGATTGTATTTAAACTGTCCTCTGTGTGTGTTGATGGTGACACATTCTTTTGACTCCTCATCCAGCCTTGCTCATGTCCAACTTTGTGAACTGCTTACCCCCTGCCAGGGTTGCGAACAGGTCGTTTATGCGTGGCAATGGGTACTCTTCAAGCTTAGAGACACGAATTATAGTAAGCTTGTAGTCGCCACATATTACGTGCCATTTTGTCTTCTTTCAAAACAGAAACAATGGGTGCTACCCACCTCGAGAACTGAACAGGTACAATGATGCCCAGCTTCTGCAACTGTTCCAGCTCTTCTTCAACTTTGCCTTTCATGGCATAAGGCACTGACCTGGGCTTGAAAAATCTAGGAGTAGCTTCAGGGTCCCTTCAGTGTACCGCTGCAGAATATCCTCTGTTGTGCCTGCATATATTATTTCATGCCAGTTTAGTCGGATTTTGCGAAGCCAATCACAGCCCAACAGACTAGGACCACTGCCCTTAGCAACCACCAGCCTGGCTTTCGCCTTCTGACCCTCTGCTGAAATGTCCACATACAGCACCCCCAAATGAGGAATGGGCTGGCCTGTATAAGTCCTAAGCTTGTACTTTGATGGTCTGGGGGGAGGCAAGTTAGACCCCCATGTCTGTCTGTAGGTCTCCTCACTGATGACAGATGCAGTAGCCCCTGAATCAATCTAAAACTTAATATCTTTCCCTCTGACAGTGATAGTAGCATAATAGGGCTCCGGTGGATCCTCGTCCGTTTCCACCCTAAACATGGTATAGGAACATGTTATGGGTAACGTATTGCGTCACTTCCTGTTTCGACACTGTCCTGTTTGTTCGTTCACTTGGTGTGCGCTGTTGGTGCTACGGACTTTCTGCATTAGACATACACTCAACAAAAATATAAACGCAACACTTTTGTTTTTGCTCCCATGTTTCATGAGATGGACTTGAAGATCTAAACTTCATTCCAGATACACAATATTACCATTCCTCTCAAACATTGTTCACAAATCTGTCTAAATGTGTGATAGTGAGCACTTCTGCTTTGCTGAGATAATCCATCCCACCTCACAGGTGTGCCACATCAAGATGCTGATCTGACATCATGATTAGTGCACAGGTGTACCTCAAACTGCCCACAATAAAAGGCCACCCTGAAATGTGCAGTTTTGTCTCACAGCAAAATGCCACAGATGCCACAAGCATTGAGGGAGCGTGCAATTGGCATGCTGACAGCAGGAATGTCAACCAGATCTGTTGCTCGTGCATTGAATGTTCATTTCTCCACCATAAGCCGTCTCCAAAGGCGTTTCAGAGAATATGGCAGTACATCCAACCGGCCTCACAACCGCAGACCACGAGTAACCACACCAGCCCAGGACCTCCACATCCAGCAGGTTCACCTCCGAGATCGTCTGAGACCAGCCACTCAGACAGCTGCTGAAACAATTGGTTTGCATAACCAAACAATTTCTGCACAAACTGTCAGAAACCGTCTCAGGGAAGCTCAACTGCATGCTCGTCGTCCTCATCGGGGTCTTAACCTGACTCCAGATCGTCGCCGTAACAGACTTGAGTGGGCAAATGCTCACATTCGATGGCGTCTAGCACGTTGGAGAGGTGTTCTCTTCACGGATGAATCTCGGTTTACATTGTTCAGGGCAGATGGCAGACAGCGTGTGTGGCGTCGTGTGGGTGAGCGCTTTGCTGATGTCAATGTTGTGGATCGAGTGGCCCATGGTGGTGGTGGGGTCATGGTATGGGCAGGCATCTGTTATGGACGAAGAACACAGGTGCATTTTATTGATGGCATTTTGAATGCACAGAGATACCGTGATGAGATCCTGAGGCCCATTGTTGTGCCATACATCCATGAACATCACCTCATGTTTCAGCAAGATAATGCACGGCCCCATGTTGCAAGGATCTGTACACAATTCTTGGAAGCTGAAAATGTCCCAGTTCTTGCATGGCCAGCATACTCACCGGACATGTCACCCATTGAACATGTTTGGGATGTGCTTGACCGGCGTATACGACAGCGTGCACCAGTTCCCACTAATATCCAGCAACTTCGCACAGCCATTGAAGAGGAGTGGACCAACATTCCACAGGCAACAATAGACAATCTGATAAACTCTATGCGAAGAAGATGTGTTGCACTGCATGAGGCAAATGGTGGTCACACCAGATACTGACTGGTTCTGAGTCCCCAGACCGCCAATAAAGCAGAAACAAAATTTCAGGGTGGCCTTTTATTGTGGGCAGTTTAAGGTACACCTGTGCACTAATCATGATGTCAGATCAGCATCTTGATGTGGCACACCTGTGAGGTGGGATGGATTATCTCAGCAAAGCAGAAGTGCTCACTATCACACATTTAGACAGATTTGTGAACAATGTTTGAGAGGAATGGTAATATTGTGTATCTGGAATGAAGTTTAGATCTTCAAGTCCATCTCATGAAACATGGGAGCAAAAACAAAAGTGTTGCGTTTATATTTTTGTTGAGTGTAATTGTGTTACAGGTCATGGAGGAGGAGTGGCAGCAATCTACCGTTCCAGTCTTCGGATGAATCCTAAACCTAAGTCTACTCATACTTCTTTTGAGAGTCTCACTCTCAGCCTGTCTCACGGAAGCTGGAAGAAGTCTGAATTTGTTTTACTCGTCGTAGTGTATTGTCCACCTGCTGCTGCTTATTTAGAGTTCCTGCTGGAGTTTTCAGACTTCTTATCAAGTTTAGTGCTCAGCACAGATAAAGTCATTATAGTGGGTGACTTTAACATTGATATGGACGCCGTCTGAAGACTGCCTTCAACTCACTCTTGGATTCAGTTGGGTTCTCTCAGTTAGTAAATGAACCCACACACTGTCACAGTCACACCCTCGACCTGGTTCTCACCTACGGCCTGGAGGCTGAGAACCTGCTAGTGTGGTCTCAAAATCCTGTTCTTTCAGATCACTCATTAATAACCTTTGACTTCTCTCTTTCAGACCTACCAGCACCTGAGGAAAAGGTCTATTACAGCAGATGTACAGCAATCCTACCAGTACTCCCCACAGGTACCAACTTAAATATTACTCCTGCAGAACTGGACTGCTTTGTCAACAGCACTGCAGACACATTACACTCAGTCTTAAACAGGATTGCTCCACTGAAGAAGAAAACTACAAATCAGAAGAGGCTAGCTCCGTGGTATAACTCAAATATCCGATCACTGAAACGGACTACACGAAGGATGGAGAGGAAATGGCAGTCCTCTAAATCAGATGACACCCAGAGGGCCTGGAGAGACAGTTTGCTGAAGTATAAGAAGGCCCTTCGTAAAGCTAGGACAGCTAGGACATTCATCACTTATAGAAGAAAACAAGAACAACCCGCACTTTCTCTTTAACGCTGTAGCCAGGCTGACAAAGAGCCACAGCTCTGTAGAGCCTCGCATTCCTGCAGCTCTTAGTAGTGAAGACTTCATGAGCTTCTTCACCGATAAAATCACCACTATTAGAGGACTAATCAACCACAATCTCTCTGTGACCGCTGAGGATACACCTTCTGGAAACATATCCTGATCTAACTCTGGATTGCTTCATGCCCATCGGCCTCCCTGAGCTCACCACCAGCATCAGCAAGTCTAAACCTACTACCTGTCTTTTGGATCGGATCCCATCACGGCTCCTCAAGGATGCTATTCCTCTGATCGGAGACTCTATATTAGGACAGATCAACCTGTCTCTGGAAACAGGATATGTACCGCAGGCTTTTAAAACTGCTGTGATCATTCCGATACTTAAAAAACCTTCACTGGACCCGGACGTCTTAGGAAACTACAGACCAATCTCCAACCTCACCTTTATTTCAAAAATTCTCGAAAGAGCTGTTGTAAGTCAGCTAAATGACCACCTGCATAGGAACAGTCTGCTCGATGCTTTCCAGTCTGGATTCAGAGCCCATCACAGCACAGAAACAGCACTGCTTAAAGTCACTAATGACCTCCTCATGGCATCGGACCGTGGACTCGTCTCTGTACTCATTCTACTGGATCTCAGTGCTGCCTTTGACACAGTAGACCATCGCATCCTGCTACACAGATTAGAACACAAGATCAGGATTACAGGAACAGCACTGTGCTGGTTTAAATCATATTTATCTGACAGATTTCACTTTGTTCATGTTAATGATGTTTCCTCCACAGGTACAAGGGTTAATCACGGTGTTCCACAGGGTTCTGTGCTCGGACCGATCTTGTTCACCCTCTACATGCTCCCTCTAGGAAACATCATCCAGAAGCACGGCATAAACTTTCATTGTTATGCTGATGATACCCAGCTGTATTTATCCATGAAGCCTGAAGAAACGGAGCTGCTAGTCAGACTACAGGCATGTCTAAAGTACATAAAGGACTGGATGTCCTCCAACTTTTTACTATTAAACTCGGACAAGACTGAGGTAATTGTTTTTGGACCTAAACATCTCAGAACTAGTTTATCAGATAATACTTTCTCTCTGGATGGAATTACTCAGATCTCTGAGTGCAAGTTTACTTGTAGTTCTTAGGATTCATAAAAGTAGAATGGGAGGACGAGCTTTCAGCTATCAGGCACCGCTATTATGGAACCAGTTACCAATCTGGGTCCGAGAGGCAGGCACTGCCTCCACCTTTAAGACTAGACTTAAAAGTTTTCTGTTTAGTAAGGCGTACAGTTAGCCTTAGACCTAGTGTGTAGCACAGCTATGCTGCCCTAGGCCTACGCTGTCGGGAGGCACAAACATGATCCACTGAGCAGTTTCCCTCTCACCCTCTGACCTCTCCTCTACTCTCCTTAGTCTGGCTCATAATGGTAATATCGTCTCATAATCTGTGTTCACTAGCTTCCTCGTAGTTTTGTGCCTCGCTCTCGCTCTCTCTCTCTCTTTGCAGGTCTCAGGACCTGCATACTGACCTGCAGTCTGGCCCCTGATCTCGCCTGTGCTCATTGACTTCACTAGCCCCTGCTACTCATCTTTGCTTTGATTACTATCAAATTACTATTACTACTTATGGACTGACGATATATATAGATATACATTATAATATAATCACTGTTTCATCTTGCTTGTCATGTTTGCTCTGTACTGTATCATGTTTGCTGCATGTTTGCTCCTCTCTCTCTCTCTCTCTCTCTCTCTCCTTCATCCTGTCTGTCCTGTCTCCCTCTTCTTCTCCTCCTCTACCCGGCCGACTAGCAGCAGGACTGGTTCTCCCTTAAGTTGACAGGTCCTGCTCAAGGTTTCTTCCTCTTAAAGGGAGTTTTTCCTTGCCACAGTGCTCTTAGGGAGGTTCAGTTTCTGGGTCTCATGCTCTGATTGTAGTTTCTGTGAAGCGCTTTGAGACAATTTCTAAATTGTAAAACGAGCTATATAAATAAAACTGAATTGAATTGAATTGAATTGAATTGAACACTCTGCCTAGGTGGTGCGTGGCTACCTGAGACTGATTAGGTTTTCCCAGCCCTGGCTTCCCCCTCCCCTTGACCCTCTGCACTTTTTAGCTAAATGTCCTTTTTTGCTACAAGCATGGCAAACAGTGTCTTTAAATTTACAGTCATTAGCATAGTGAGCGCCACCACACCGAAAACGCTCCACTCGCTTTGCCTGATTACCAGTGTCTTTCTTAACTTGGTGCACTGCTGCTATCTGTGCACCTCCATTTCCTTTTTGGATATCTTTAGCATTGTTAGCAGCCATCTCCATACCTTGAGAAATCTCCAGTGCTTTCTTAAAAGTCAGTGGTGGGGTTTCCCCCATCAGGCGGCGCTGTATGGCATCATTATTAATACCACACACCAGTCTGTCAGGGAGCATATCATCCAACACTGTCCCAAAGTCACAATGCCCGGACAGCTGCCACAACTCGGCTACAAAGTTGGCTTGCAGCCGCTTAGCTCGCTAGCTAGCACTCTTCAGCCCAGCTGAGCTACTATTCAAAACAAACGGCCACCAACCGGTTCACCTCGTCGCCAAAAAGATGTGGTAACTTGTACACACAAGAATGAGAGGATCACGTAACTTGTTAATGATAACTTTATCTCAGTGCGAGGAGCCAGCATCACATTTGAGTGTATAACATCATAACCAGTGTTGGGAAGAATACTTTTCAGTTACTGAATACAGATTACATGCCCTAAAACGTAATTTGTAATGTATTTGCTGAAATGAACCAAAAACTTTAGCTTTGATCAAAGATGTTTTATTGACAGTAAGAGCTCTCACTCCAATGACTATTCACCGTCATACACACGTATATGACCACACAATGAGACAAGCGATCAGGAAAGTCAGACATCTGTAGTAAATACGATCTTTGTTGTAAGAAGACAAAGATTTTTTTACGTGACTTGTTTCATCCAGCAGAGTGAATAAACACTTAAAGTACCGTTGTGTAATCCGCTGATTTTAACAATGTAACTGTATTTTGATTATCATGTCTTTAGACTGTAACTGTAACAGAATACAGTTACTCATATTTTGTATTCCAATTACGTAATGTCGGTACATGTAATCCGTTACTCCCCAACACTGATCATAACAAAACTACAACAGAGCAGAAGAAGAGTTTTCCCAAAAACAACCACAGCAATAGTGACCCCTACAGGCCAGTTGACTATAACTCAATTACAACATACTGCATAATGTATAGTTTCGTTAAATTAATTAGCATGTAATCATTTTCTGGAAAAAGACAACCATGCATTAAACAATAGAAAAAAGATGTTTCCTATGATGTACAATAGATGTGGTCCCTTTTTAATTGCCGTATGGCAAGATAATTTATGAGGCCTGAACATAGTACTACACACTCCACCATCTCTCTATCTCTCTCTCTCTCTCTCTCTCTCTCTCACACACACACACACAGGGGCAGAGTGGGACAACTTTTCAGCCCGGGAGTTTAATGGCCAAGACTGGCCCATTATTCACCACATGAAAAATTAGGCAAAAATTTAGCATGTAATATAAATGTTTTATTACAGTACGAAAAATATTAATAAATAACAAATAAATCCTGGCCTGCTTTTTGTCCCTGTGCCTGTTTTTTACCCTGGGCTACTTTCTTTACATCTTTGTTATGTTAATGTATCAACACAATGAACTTTAAAAAGTCCTGAAAAACAACTTTTGTTAAATCTTTTTTACTCACCACCACTCCCACATTTAGCTGTGCCTGTTCCCTCCCTAATTTTGGTTTCATCAATATTGTCTGCCTGGCTTTGCTCCTCAGATGCTACATTCTTTACAGCACACCTATTATAGGCTACATTAAATTATATTTAATAATTTAATGTAATAATTTAATATTAATTATTATTATTTATTAATGTGTAACTTCATGTATTTATGCTAGTTTTAGTTAAATTATCAATTAGGCCTAACAATATGTGCCTTAAAAATCATCCACTCCACATTGTTTACAGTGGTCAGTATAAGACTAACAGGAGCGCTCTCTTCGGTCAGTGCCACTAGGAAACAACAAAGCAAATCATTACATACAGCAGTGCATTTTTAACCTTGCTTCACTGACAGTGTTGAACATTGTTATTGATTAGATTGATAATCTCACTTTTACTAATAGCGAGTCTTTTATTTCTTCTTTACGGTTAGGAAAAGGTTATGCAGGCTTAGACAATGTTAAACAAAGTCCCAAGTCTCCAATAACAAAACGTAAGTCAACACAAAGTGAGAGCACAGCTTTATTTAGGAGCATGTCTACTTACAGTGAACAGTTAGCTGAACAGAAGCGTTGGTCATGCCCACTATGTTGGTAGCAGTGCAAGTCAGCAGGAAGTTGTTGTCATCTCTGCTCACATTGACCAAAGTTATTTTGATGGAGTGAATAGTGTTGTTGTCGTAGACTCTCGCCTGGAGGGACAGTAGGATAAAATAAGCAACCATTAACCAATACGGACTGAACATGTGAGATAGTATTCATTAAAAGGAAGCAGTCAACTCAGGGTCTGTATATGTACATCTGTTAAATGTATTCAGTGCAGTGTTTATTTTGTGAGTCATTGTGTTATCTTTGTGCTCAGCATGTAGTAGTAATTTACCGAGCTGAACTGACCATCATGTTACTGTTAGGTTTTTAGTAAACGTGCTAACCGGCTCTTCACTTCACTTCACTTTGGATACTCCATCGTGCCCAAGAAAGAACTTTCTAAGACCCATGTTATGTTTTCAAAGACTGATCTGGTAGAGACGCAGGACATGACAGGTAGCTATTGAGGAATACCTGAGAATGAACTAAGAAGGGCAACAGCACTTTGCTCCCCAGACTCACACTCCAACTGAGCAAGCAACTGACTTTCGAAAACTCTTAAGCATTCTAATACATCACACTCTGGTAGTAATCTAATGTATTAGCAATTAAGATATATCATGTGTGTAATCATGTGTAAATGTTTATCAAAATGAATATTTTTACCTTTTCACACACTGACACTATTTGCCATTATCAATATGATATAATACCCTCTTCAATAAGAGGATTTTATGGTGGATTGTGAAAAAAAGATGACATGATGAAGGTGAGGTGAGTGAGGTAAATCAGTGTATATGTGTTTTGAAAAGACAATACTTCAGAGTCAGAAAATCATTTGAAATATTACCTAATGAAAAGACAAGGCTTATGCATTAAAAACAGGATTAACTAAATTTACAGTTTGTCCTAAAAAGCACACTCAATGACATTAAACACAATTTACAATAATAACTGTTCCCTTATGCAGTTTCTAACACTCACAAGTAGTGTGTGTGCCTGTGTGCCCTCCCTACCTCCTGTGCATTGATGGAGTGCAGGCCGTTAACAGGCCAGTCCACATCAGGTAATGGGGACCCAGAGCCATTACAGACTGCTGTTACTTGATCACCTTCAACAACTGTAAGATTGCTGTGGCTGACACTGATGTCCGGCAGGTCTAGAAAAGAAAGACAATAAACAAGTTCCAGGGCTTTGTTGTGTGTCTTGCTGCCTAACTTTCAGACTACAAAATGACACTAGTTACTAGTTACTTGAAATGATTTAGGTCTTCATTAAAAAACTATAATAGCAAAGGAATTAAGTTAAGAGAAAGGTAAAAGCACAGTCACTTTTAGTCTTCATCCAAGGTTAAGGTTAGACCCCTAATAAACAAAAGGACATAAGGCTGTGGGCTGGTTGACGTAAATGCTTGGAGCAGGATCTGCATTTACATTTCAACATCTTACTCTCTGGGGGTCCAGGGGTTTGAAGCTAGGATGTGAGCTGCAATATGCCATGGGATAGCAATTCAGCTCAGCGGTGTGTTTGGGGCAGCACCTATCGAAAACATTAAAAGCAAGAGGAGCTGGTGCTGGAACTTAAATGGTGTTGATGTCCTTGCTTTCTGCTTTGAGGTTATGGGGACTTGGCTAAACCCTGCCAGGCCTGTACTGTTTCCAGCACAGTCTGAAAAATCTGGTTATTTGAAATGTGCCAGTGTGCAGAATGCAGTCTGGGTCTATTTATTGACTCTCTACAGTGCTGGGGGTAAGGTCCAACTCCAGTCAAGCTTTTCATCACCTACCACAACTGCTGATGTTCATGTCCTGCAGGGGTATGGTCGTGTAGCCATCGATACAGTATAACTGTTGGCTGCTTAACCCTGCCTCCCCTCTTTGTTGCCATAGCTGTAGCCAGCGAATCTCACAGCCGCAGGAAAACATCACGTCCTCTAAATGTCTGTGAAAAAAAGAGCAATGACAATATTAGTAGTGTCATTATTTCAGATATATTCAACTTCAAACTTAAATCATTTGAAGGTACAAAGGTACAACGTTACAGCTCTAGCTTACAGCAAGCCCTGAAGGATTCCAACACTGAGATGCTCACCAGTAGGTTTTGGAATCCACAGAAAATAACAGATTGGTGATTATGTAACACTTGTGTGAATCATGATTTTATTCTGTTTCAGCCTAGTAACCACATGAAATACAACATGCACATCAGTCAGCAGAAAGCTGAAAAAAGCCTACTTGACATTGACTACAATACACAATACAAGGTTTATTTATATAGCACCATTCATACACAAGGCAATTTAAAGTGCTTTACAGAGGACATTAAAATCGCAGAATAAAAAGCAACATTTTAAAACATTTTAAATTAAGATGGACACAAATTAAAATTACAAAAAATGAGATAAATGCACTTAAGACAGCAGTCAATAAATAGCTAAGATTAATATATAAGAATTTAAGAAAACGATGTAGTAAATAGAAGTGTTTTCAGGCCTTAAATAAAGTGACTGTTTGAGCAGACCTCATGTATTCAGGAAGGTTGTTCCACAGGTGAGGGGATGAATAACTGAATCCTGCTTCACTCTGTTTGGTCCTGACCCTGGGTTTCACAGTAGGCCTGTCCCTGATGTTCTTAAGGGTCTGGATGCTTCATAGCAAAGCAATAACTCCATGATGTATTTTGGTCCAAGACCATTCAGTGCTTTGTAAAACAAGAGTAAAGTTTTGAAATGTATCCTTTGACTCACAGGAAGCCAGTGCAGTGATTTGAGGACCGGTGTAATGTGGTCCATTCCTGGTATTACTCAGAACTCTAGCAGCAGCATTTTGGATCAGCTCTGGACATATGGCCCAATAACTATGACTTACAGCTGGGAATATCAACATGCTGTCCCCTAAACACCACTGCGTTGTTTTAGTTAGTGCTGAACACTGCATACATCTCTTCTACTTTGTTTTTACTCATGTTGGGGTTAGACAATAAAAATAACTAGTTCAGGTTAGGCATTAAAAACATCTGGTAAGATCATGTTACGGGTTACACACATTAAACACATTCAAAAAGGAAAAATCTTTCCTTATGTCCCCGATATATATTCACTCACAATGGTGTTCTTTTCCCAACAACACACATAGATATAGGCTTAGTGGCAATTTCCATGAACTAAAAATATCAGCCTTATAGTAGGTTTTCCTGGTGAGGACACCAACCTACTTTTACTTTTAGACTATCATCCCTGTGATCAGATGACATCAGGCCTTATACATCATTATGCTCTGGTCAGGCGATCCAGCATAAACAATAACCAAATGTGGCATCTATTCATGAGAATGTGTTTTCATGAATGCACTCAGCATGCTGTTGCTTGTGCTGGTGTGAAACATTCACCACCATTGGCAGTGGCTGTTCTACATTGAATTACTCCCCCGGGTGAGACCCCCCCCCCCCAAAAAAAAAAAAAAAAAACAGGTCGAAAGAACCTTCCTGCTGCCAGTCGGCCGGGGAGAGGAGGAGAAGAAGAGGGAGACAGGACAGGGAGGATGAAGGAGAGAGAGAGGAACAAACATGTACAAACATTACAGAAAACAAACATGACAGGTTGCAAAATGGATAATATGATGATAAATGGTATAAAAAATAAATTCCCCATTGTCTATATTTTTTTTTAAAAAATAAACTAATAGAAGGCATGTAAACTACAGCACTACAATTGTACTGAATCAAATATATGTCCTTGCTTATTCAGTACTAATAAGTACTAAAACAGGACTTTTATACATAATTCTTTGTTAGCAATGATAGTTGTT
This sequence comes from Parambassis ranga, assembly GCF_900634625.1. Classification (NCBI taxonomy): domain Eukaryota; kingdom Metazoa; phylum Chordata; class Actinopteri; family Ambassidae; genus Parambassis; species Parambassis ranga. The sequence continues at coordinate 1,178,353 of NC_041039.1, read as the reverse complement.
TCAGATTTTAATAAGCAGCATAAAAGGTTGTAATGTGTAAGACTTTGGGCAACTAGTCATTGTGAAACCTGTGATGGTCCAGGCTGTGGGCATTAATTGATAAGAGGCTGAATGGATGATAAATATGGATGAAAAATAATCATTCCCACTTTTTACCCTGTATTTAACTCATAAACCAGCTGACAGTAGCAGTATTCTTACTTTAGTTTATCGGTAATCAGCCTGTCATTGATGGACGGACTTCTGTTAGCAGACAGTAGCTAACTTGTTAGCTAACCGACGAGCCAGAGCAGCGCATGATAGAGGGACGTTATAAAACACAGCGCGCAGCATCAGACTCTCAGTCCAGCATCAGACTCTCAGTCCAGCATCAGACTCTCAGTCCAGCATCAAACTCTCAGTCCAGCATCAGACTACAGTCCTCTGTCTCTCTGCCTGCAGCTCTGCTGTCTGTCCGGTTTGGCCCCAAAACTTCCGGGTTGTTTAATGATCTTAACGGTAAGACCTCTCACTCCTTCGGATCATTCAAGCTATTCACACTATACACAAACATGCAGTGACGCACGCTATCAGGACAGAGTGAGACCTCTCTCCTTCACTCCCTGTCGTTCCGTTTGGAGACCCAGAGGTGAGCTGTCCCCCGCGCCCCCTCCTCTTCTCACACAGCTTCTGTACGGCAGCTTCTCAGCAAGCAGGGGCGCCTGCAGCTGCAGGGGGCGCTAATTTGCCAATTCTCCAGACAGTGAAAGATAAAATACGTAGACAACCGCCGTGCAGATTATTTTTTTTCGAACTGCTCGTGCCGCCCCCTGTGTGATGCCGCCCCGGGCGACTGCCCGGTCTGCTCGTGCCCAAAACCGTCACTGACCATTGGATATAATACATATTTACAGTCATGTTGCTGCATAACCAACTTTCTCATTTCACAAATACTTCCTATTCTGCTGATGAAGTGGAACTCCCTCTGGGTCTTTGGTGACTGCTGGTTGAGAAACTCCATCTGACTGGCTAAGCAATTCAATGATGACATCAAATGGTTTCTCCAAAAACTAGAAGAAAGACTTAAATGCCGTTTTTGCTTGAAATTCTCACCTAAATTTCTTTGTCAATAAAAAAAAACATGTAGACCTATCAGACTATTTAGACTATTTTATCCATTTATGTTTCAGACACTGCTGTTCTAGTATCAAAACCTACGACTCAGAACCTTGCTGACAGTGTTGAATGTGGGCTTGTGTTGTGTTGTTAAGTGACTTGACAAATATCTTGAATTTCCTCTATGATCTGTGCAATTCTTTAGAGATGCTTTTCCATCCTGATGTGCAACATCTTTTCCTGAGATCCTTCAGAAATCTCCTTGGTTAATTCCATGGAACAGTCCCACAAACACATGCTGTGAAGATCAGACATTGGTAGATCTGTTTTGCGTACAGTGATTCTGACCTGCTTCTGATACCACAAACTTTCAAGTACCACTACAATATTTATGGAGGTCTTCAGGTGTCTTGTCTACCTTTCCTCGTGTGCTTTCTCCTCCCACTGATTACCTAATGTGTTTCACCTCTGTCACCTATGATTGACTTCCCCTCCTAAATGTGTGTGTCTCCCCTCACTCCTCGTCAAATTGTCTTGTGCATTTTTCTGAGCGTCCCAGTCCTAGTTCCAGCTCTAGTTTTCGAGTGTTTGACCATGCTTGATTCCCTGGATTGTTAGCCTTAGCCTAAATGCTTTTGGTACTTTTGCCAGTGTGACTTAACTACCTGGTTTTTGATTCTGGTAGGACTGTCTCCCTGTCTACCCAATGTTTTTGTATTAAACTTTGTTTTATCCTTTTTGAACTGAATCTTGTCTTGCATCTGAGTCCACATTTTCTGGTAAACCCTGACATCTTCTGAGGATATATGTGGTCATTTTAGCATTCCTGTAAAACAATGTTCTCTTTTGCACTGCAGGTGGAACATTTCGGATCTAAGGGAACTATCCAAGGTCCCCACTGTCTCAATCAGAGGGTGAGTGGAATTTGACCAACATCATCCTTTGATGATGTTGAGTCCACTGAGGACCAGTTTCTTCCTGTCCCCCTTTCTGTGATTCCAACACTACAGCAGACCACAGCATAAATACCACCTGATGCACCCACATTGTCAACCACAGTTCTTATGTGACATCAGTTCCCTCAGCAGATGGAGGGGACTTGTGCTTGTTTTGTCTGGACACTTGTGTTGTCTGACCAGTCCGGTTTATATTATGGAAGCCCCAAGAAAATTGCTAACATTGAAATCAAAAAGTGCATTAATCAAATCAATAACCCTGTGACAGACACAAATAATGAACCAAAGCTTCCATATCTACTAGAAATCAGTTTTGCAGGAGAGATGATTTAGACAAAACGGCTGTTCTATCTTGTCTGATAGCACCTAAAGCACCTTCACACTTTGAACTTGTAGGTTGTAGGAGCAGTGAAGTGTCAAGTGCTGCTCTAAAATTGAACTTCAGCATCACACGTATGTGTAGCTCTTATTAGCATGTTTAAGGTGTTGTTTTAAAGTGACATGACTTCATTTTACAATTTCACGCCAGCACAGCAATAGCTGGATTAAAAATGACACAAGGTGAGAAAGTCAGTGTCCTCTAGAGAGGGAAGAATACATTGCTCAAAGGAAGATGTCCTGATACCCTACGATAAGTCACTTTAACAACTGTAACTAGTCAACATTTCCCCAGTCTAGACAAAGACTGTCATCAACAAAGTGAATTTCTTCCTGATTGGTTTGTTGAAAAATACAATGAAGGTGTCATTATGTATGAATAAATGTATGTCTAACTCTTGATATATGGCTCCATTGTATATTTTGTATGACAGAATCAGTCACTAGGTCCTTCAACTCTCCTCCCTGTAGTGGACAGACAACACATAGACAATTTCTGTGTTCTGTAAATAAGGTCTATACTGTTTATTTTTACTGTTAAAGGTATATGTTAGTATGCTGAGTGCATTGCTGCTGAAATTTCCCAGCTTGGGATGAATAACGTATTTCTATTCTATTCTATCTAGACTAGAGTATGGAGCCTAGCCTCCAAGGCTAATAAGCTACACTTTGTACACCTCTTACTCTCACTAAAGGAGGACTAAAGGAGGAGAAGAGTAACTAAACATTTCACACACCTTGCAAAAGGCAGGAGAGGAAGAGGCAGAGCGAGCAGAAAAAGCCATTGTAACGCTAAGCTAAGCAGAGCTGAGCAACAGCGATAGAGCTCAGATCAGCAAAGGCTAGAACCTAGAGGATCACGCAGTTAAAAAACTTTTACTAAAGTGCTTGTGTACTTCTTTGTTAAAACCTTCCACAGTAAAAGACAACACAAAGTATGTCGATTAAAGTAAATCCACAACACCAAGCAGGACAAAGCAGAAACAGGAAGTAATGCAATTATACATTACTGCTCCTACATGTATTACAGTGCCTCCTGCCTACAATTCAAAAAGGGTCTGTCCAAATATATTTCAATTACAAATAGGTATTGCAGGCATTTTGTCTCAGACTCTACAGCAATCTGTTAGTAGCTAGCATAGCATTTTAACACAGTGTAACTAGGTATTAATAAGCTTTGCTTTCCTTTTTAGTGGCAAATGATAACCTGTTCTCACCACAGTATAATACAGGGCAGGATAATATGTATGTGAAGTGACGCTCTCTCCTGTAGTCACCTTTACAGTGTTAATTGAGCAGGCCATCATGTTGTACTCTGATAGGACCATGAAATTACAACCTCGTCCTCCAAGGTGACTTGGGGGTGCTCATACGTGACTTAGGACCCAAAACTGGGAGAAACGTGAGATCACCAGCAGAGCACACAATGAACCTTTATAGCACAACAGGGAAAATGTGTGTAACTGAGAGTATAACTACAATGCTTTATATTTACACATTTAGACATTCATATCAAGTACAGAGCAAGCTAGAGTACATGTGGGTTTTTTACATGCCCTACTTGTTTGCTCTTTCATCATAATTACTTTTAAACAGGCATATTAATCAATCAATGTACTCTTCTCTCCTCTCATCAGGCTGCCCCAAATTCATGATCCAGTATTTTACATCACTGTGTAGTTTTGTGTCTCTTTCTCCATCTCTCTCTCTCTCTCTTTCTCTCTGTATCTTTCTGCAGGTCTCTCTCTCTCCGTCCCGATCAACAAGATCAACATGCTGAACGGCATCCGGCCCTCTGACAAACCCAGTGTCTACTGTCAACGCCTGCCTATGTCATTTTTCATGTAGTATTAGTATAATTAACTTGAACAACATATCAGCTAAAATACAAATACATAGTTTTCAGGATTACAATTAAAACAACCTGTCATGTTTGTTCTCTGTAATGTATGATGTTTGCTGCATGTTTGTTCCTCTCTCTCTTTCATCCTCTCTGTCCTGTCTCTCCTCTTCTTCTCCTCCTCTACTCGGCTGACTGTCAGCAGGAAGGTTCCCCTCCTGTTCAAGGTATCTTCCTGTTAAAAGGGAGTTTTTCTTGCCACTGTTGCTCTTAAGGGGGTTCAGGCTCTGGGTCTTTGTGAAGAGCTTTGAGACAATTCTAATTGTAAAATGCGCTATATTAAATAAAATTGAATTGAATTAAAGGTAGGGTAGAAGATGAACACTCAGTGAGTAACAGTCAGAATTTGAAAATACACTCCCACCTCCTTGTCTCTGAGCCCACCCTGCAGCCACACCTCCTAATCACAGGGACGCGCAGTATGTGTTCACTGAAGACGACTGTGGTCGAGCACCGCGACCTGCATCAGCCGGATCTCATTCACAGGTAAAAAACATGTAACATCATCATAACAAATAAAAAAAACAAATGTGGCAGTTATTGCAAGCTAGATCTGCCAAGCGAAAATGTTAGTGTATGAAAACAGTGCGTAATACTATTTTTATAATAATGAGTGTTTATGTTGTTTACAGAGCAGTCTGCTCCCTACAGATATTCAGCTACCTCACATCACCAGACACCTGCCTGCTCTACTTTAGTCTGAACACCAATGATATGCAAGACCTGTTCAAGGACAGTAAAACTCTGTTTATTGACAATATATAAATTCAGAATTCAAATCCTGAGCCTGGAGCAGACCCATCAGCTGCTGGAGCTCCGTCTGAACCTAGTGTGACATCTGACCTCCTCACCATGGTCCTCCTGCAGCAGGTGCAGCCAGCTGTTGCTTTTAAGGGAGCTGCAGGCTCAGATGATGCCGTGGACAACGTGGTGACTGGTGCATCCTCATGCTGACACACACAGGCTTGTATAGCAGGGAGGCCTGTTGTTCTTCAGGTTCTAACATGTTTGGTGCTTCTGTTCGTTTTTTGTTGATCATACATGAGAATAAATATCTGTTCACTGAAAAACTGTTGTCTATTACAGAAAATATTCAATCTTTGTTAGTTAAAGCTGCACAAATAATGAAAACCAGATATGTTGGCAACAGTTTACTGTATTTGGATTTAAATAAAATACATTACACATATACAATAGACCAAAATCAGTGATCATTATTATCATGTGCTGTCCTCAGGCAGGTGAAGACTGGTCTGGTGCAGCGTCTGGTCATAAGATCACAGAGCTGTGGAGAGAATATCACAATTACACAATGTACAGTAATTACAGCAAGACATAAAGAGTGCAGCAGTAAACTGAACAATGATAACAACAGCAGGCCTATGACAGAAGATGCTGCTCTGCTCTCCCTCAGCAGAGCTGAGGACGCAGCTGCAACAACACAGAGACAACTTAGCATGATTAGCAGCCCTGACGTGACCATGATAATGACCATCGACAAGAACAAAGTCTTTGTATCCAAATCAAGTATGTCTGATCATCAGAGAGAAGCTCAGAAAAGCCAGTAAATGGAATAAAACCTGCTTTGAAACGAAGAGATCTGCCGATCAGAGCCTGTTAGCATGATGTTAGCATCAGTTTAGCAAACGTAGCCTGGTGAAAGCTGCCTACCTGTACGGAAGAACCGTGCCCACCACAGCAGCACTCTGTAGCTGCTTCTGCTCTCTCAGTCGTAGCCAGCGCTGCAAAGTCATGTCGATAACCACTCTTGTCTCACATCTTTCTGCATCAAGCCGTTTTCTGGTGGTGGCGTTTCCAAAAACAGTGTTTCTTTTCCCACTCGCTGGTAGCGTCTCTGCCATCCGCCATCATGCGCCGATCTGGTGTTTAACTTGGCGTTCACGCGCATCGAGTTCACGTACCTCTCTGGTGCGCGCAGAGCAGGAAGAGAGTGACAATCAGCCAATACAACACGCAGGGGTGCCTCGGAGGATTGGCTGATGTTTTTAGCGTTTTATAGCTTCCACAGATGATTCATATTGTTCGTTTTAAAGCGAAACTGCCGAACTAATTGGTTGCTATCGGATTGTAAAGAGAAGTTACACTAATTTAAAAAAGTGCATCAGAATGTCAAAATCTCCTACCCTACCTTTGACAATGACTTAATGCACTTAGACACTATGTCATTGTATGAATTTTGAAGAATTCAAATTCAAGTTCAAATTTAGTTTCTGACATCAAAAAAATACACATGGCAGAAACACACAGATGTTTCTTCTTTTTTCTTTTTTTGCCATTTAGTATTTTAAAGTTTGCATTAGTGCACACTTCAGAATATATAATAATAAAGTTGTAAATGACAACAAGGGCCCTTACCAGTATAGATATCAGAGTATGTTATCATTAAAGTTTGTTGTCTTAAGCTCCTGTACAGATGTCCACCTAGTGCCCCCCCCCCACCCCAAAACAAAAAAACAAAAAAAAAACAAAAAAGAACTCTGTGCACCAGCCACTTTACCCCGTGAACTTTCTTGCACCTTAGACAGCTCATACCAGTCTCATACAAGTCCTTAATTACATTACATTTCCCTGGACTGTTTACATCTATATCTTGCACTATTAATATTTTTGCACTCACACTGCGTTGTGCCTTCATTTTTGTGTGTGCCTCATCGTAGGTACGTTTTTTTTACACTTTACAGTTATATGTTTATTCTTAAGTTGTTAGTTATATGTTATATGTTGTGGAGTTGAGAGTAACGCAATTTCAATTCTGTGTATGTCCAGCACATATAGCAGATCTGACGATAAAGTCTTTGACTTGCACAATTCTTGACTTGACCTTTTCTAATGCAACCATATGTCACACATGAGCCCCTTTCAAACATGCAGTGCAGTCTGGACATTCTCCAGGCTTTTGACCAGCATAACTGCATATATGAACACAAATGTCCAACTCAAATGCAGCTGGGACCCGCAGGTTGGAATAGGCTTCGGGATCGAGTCAAGAGCAGTCAGAGAGCCTTTGGGAGCGTGCAGAAGTGGGATTGAAAATACTTGTGCAGGTCTCTACCTTGAGCAGCCTGCTGTGAGCCACAAAGAGCCATCTGTTATGAGCTGCATGTGTTAACGGGTCACACCAATTAAAGTACACCATCTTTATCAAACCACACTGAGCAAAAGCACCAAAATATTTGATAAGAAGTTAATGCCTTTTCTACACTCTTCTAGTGCGTCTATCTGCGCCCACACTCTTAGTGATAAAAAGAGGTTATCTCTGCATTATTGAGAGAGAGGTTATCTACAGTGCTACAAAGTGAAATAACTCATTTACATCACACTCCCTCGTCAGGTAGATGAGTGAGTTAATTAGCTTTATGTTGAAGCAAAGATTGCATTTGCTGCATGTCATGAGATAAACTTCACCTGGGGGCTAACAACATCGTGTTAAGACCCAAAATATATTAGATTTTAATTAAGATGGACTGACAGGGCTTCACCTAGACAGGTGTAATGTTTGGGTGAAGTACACTGGTTAGATGTATGCTGGTGAGTAATAGCCATGCTTGATTATCACTTCCAGAGAGTCCCAGTGCAAAAAACACTCTCTTCTGTCTCTTCTGAACTTCTCTACTTTCAATAAAAAAGGGGTTACTGCAGAGTAAATGCTTCAGTGCAGCGGACCAACCCGACAGCTACCTTCAGAGGTACAGTGTTGTAAAGCACGGTCTAAGCTGTTCATCCACTGTGTCCACAGAGCTCTTCTAAATGCTGCTTCTCTGGACCACAGACTTCATGCAAAAATGATTTACATAGATACAGTGTATCTGCTGGACTCAAGCCATGACACAAGTTTAAAATATGCAAAAACCTGTAGAAGAATTGTTCTGCCAACTCTTAACATCAGCCCCCTTTTTCTCCCACTCTCTGTGCAGATATATAACTGTAGATTCTGTTGTTAGACAGCAAGTTGCTATTAGTATGTGAGTAAAGTGTGAATGGATTTGTAAGCAAGATTGTCTGTCTGACAAAACACACACCTCTCTGCTGTTCTGGTTCAGACTTTTTGGCTACTGTTTGGTGCAGATTGATGCAATTTGAGTAGACTTTATCGGAGCAGAGTGAGGGGGCTTCTGGGATGTCTAGTGGGACCTCACAAATCGAATGGTGTGGAAGCAATCAACTGCACCTGGCACAGCATAGATTAAGATTAAGATTAAGATTAATGTGACAGCCACAAAAGTGTCACATTTTTGTTTGTTTTTGGAATAGGTATATACTTGAGAAACATAAAATGTGTGTTTTGTAAGGGTTTTCTTTTAAAATGGGTATGTAATAACCACTCCAGAACAGCAGGGGGCAGCGTCGAGTGCTGGGTTTCTCTGCACTACAGGTGGATTTTCCTCATTACTGCAGAGAACGCACTGTAAACTGACACGCTGTTGCCCTGCCTCATCATTTCTTTCCTGAATTTCAGGTTAGTGATGTGTAAAATGACACAAAATAAGGATAAAACGATGTGAAAATGTGTTTAAGATTTGAGTGAGTTATGTTGGCCAAATAGCTCTCTAGAAATATGGGTTTAATTAGTTGTTGTGCTCCGTGACTAGCAGGTTGAGCCTGAGATACTTTGTTAGCTTGGCACACACATATCCCTCCACGTGCAGAGACTCACACGCGAGTGCGTACAGACACGGTGGAATGTGCAAGTAAGCTCCGTATAAGTTTACTCCCACTTGGTTATGAGTTGTGTTGCCAAATGAGTTATGAATAAAATGTTTAGGATTGAATATGAATCAATCAATCTTCAATATGAATGAAGATAGAGTTAAGTAAAGAATTGTTAACCTTCGTTTGATCGGTCTTTGCAGTATGGTGATTACAGTGAATGAGTTATGCTCATTGAAAGACAGTTTATACTGTTAATAGAAGTTTGTAAAAACATTTTGAATAGCTTAATATTACAATAGTCCATATATTTTGAGTATAAAGAGTAAGAAAAGACATTTTTGGAAATGTATTTATTTTGAGATGGACTGAAATTTATTGATGTTGATTTATGATTGATTCATGTTGAAAGGACATTCAATATTGCACATACATTGGACATAATGAGTCTGAACAATAAGAGTTGTTATAAGTATTTTCTGAAGGAAATGTCAAAATAAATTACTGCAGAGAACCACTGTGAACTGACACGCTGTTGCCCTGCCTCATTTCTTTCCTGAATTTCAGGAGTTTATCTGGCAGCCCGGTGCCGTTGCTACGGTACCTGTTACATTAACAAAACCTTTATTAGTCCCACAATGGGACTAATAAAGGCTAATAGCTAATAGATGCTAATAAATAATTAATAATAAATAGCTAATAAATGGCTTATAGCCAGAAATGAATAGCCAGAAAGCATCACAAACACACCCATAGAGACTCCAGGGTACTACGTGTTGTGATATGGAATATCAGAATAGAATAGAATACTAACTCTTATTCTTTAATCTTTATCATATGCTGCTATAGGCCTACACTGCTGGGGGACACAAACATGATCCACCAAGCAGATGCCCCAACTCCTCAACAACACCACCAACTCTATTCCCCCACCTCCTCTCCTCTTTTTCCATGTATTACTAGTACTAAAACTGTTGTTTTCCATGTAGTACGAGTATAATTAACTTAAAAAATATATAAGCTAAAATACATATAAATACAATTAGCACTAACAACCTGCCATGTTTGTCTTCTGTAATGTATGATGTTTATTGCATGTATCTCTCTCTCTCTCTTTCATCCTCTCTGTCCTGTCTACCTCTTCTTCTCCTCCTTCACCTGGCGACTATCAGCAGGAAGGTTTTCCCTTGTGAGTCGGGACCTGCTCAAGGTTTCTGCAACCAGTGTCTACCAAAATATCTTCGAAGCATTACAGTCAGTATTTCCATTATAATGACTGTGACATAATGCTAATACAGTGGGGGTGTATGAGGACAGATACTGCTAAAACTGCAAGAGAAGAAGAAAGCTGCAGACACTGCAGCTGAGGCACATTTCTCTGCAACATTTCTCTACATGGCACACAAATGATACCTCTATTTTACCATCTGCATACTGAAACTACCTACTAAATCTACAGGCCTATTTTTTTTTTTAAAAAAGGCCAAAACTTACTAAAAAGGACAAAAAAGACAAGAATGGAACATCAAGCATCTATGTATCTTAAGAGGTGCTATATTAGTGTTGCTACATTTCAGCCATATTTTTAGATGCCAGGTCTTTAGTAGGGACGGGTGGTATTCACACTAAAACATGTGATCATTGGAGACATGTAAACCTCCTTAAGGTGTGCACATACTCCATGTCTTTCACTGTCTGTTCACTCTCCGTGGGACATGTCAGAGTCGCCTTCTGTCCTCACTGCTCTTGATAGCCTGGTAATCTAAAACAAGATTCTTCAGTATCCAGCAATGCAGAGTAGAACATGATGACCAAGTCAAATATGTGTGAGATCCATTGCGTCTTGTTTTAGGATATATCTCTAGATTCAAATCCTCATCTACTCTGCTCTGAAAGCAAAAAGTCTGGCATACACTACTCACTTACTCAATTCAAGTACTGCACTGAGCTCACCTTAGCAAAACCAAGTCACAATTGTTAAAATTGAAATCTATTCACAATATGGCTGTAAGGTTTATATGCATTTTTAATAAAATAAAATGAAAAAGATTTGACTTACAGTTCTATAAGCTGCAGCTGTTCAAAGCTCTGCCATGACAGTGTTGTCAACATGCGGTTCTTGGAAAGGTTTCTGTGGGAGAGAATGACAACATGGTGTAAGATTTGATAAATGAGAAAACATCACTCTATTTTATCTCTTTTTTAATCCCTTTTCACCTTAAAGACCAGACTCAAAACCTTTCTGTTTAGTAAAGCATACAGGTAGCCTCAAACAAAGTGTGTAGGGCTGATAGGTATAGATACAGTCACTTCTTGACATACAACCACAGGTAGAATAGAATAATAACTCTTAGTCTTTAAACTCTAAGTCTATAATCTTTATTATAGCTAAGCTGCTATAGGCCTACGCTGCTGGGGGACCACCATCACCACCACCATCTCTATTCCTACACCTCCTCTCCTCTTCTTCTCCTGTCCCCTCATCACGCTGACCTATGATGAATTATTTCATGGTACTAACCATGTGTCCAGTCTTCTTCATAGTTTTCTCTCTCTCTCTCTCTCTGTGTATCTTTCTGCAGGTCTCTCTCCCTCCAGATCAACATGCTGAATGGCATCCAGCCCTCTGACAAACCCAGTGTCTACTGTCAACATCTGCCTATGTCGTTCATCTATGTAGTGCAAGTATAATTAACTTGAACAACATATCAGCTAAAATACATATAAATACAATGTATAGATTCTCAGCATTTCTATTATAACAACCTGTCATGTTTGTTCTTTGTCATGTATGAGGTTTATTGTATGTATGTTCCCCTCTCTTTTTCATCCTCTCTGTCCTGTCTACCTCCTCTTTTCCTCCTCTAAAATTGCATTTAATTGAATTGAATTTATAAACACAATGGCAACAAATTTATAGAAAAATGAGCAATAGATAGAATTACAAAAACAACACTGAGCCACAAGAAAGAAGTAGAACACATATTCACATAATTATACACAGCAAGTCTGACACACACACAAGTACACAAAAGCTGCTACAAAAGCAGTGTTTGAACTGTGAACAATCTCTCATTTCCCACATAAGCCCTCTGGGTCACAGTACCACACAATATAAGTGCAGGTGTATGTCTCCATGGCAACAGAAACCCAAGCAAGTGTTCCTGTGGATGGAAAGCTGAGACTACCTCTAGAATCCAATCACCTTATCATTCTATTATGACCTGTTAAGGGTTGTCACTGTGTGTATTTCTGTTCCATAAGTGGCACAAAAGTGTTATTAGTTAGCTGATACACTTTATCTTCCACACTTACTGTATCTCGGTAATTTGATTAAATCACCCAGACTCCACTTTCTCTGATTATAAAATAAATATGCGGCCTGACTTCCTTGTCTGTCACAGTGGAGTGATGGTTGACTAATGTTGTATTCTCTGGAAGAACTTGGATTTGGTACTTGTGTACAATTCATGTATTCACTGCAACCACTTTAGACATCACACAATGCCATAAGACTCTGTCAATTGTCATTTGGCAAGGTAGGGCACACCTGGACATCACAGACTAACTCACACTCACATCTGTAGACTTTGGGAGGAAGCAGAAGTCTCTAGAGAAAATCCATGTTGCAGTTTATTTTGACTCTATCTCTCTCTCTCTGTGGTTGTAACAGTTCCACACATGTACTACGTATATTTAATCCAACTCCAAATGTGGATACATCCCCCAGTAAAACCACAGCAAATAAAAACCGCCGTTTGTGGGAGTATTAAATATTGTGGAATACAATAGAATAGAATGCTGTTTATTGTCACTATACACAAGTACAATGAGATTAAAGCGTCATCCAGTTTCAGTGCAAAAAACAAGCAATATAAAAGTTATTAAAAAGAGATATAAAAAAGATATTAAGAAAAAAAAATGCTACCAACCAAGGTTACAGTGCACAGTCCTGAGAATATAAATATGGTGTGTATGCAGAATTTCAAGTATGGAAGAAAGAAAAATATTGTGTTGTGAATTATAAATATATTGCACATGTTGTGTATTGTCCATCTGGATATGTAGTATTGCACATTAAAATCAGTGTGTGTAAGAGTTCAGGGTGGTTACAGCTTTTGGATCTGTTAGTCTTTGTCTTGATGCACCATAGCGCCTCCCAGAGGGTAGCAAGGCAAACAGATCAGAGCCAGGGTGGTAACTGTCCTTGATAATATTTTTGGAATATCATTACACCTGTCAGTGCAAGTGAGTTTTCACTTCAGGCATCTTAAATTGTGATGGCTAGATAGGATCACAGCATCTCCAAAGCCGGAACTTTAGAGGGTGTTTTCTGTCTGCAGTGGTCAGTATCAGAAATGATCCAAGCCCATGTGGTTCTGCAGCTCAAATTGCTAGTGACATACCAGTTTTTGGTTATTCTGATAGAAAGATGCCACAACACTAAGGGCAGCAAAGTTGTGCATGTATGCAGCCGCAAATCACTCTGTGTTCTCTGGGTTCCCAGGGCTTATCAGTATTTATGTTGTGGGTTATCAGTATTATGGTTTATAATTAAGGTGAAGATTAAGAAAACCTTTTTGTCCATTTGACCATTTGTCTCACAATGGGGAAATTGCAACAGCACAGATACAGCAAAAAATAAGATAAGATAAAAAAAGATAAAATCCTATATACATTATAAAAAAAAAACTACCAATAAAAAAATGTAGTAATGCTGGGTCCCCGTGTTTTTATGGCATATTTTTGTAGTTGCAGACTTTTAGTGTGTGTTAGTTTGATTACCTGGATTACTACTTTATATACATAAATATGTCATGATATTAGAATATTTATTGATTCTACTTTGGAGGTCAGATTGCATCCTTTGGCTGTCTGTGTTGGTGCTTTGGACTCAGTGTCTTGTGTTCTGCTTTTGAACTGAGCCTCACACATGAACATCAAAATAGGTCGACTGTCACTGACTCCAAAGGCAACATATGTTCTTGATTGGTTGACCTGCCAGAACAATAAATCTGGCCTAGAGCTGATGTCTACGGCTACACAAAAAAGCAGATAACTATGTCGATGATAGTTACAGCTGAGCAGGCGAACACAGTTTTGGAGACTTCCTTTCTTATATTTCAGGATGTAGCTATACTTGGTAGATATCTGTAGGTGTTAGAATTTGTATTATTGACACTTTTTATCTTGTTATTAATGTGTTGTTATGTGCTTGTTTGTTATTAATGCCATTATTTGTCCATTGGTCAACTGCTATGCAAAAAATATATAGTTTTTAATTTTAAAATATTTTTTTTCTAAATAAATAAATAGAGCAAAAGAGAGCATGTATTATTATATACTGTATATCAATCATGCTATTGGAAGCACTACATTTGCAAAGACACTTCCATCATAGAAGACCCTCACCCCCTTTTCAGGGCATGTTCTCAGTCCTGCCAATTGGAAAAAGATACAGGTGTCTCACAGCCCTTTGTTAATGTCTTTGATGCTTTACAAGTAGCTTTTTCCAATTACAACATAGCAATTACATTATAGCATAATCCTAAAACAAATACATAGGCCTCTTCATCTCTACCACTGATTGTGATTATCTTTTAATTTGGCTCCTATATTACTTTTGCAGAATCTTACGAATATCTGGGAACTTGGTAGACCTCTATGAGGTCAGAGGTGTGTCTGTAAAACTATTATGCCATCATCTTTTCTCTCTGTAGTGGACTATGGAGATGCACTAATTTATCATGTCATGCTGCCTTATCAGCACTTCATCAGTACTCCCATACTATCTCTAGTAATTATGGACCTCATTCCAGTCCATATTTAGCTCTTGACATCTGCCTAGTACACACTGTATAGCCAACACCGTCTTAAAGCACTATGCACCTTTCGGTTGACAGAAGAAACAATTTGTCCTTAAAATGAAAAGCTGTTCCTCTTGAGAATTTTAATTCCTTCTTACATAATGTTTTTCACAACCCCTGCAATTGTGTTAAATAATTTCTTGTCTGCTGTGTACTGTGTTGGTCTATTTTTAATCTCAATGGAACTGCCTGATTAAATAAAGACAAAATAAAATGTTAAAAAAATATATCTTTGTAGCTGAGCAGGTTGTGTGCAGAGATTTTGTCTGAACACTGAGGATGAAACTATGAAAGCAGTGACACAGGAATAACCAAAGTGTACTATAAAGCTCAGTACAAGGGCAGAGTGAGGTAGTCAGGTGATGATTCTTTGTGGATTTGTTACTCGGAGCACCTACTTTCGCATAATACTAGCACACTGCTAGCTGCTTTAATTCAGGCTCTAAAGCAAAAACACCTACTCAGGGATCAATTTCATAGTAACATTCAAATGAATGGTTGATGCAAGTTGTAATAGAGTGGCAATACATTATTTATACTCACATGTAATGACACTACACAAGCACTGAATCAAAGCATTGACAATGTGAGTAGTTTCCTAGCAACACACAAAAAATCCTCACACACACATTAACAAACACACACAAATGTAGATATACACAGAGAGAAACAAACACCATCTGCCCACTTCCTGCTGTTCAGGAAGTCTCAGCAGCACTAGGATGGTCACCCCCATGTAGAGCTGGCTGTAGCCATAACTGACCACTGTGTTCTCCTTAGAGACAGTTGCTATGCACACAGAGCAGAAAAAAAACTTTGTTTAGTGCTGCGCTGTTTCCATGCCTCATCAGACATTTTTAACATGTCACTCTCTCACTACCATTCCTGTACCCAAAAATGCAGCAGCAAAAAGCATAAATGACTATTATACAGTGGCATCCTGATGCACAATTGCCATGGACCCCTATAAGTATAGCTACAAGAAGAACCGGTCTGTGTCAGACACAGTGTCATCTGTCATCCACTCTGTTATCGTCCACCTGAACAGCAGGGTATCTTGTGTCAGGCTGCTCTCCTTGGACTTCAGCTCCTTCGGTACGATCATCCTGCAGATTTTAGTTAACTAACTGCTGCTTGGACTAACACTGTCTATGTGCAGCTAGGTCCTGGACCTTTTCACACACCAACCACAGAGTGTCAAAACCCATGGCATCTCATCCTCCCACATCTTCCTTCACACCGGCCTCCACTGACTGCTGTGTTCTGAGCCCCCTGCTCTACATGCTAGTCAATATAAAATATGACTGCATAGCTAAATATTGGGGCATATAATGTGAACGCTGCAGATAACATCTCTGTGATGGGACTGATATCCCACAATTAGGAGTCATTGTAGGAGATAGAGGGCCTTGTGCATATAATATCAAGAGTACACAATGATGAGTAATCTTCATCACTGGTAACACAAAGCAGTTGGTTGTGGACGTAAGAGGAAAAACCAAAAACTAGACTGACCACATTCCTTTGAGACTCTACTTGTACAAGGCCTAGGACACATTTTACAGTGTAAAGCCATTAACTCTGTCTGTGTCTCTCCACCACCTGTGCACCATGAGCTCTGCGCTGGGTACTAAAGTGTCACAAAGATGGATGTTTTCACTTATAATTTGTTTTATTATTATTTTGGTTAAAAAAAATGAAAGGGCTTTGTTTTATCATTTTGGATGATCAGCAGCTATAGATAGATACTCAGCAACATTATAACAAATCATAATGAAATACTATTAGTATTTTTATTTAATAATAATAATAATATTTTTGCCCTTATTATATGTAATAAGAGATAAGATAAGAGATTTCTCATTTTATCATGTTTATGTTATAGTGGGTTTACTTACATGTAACGTAGTTGGGGGTTCTTGGAGAAAACACGGGCCTGGATTGTATGCAGGTTACTCCTTGTGATAGTTCTAAAACACACATACACACACAACAAAACTTTAAAATCACTTGCAGCTGTACCATTTTAAAGTATAGGCAGCTCACCTCTGCCATAAAGGGGAGAATTCCACCAAATGTTCGAACTTTCATTACCAATATCACACTAACACAAAGGTATGTCTTGTACTCACAGCCTCTGTAAGCCCGTGTACAGCTCCATATCAACATCCCTCAGTGTCTGCAGACCTGTCCAGTTTTCAATGTGTCTGCAGGGAAGGACAAACATCTCGTTATTTTCACTGATACGGTTTGTTTCAATGTGTGATGTATGAATTGTAATGTGAAAAATGCCTGTCACACAACAACAAAACGACACATACATGATGCACGGTCAGTGCCACTTATATACTACTGATACCATAGGTAGCACTTCCACTGAAACCGGAAGAGAGTGTCCGTAGGAAAAGTCATTTTTTGTTTTTAATTAGCTTTACAGATTGGGTTAGATTATTTTGATGTTTAGTTTTTATTTGTTTCATGTTTCAATGTTGGTCTTTATATTGATGTGGGGTTGTTTAAGAAAGAAGGTTTAAGAAATGTAGAATGTAGAATGAAATTGTGAATGTAAACATCCTCATGCCAGTCTCAATAAATATGTCCAACAAATAAATACATAATTAAATACATACAATAATTATTTTTATGTAATTTTGTTCACAGTTTTTGGTTTAGTTTAGTATAGCTCCTCACTAAAACTGTGACTTTACAAGTCTAAACACAAAATGACCTTATTAAATAAAAACTTCCAGGCTGTTCCACACTAAGAATCCTCTTGCTGTTCCCTTCTTCGTTGTAGGCTAATTTAAGAGGTCTCTTACAGTGTTTAGAGAGAATGTTTAGGCTAATTTAAGAGGTCTCTTACAGTGTTTAGAGAGAATGTTTGTGCATACGGCCTCAGGCCTTAGTTCAGGGAGGTTTTTGGCTGTGAAATTTTGCAGCATGACCTTGGGGGAGCTCAGCAGTAGAAACAGGATAGTGGCCCATTTTTGATCTAGCAGTGGATGGTAAGAAACATCTGTTTACCCCCTCTATCCTGGCACCAGCAGGTGTGTATCTGTGTGTCTGTACTCTTATCTGTGTGTTGACAACACAGTTATGTATGCAATGATCAGTGAAAGGTGCTGTCTGTCCATCTGTCTTTTTGGAATTGATTTACTTGTTTATGTGCCAGCATTATAACACGATTTATACCATAAGCAGACACAGACACCAAAACATAGGAATGCATGCACTAATGGTGAATCTGTGGATGCTCTCATTCATCCAGGTCATAGTCATTTCCAAGAGTTTAAATCGAGGCAACTGGACTCAAGGATTGTTTTTTGAACACCTTTCGCCACTCCCCCAAGTAGCAGAACTGAAGTCTTCAAAAAACGACTACACCTCAAACCCCAGTATATACCAGCAGTACAGCTGCAGCCGGTGACCACCAAAACTGTACAGAGGTGGACACTGGAAGCTCTGGTGACTCTGCAGGGATGTTTTGAGGTGACTGACTGGGATGTGTTCTGTGACGCTCACGGTGAGGATGTAGACACACTCACAGACTGTATCACAGAATAACTTGCCCGGAACAACTTGAGGGAGGTATGGAGTGGCATGAGAACCATCACCGGCCACAATAGGATCTCTGACCAGCTGATGGATGGAGATCTGCAGGAGGCCAACTAGCTGAACCTGTTTTTCAACAGGTTTGACAGTCCACTCCCTGACCACCCTCCCCCTCACCCCTCCCATGATGCACCATTGACACCTGTCCATAACAATGTACCTCCTCCCCCTCCCCCTAACCACACTAACCAGTTCCACCTTCCCATCACTAACATCACTAACATCACCCTGCCCCCCTTACCCCACCTTCCATTAACAACCCCCCAGCCTCCTTGCCCCCCTCCCCCATCAGATCTCTTTCTCTCTGCTCTTCTGTGTCCACAGTTACCATCACCACAGAAGATGTGAGGAGGGAGTTCAGTCGTCTACGACTGGGAAAAGCTGCAGGACCGGATGGACTCAGCCCCAGAGTACTCAAGGACTGCGCCACACAGCTGTGTGGGGTCTTCCAGCACATCTTCTCCCTGAGTCTGAGCCTGATGACCGTCCCTGCCCTGTGGAAGACAACATGCCTTGCTCCTGTGCCCAAGACCAAACATCCAAGCACACACAGCGACTACAGGCCAGTTACTCTGACTTCACATGTGATGAAGTCTCTGGAGAGGCTGGTCCTGAAACACCTGTGTGCTGTTGTTGAACCATCGCTGGACCACCTGCAGTTTGCTTACCAGCCCCGTATTGGAGTGGAGGACGCCATCATCTACCTGCTGCACAGAGCCCACACCTACTTGGAGGAGGCAGGTAACACTGTTAGAATCATGTTCTTTGATTTTTCCAGTGTGTTTAACACCGTGCAGCCTGCCCTTTTGAAGAGGAAGCTCCTGGACATGCAGGTAGAGACCCCACTGGTCACCTGGATCACTAACTATCTCACAGGTCAACCACAATTTGTGAAGCTGAGGAACACCGTCTCGGAAACGATAGTGAGCAGCACAGGGGCACCCCAGGGCACGGTACTGTCTCCATTCCTGTTCACACTCTATACATCGGACTTCAGACACTGCTCACAGTCCTGCCACCTGCAGAAGTTCTCGGATGACTCTGCCATTGTGGGCTGTACCAGCAGAGGTTGGGAGGTGGAGTACATGAGTGTGGTGGACAGCTTCGTGGAGTGGTGCGGACAAAACCACCTGCAGCCGAATGTCACAAAGACAAAAGAGCTAGTGGTGGACTTCAGAAAGCACCAGACACTCCCAGACCCGGTCATTATCAAAGGTACCAACGTGGACATTGTGGACAGCTACAAATACCTGGGTGTCCACATTGACCGCAAACTGGACTGGTCCACAAATGCAGAGGCAATATACAAGAAGGGACAGAGTCGCCTGTATCTCCTAAGGAGACTCAGGTCCTTTAACGTCTGCCAGACCATGCTGCAGATGTTTTACTTGGTGGGCTCCAGCATCATCTTCTACGCTGTAGTGTGCTGGGGCAGCAGGATGAAGACAGCTGACACCAACAGACTCAACAAGCTCATTAGGAAGGCTGGCTCGGTGCTGGGAGTGGAGCTGGAGTCTGTGGTGGAGGTGACGGAGAGGAGGATACTGAGGAAACTCCTCAGTATTTGTAACAACACGTCTCACCCCCTGCATGACACACTGCTGTCCTACAGAAGCACATTCAGCGGTAGACTGAGACTACCAAGGAGCAGCACAGAACGCCACAGGAGGTCCTTCCTGCCAGTGGCCATCAGACTGTATAACTCCTCCCCTTTCTGTAGGGAGAATAGCTAGATAATCATGTCAGGCATCACTGTCATTCCCTCCACTGGTCTATATTTATGTTTACTTAGCACCTTACATCTCCATATTTGTATCCATGTATCATATATTGTGCTCATACTGCGTACTGTACTCTGATTTGGATTATAGTGACACTTATACTCTTATACTCTGTACTTAACTGCATTTAATGTAATGTAATACCTCTGGCACAAGAATTTCCTTCGGGATTAATCAAGTTTTATCTTATCTTATCTTATCTCTTACCACGTGGCACCTTCTGAATCCACATATAAACTCCGTAACAATCCCACTTCAGCCAAAGAGATGGAGCAGGAGTTAAGCTTAGCAGGAAAGCATTGAGGGAAGCAGAGAGCTTGTGGTGTTTTCTCAAGCTGTCAGATTCTCAATTATGCAAAATTTTGAGTCCTAAAATGAATGACTTACAAAACAAAATTCATCCTCATACATTTGTCATGAAAAGTGAACTCATCAATAAAGGCCAAAACTGTTGGACTTCATTGAATAACACAAAGAAAGGATCAATCAGGATCAGCAGCAAGATATAATGCTTTTTATCACAAGTTCATTCCATTGGTCCATAAAGCAGTACCAGTCAGATGGGTGAAATGACTAATAGCTGGCCATATTTCTCCCCTTCTGTCTTTAGTTAAAAAGGCCTCCTGTCTCATTCTGTGTAGCTGTTAGAGTGTTTGGAACTGTGATCACACTATCATCACTGAGGTACAATTCTGGGACAGATAAATCAGTGATTTAATCTAATTTAAGGAGTCGCTTACCACATGCTGGCTTACTGTCACTGTTATAGTGTATGTCTTTCACACCTCCCCCACCATCATCTGTAGCCCGGTATCACTTCCATCCTCAGCTCCTTCCCCTCTTATCACATCTCCTCCTGCCAAATTGTACTTTTCTTAGATTATTTGGATTTTTAAGCCCACATAATATCCCAGAATGTAAAATCAGCTTGACAGGCCAGAGCACAAGAGGTTTCCAGCCTGAAAAGACAGAATTTGCTACTAACCAAAGAAATGACACACTTTATTAGTGGGGGAGAAGAAGCCTGCCAAACACCTGACCTACCACCTTTAAACACTGTCGTGGAAAATAGAAGCCATGGCAAATGGCCGCTGATGTTAAAAACACACTATAATATATAATGTGCTGTGTGTGTGTTTTGATTAAAACACAGTTATTGCTCAATATTAATTATTTAATATTGAGTATTTACAGTTTTTTCTTGCTTTCTTTGCTTAAACACTAACAATGATTCTTATAGCACAATTTCTGGAAGCTTAAGGCTGCTTCAGACTGTCGCAGCCTGGAACCAAACATACTGCAAACAAAGATGGTGAAAGAGCCAGACAGGGAGACAGAGGAGATGCACAGAATGAGATACAGACAGGGACAGAGAGACTGGAAAGGAGAGAGGAATACAGCAAATGAGACACAGAGAGAGAAAAAGACAAAAAGTGGGAGAAAAAGAAAACTGGACAGAGACACAGAGTCGAAAGAGAGACAGAAAAAGGGACGGTCAGTGGCAGACAGTGGTTTGTGTGACCAGCTTATCAACACAACAGGGGCTCTGGCCGAACAAATTGCCTTCTCTGTTCTCTGTGATTAGACTGCACCTTATCACCCGCCCACCCACACCACACATGCACACACAGACACACACAAACATACACATGCACACATGAAATTCCATCATACTTTATCATGTAAATAATTTATGCTTGAAATAAAAGTGTAAACATGATTTGGAAAAAAAAACCTAAGAAACTTCAAGGTCAAAAGATCAGCATCACTTGGATTATTTTAATGTCGCATGAAAGGGTAAACACTCACCCCTCCACTTAAATGCAGAATAAAGTTTTCATGTGTGTGGCAGACACCGCCTTTAGCCAATGACTCATGAGCTGCCAAACTCAATGTCACTCAATTTGGCTCTGACTGTCAGTTACTGATCAAAAGTTTTCCTTTCCAGGGCAGTCTCACTCTGACTGCCTCATATACAGATACATGGTCAGGATGTGTATATACGAAGCTGAAAGAAGCACTCTGTCCACAATTTTCAGTGTGAACTGTAGTTCAGTGAAAGTGCTATAGGGGCAGGAACAGATGCCACGGGACTGTGACTGTCTTTAGCAAAAGGGGAGGAAGCAGTATACATTGTATCAATGGAAAGAAATGAATAAAATAGTGTCATTCTGTTACCCAATCAGGCAATGACAAATCAATAAATAAATGTTTTCATGGTAAGAACAAATCTATCTGCAATCAATTACAGTTTTTTCTGAATGCTCACAGTTTTTTCTGATTGCTTGAGCACATTTCTGTAACTATTGGCTACAAAACTTTACACACAAATAAAAAAACCTTACACCAAATCAGCAAAACATTGTAGATCTCTTGCAAAAGCTAATACATCTTGCTTAACTCTTCAAACCTGTGTAAAAATGGTATTTTGGTATCAAACAGTTAACACAAACCATCATATTACTAAGCACACAATGTGCCAACTACACACTGATGGTATTAACTGAAAACACATCTGGCTTTTGCTTTCTCTGTGCACAAGGTATGTCCATTTGAGGTCAAACTTTTGTCATAAATAGTTCTATAAACACAAGGATTCCAATTTCAAGTATGAATGTTTATTCACGCACATCAAAACAATCACAAGAAAACATACAATTTCACTGAAAGAGAGAGAGAGAAGATCAGTCTTGTCTCTCTGGGTCCGGCCACAGAATTTCATCAACATCACATGCAATGTCTTCTAGTCCAAGGCACCGGGGAACATGTGCTGTATCCAGGCCTGACATGATGCCTGGTCCATATCCTCGCATGCCTCCTTCCAGATGCTGGATGTCTAGTAATTCTGTGGAGTAACAGTTTCAGTTTTACATGTACAGTATTGTTGTTTTTCTCATTAGAGTATGGTACACCTACAAAACTTAGTGTGAGGGAACTGTACTAACCCATTCTCATCAATATGTCCTCATGATGCTTGCTACAGTGTAGCGGCTCAGGCTGAACCCGTCCAGCTTCCCTCAGGGTCATTCCATGGTTGATCACATGATCCACTATTGTAGCTCCGATGACATCACTAATTCTATTTCTTCTTACCCTTCCTCCTTCCTCTTCACCTCCTCGTCCTCTTCCTCTAAATTCACCTCCTCCTCTTCCTCATGTTCCTCCTCTAATTCTCACTCTTCTCAGTCTCCTTCTCCCTCCATTGTTCTCCACACTGAAGCTTACCTGTGGCTTATTCACAGAGCTCATGCTGATTGCAAAGTGAACTAATGATGTAAAACAGTTCTCACATGTGACAGTGTAGCCAGACAGTTGGCAAAATAGTGTAAATACTAGCCATAAATGTGTGTAGTTTTACTAGGAGTGTGTTGATCATTTGGAAGTTGTGTGTAAAGCAGTGAGTTGTGTTTACAGTTCAGCAAACAGAGTGCTGTCAAGTGGATTATATTTATACAATTGCAAATTGTGTGTTACAAAAGTGCAAATTGAGTGTAAAGCAGTTTTTTTGCTTTTAGTTTTGCAAACTCAGTGAGTGATTTTGCTATAACTATTAATAGTTTTAGAAATTGTGCTATAAGAATCATTGTTAGTGTTTAAGCAATCAGAAAAAACTGTAAGCCTAAAGCACTTTGATTGACTGCATGTACCTTGTGAACTGAAAACACATGTTTTTGTGTGACAGAATTACTTCATTTTGAGTCTGATTTCCAGTGTTTTGGTAAGGTTAGTGTGTTAGTGAAAGATGTACTGTATTTTGAAAAGAAGAGTTAGTGTTTATTTAACAAAATGTGTTTTTGAGAATGAAATTAACCCTTTGGACGATTGTGTTTTGTAGGTATGTGTCTGTGTTAAGAGTTTAGAAAAAGTATCTGAAGAATGGCTAAGCGCTTGTTAGCGATTGAAAAAAACTGTAATAAAAGTTGGATGTAAAGACAAGCAACCAGGCATGGATAATATAGATGAGAAATTAATCCACCTAGCAGCAGATTATATAGCTGAACCAATTTGTCACATTTTGAACAACAGTTTGAACACTTCTATATTTCCACAGGCCTGGAAAGAGGCTAAGATTATACCTTTGCCCAAAGATAAAAGAAAGTCATTTTGTGGTCCTAACAGTCGCCATATTAGCTTGTTACCAGCTTTAAGCAAGATTTAGATTTTCAATGTTTGACCAAAATCCAATCTTACTTTTATAATATAAAAATAATAGAACATTTAATTTCCAGCATGCCTACAGAAAGGAATACTCCACATGTTATCACTGCGTTAACACAAATGACTGATGATATGATGATGACAATTTGCTTTTAAAAAAACTTAAGCTGTATGGCTTTAAACCATCAGCACTTACATTGATGAGAAGTTACTTGTCCGATAGGTCACAGAGCGTGTCAGTAGACTGTGGAATTCCACAAGGAAGCTGCCTAGGTCCACTCTTGTATGCGATCTTCACAAATAATCTACCATTAGGACTAAAACATGCAAAATTAACAATGTAAGCAGACGATACAACTATTTATGCATCTGCAAAATCAACATCTGAAATAATTCCAAATTTAAACAATGATTTAAAAATTGTAGGTCAATGGGTTTTAGATAACAAATTAGTGCTGAATCTTTCAAAAACAAAATCTTTAGTGCTTGGTTCAACCAAGGCTCTTAAAAATGACTCAAAGTTAAATCTGTTTATTAATAACACACTTATTGAGCAGGTAAACGAGGTCAAACTTTTTGGTGTCTATCTGGACAATAAACTATCTTGGTCAAGACACACTGAAGCAGTTGTAAAGAAAATGGGCAGAGTTTTGTCTATACTGAGAAGAAGCAGGACATTTTTGCCAGCTGATATGACTAAGCTAGTCATACAAAATTAAATAATTTCTCATATTGACTATTGTCAGACAACATGGTCAAATGCAAAAAAAAGAAGATTTAAATACACTCCAGATAATGCAGAATAAGGCTGCCCTTGTGGCATTAAATTGTTCTTATAAGACCAATATAAACACCATGCATTCAAATCTTGGCTGCCTAAAAGTTCATGATAGGGCATTAGCTTCACTATTATTATCAATGTGTAAAATCTTAAAAAATCCACCACCAATGTTTTTGTTTCTCCAATTCAAGACAAATTTAGATGGTCATGGATATGCCACTAGACATACAGCTAAAGGATGCTTTTTAATTCCAAGGGCTAAAACTAATTTCCTCAAATGCACTTTTACCTACAGAGCAACGAAAGAAAGGAA
The DNA here is from genome assembly GCF_900634625.1 of Parambassis ranga. Taxonomy (NCBI): domain Eukaryota; kingdom Metazoa; phylum Chordata; class Actinopteri; family Ambassidae; genus Parambassis; species Parambassis ranga. The sequence goes on along the minus strand of NC_041039.1, from coordinate 1,152,844 downwards.
CTCTGTGCCACTAACTCTCATCAAAATTGAAAAGAAGTCTGTTTTAAAATGCACCTGAAAAGGTTTTTAGGAGCAACTTTTATATAAAACACCTCTTTTTGTAAACTACTGGGACCTATTATGAGTAATAGTTTTACATTTCCTTTGTATAAACTTCATTGATGATATTATTGTAATGTAAATTTGTCGTCTGTCAAACATTTTCTATGAATTTTTATTGTATAATGTATGTTTTTAACAATGGACCCCAGGAAGAGTAGCTGGGTGTAAACCACAGCTAATGGGGATCCAATAATAAACCATCCATCCATCCATCCATCCATCCATCCAAACAAATCCAAACATAAACAATAAACAAATGAGTTCTTTTTCTCCACCTTAGATCTGACATCAGATACAGTATGCAGCACTCTCTCTGGCACATTACAAAGGTGCTTCCAGGTCACTTTCAAACATCTGGATAACTTGGCTCAAGAAGAACTCTACTCAATACTCCACCTGCAGCAGCACTCCTTCACACACGGTGGCCTGTTACTGAAAGAGCAGCTCAGTGCAGTGCAAGGGGTGAGAGCTGTTCTCCACGAAGAAGGATAGCTTTGCCAGCACAGCACAGGATCAATTGGGCTCCCCAGGACAGAGCTGGCTTTCCTATTTAGTTTAGACTAATTCATAATGCTGCAAGTGATTTGAGATTGGCCTCTAGGACCCTTCATGTTAGGCATTCCTTTAGAATCCCCCAAAGGGAGGGGTCCCAACCAGATAACCTGACTTTGCACAACATGGAAATTCCTGCCAGGTATTGTAGCGGCTCGGTTGAGTACAGAAGCAGAGTCCATAAGGAACTGGCAGACAAGCAAAGAACCAGCTACTGGTAAATAGAGTAGGCATTTCACAGTGTAAGAAGTGACAGTCTGACCTGTGCACCCCCCTGGATTGCCTATAGAACTATGAGTGAGTGTCTCATACATAGATCCTGATATATATATACATACATACATATATATATATATATATATATATATATATATATATATATATATATATATATACACACATACATACATACATATATATATATATACATACATACATACATATATATATATATATATATATACACATACATATATATACATACACATACATATATATACATATATACGTGTATATATACATATACATACATATATACATGTATATATATATATATATATATATATATATACATACATATATATATATATATATATATACATATATATATACATATATATATATATATATATATATATATATATATATATATATATATATATATATATATATATATGAGAGAGAGAGAGAGAGAGAGAGAATTATTTGGTTTGTTTGTATATATATATATATATATATATATATATATATATATATATATACAAACAAACCAATTATTGATTGACTTTTAAGACACTTAATGTATGGTTTTGCTTAAAACTGTCAGGGTTTGTGGAGGAGAGCGGACACAGGTCCAGGATGCAGGGCGGTTCAAAGTCCAAAAACAGTCTTTATTTCAAGCCAGGTGGGCAAAACTATACAAAACTAAAAATCACACTCGTCGTGGTCAAAAGGTAAAGTACAAAATAACTAACTAAACATCACACTTAGCGTGGTAAAACTCAGATAAGCAAAGACTAGGATTCTTAGCGAGGATTCTAGGGAGGGTTCAAAAACATAACAAGAACAAAGAAACTACCTGGAGCTAAGCATAGCATGGCATGGCATGGACGAGACAGGGAACGACACAAAGCCCACACAGACAAGACGAACTAGCAAAGACAAAGGGGAAGACACAGACTATATACAAAGGGACCAGGGAAGACAACGAGGCACAGGTGACACACATGAGGGCAGGGCAAGGAGGGAAAACACAGGAAGTAAAACACAAGACAATACACAGGGAGGACAGGACTACCAAAGCAAAACAGGAAACACAAGACAAGACTAGACAACTAAACACAAACCCAGGGAAACAAAACACCAGAACTACAGGAAAATAACAATAACTAAACACAGATTAAACTAAAAACCCAAAACAAGGAAAACTAAACCATAAATAAACACCAGGTTGTGACAAAAACACAGTGTTTTACGGTGAAATGTAACTCAGGGAGATGATCTTATTATATGCAAGAGTTACTTACCCATTCACAAGTATATGGAATACAAATTCCTGCACTTTTTGATATAATGCTTTCCCATTGTTTGCATCATTTTCAAGAGGGTTAATTGTGACAGCCAGTTCTTGCATGCTCTGTGGGTTAAGTGGGGAAAAGGAGTCAGGTTCATACATTGTGGATACCCAATCCACTGTTCTCTTGTCCTCAGTTGCAGCATCTGGCAGTGGCTGTGCCCGGGAGGCCATGTGCAGCAAGTATAGCGCCTGATGCCTAAAATAAGAGTTCGTACTTTAATAGTTGTCAGTTTTGATACAAAACTGTCTCCCACGTGATGGTCATACACACATTGTATGCATGTTTTTAGTTTTGAAACAGTTTACTAAAGCTAAATTGCCTGGACTAAGGAGTGGTGAGTGACCAAGAATGAGCATCGGCCCTCGCTTACAAAGTTTGCATCCAAGTACCTTACAAACGATGGCTAGCTAGAAAAGCTAGCTAACAGTAATTCCCTCTCCTGGTGCAACAGAAACAGTACATTCAAACAAACTTAACTCACTGTTAGAGTGCATGTGATGGCTGGTGAACAGCAGCCTGAAGCGCAGCCCGTACACCTGCCGTTTCGGCCCTTTCAATCGCCGCCAATGGGACAGATCTAGCTGTGCGCACTGTTTGAGGTGCTTGAGGTGTTTGAGTCAGCATCACTGATTCGAGATCAGCGTCATGGGCGGAGGATGCTATTAGAATAATAATGAATATTCAGTTTACACTTGGGCGAGACATTTAACATTTACATTTAGATATAATATTTATATTTCTATTTACATTTACATTTTACATTTACATTTAGACCTTGTCACATATAGCTAAATGTGAGAAAAATAGTTAATAATTTTACATTTGTCACCCCATAATTATGTGATTTAAATGTGTTGCCAAATCAAACCCTAACATTACATCACTGCTTCACAGGAAGATGACCAAAACTAGAACTCTATTCACCAGCAAGTCCAAATCCTTGATCCCAGTCCCAGTCCCAAGTCCTTGTCCTATTGGATATTAAAAAGTAATAAGACTGTACACAAAAAGTGATGTAGTAAATGTATCTGTAGTGTGTCTGCGTTTGCTGTGTTTGATGTAAGGTCATGCAAACTGCCTTAATCCAGGGTTAAACACTTAAACACATACTACACAACAACACACACTGTGTCCTCCTTTTTATGTCTATATATTTAACAGAGTTGTTTATGGAAATCATTATGGCAGAACATTACTGAAGGTCAGTACTATGCTGTCAACATTAAAATGCAGTCAATTATGACAATGGAAAATAAGTCAATATCTTCCTCAGTAATGCACTAATGCTGTCTGAGCATGTCAATAACATCTGTGGTGATGGATTACCAACAGCTCAGGGAGATGTGTGATGTGTCAGTGTTTACAAGGCCCTGACCACAGGCTGCTGAGGTAGAACAAACAACTGCAGTCTGGAACTGTGTCACATTATTATGTTTTTTTTTATCAGTGCACACCATAACAAAATATACAATATGTTACTAAAAAGCCTGACATTGCCTGTAATGTATGTAAACATGAACTAGTTTGACAAGTGTGTATTCAGAAGTGATGATGTGTAGTCAGCATGTTACATGAGCTCTGCACATAAGGTGTGTGGAGCTGAGAGAGTGTGTGTAAGGTACACTGATGTATGAATCCTTGTGGTTTATGTCAATGAATCACTATGCAGCCCACACACAATACACTCCCACAGACACTGTATAAATGCAGAGATATGGTTCTATCAGCTCAGTAGAAATACAAAGTGAGGCAAAAAGCTAATATTATATATATATAATATAAAGTCAATATTCTCTTGGTAAATATTATAGTGAATGTGTTGTGCCACTGGCATATATACTTCCCACAGATTTTCTCTTTTCTTTGGTGGTCTTTGTATTGTTTGATTTTGCTTGCAAACACTATGTCCTGAAACACTATCAGGAGCACCAGAGAAAAATGGCTCATGAACATGAGTATCCTGGCCAGTCATGCTAAATATTTTTCTATGCAAAGTATTAGTCTGGTCTCTGTGGGTTCATGTTGGATTTCCTGGAGACAGTATGGACGGATGCAGAATAAACTGCCCTTGGAAGCATTTCGATAGACATATTCCCAATCATAGAAATGATGCAAGTGATGTAGGCAGAGCAAACCAGACTTATGCACTAAAAAATGTAAAATAGTGTGCAGTGGAGTAGGTCCACCAGTGAATGAATATTCAATTGACACAACTTGAAAATCAAAAATGCAATTCTGTAAATACTTTCAAAGGAGGTAAGCAGCAAGTCATCACATGCCAGATCGATTGTTATGATTGATGTGATAGTGGAACAGGCTGTGAAGGAGATTTATATATTTAAGTGAATTGGTACGACTGCCAGGCTAGAACATGAGAACAACTCCTGTGGAATTATTTTGTTTATATTGTTATGTCTTGGATTTATCTGTGTGTTTACTGAACAGTCAGGTCAAAGCTGCCCTCACTTTTCTACAGAAACAAGCACATGAACTTGGACTTGGATATGTGGAATTCATACACTGTTACCAGGAATATTACTCTTACATATGCATTTGGTCTGCAACAATCTGGATAGGCTTCAGATGCTGGAAAAAACACAGACTTTTTGCTCCCTGTTCACTGCAGCTGGCATACTCAGAGATGACCACCTCAAAGAACCAGCAAGAAGAAAGGTGGAGGAGGCTGCCTTTTTATCAACAGTGGCTGGTGCAATTTGACTGTATGTTGTTCTCTTGATCAGGAATCCTCCTTCATAACCATTCTACTTTTAGGCCTTGAGGGCCAGTGTACAAGACTAGCCTGACCACAACTGCAGGTTGAGCTGACTTGCCAGTTATTGTCCTCACGCACAAACTCATCAAATATTGACAGATCATTAAATGATGAAATGAAGATTCTGGATGATTGTGAAACTACAGTAAATAATGGCCACCATGCTGTCCACAGTGTTGGGCTGGGAGGCTCTGACAAATTCTTGGTGCACCTGCACCTGCCTCTGGGCAGAATATAAAGCTTTTTAAACCAGTTGCACAGACATCAAAAAAGAGGACCAGCAAGATTGTGGAGGAACCTTGGGCTTGAAACCTACCGACCAGGATGTGTTCAGGTCTCAGGTTTCTTGTGCCCCCTGATCTGGTTTGAACACTTTCATCATCCTAGCTCTGCTAAAGGACAAGCTTTCCCAGCTATTATATATAATATTTTTTGTATTTTATGACACTGTTTTTTGCAATCCATCTCTCCATCTCTGTCTGTTTCACACCACACTCTCGCATTCCTCCTTCTTCCGGAGACTTTCATTGATGACACAGCTTCCTTATCACACTGCCCACTTCTCATTGTCCACTCATTTCCCTATATTATCTGTGTCTAGTGTGAAAACAAGCACTAGCACAGTGTGGAAACAGACACTGGATGGAGTCAGCTGCAGCAGCCTCTGAGAGACAAAGTAATTATGAAGTTTATTTTGTTCACCTGTTGGAGTTCTCAAAGTTCTCTCTTTCATTGTAAAGTCATATTGATAGTGTAACTGAATGCTGTGTACAGCTTGTACAATTTGATCCCAAAGCACTGTGAGGGGAGTGCCAGTGTAAAGTTTGTCAACCAAAACCTTTCGTTGATGACCCTTTATTCCATGACTAATTTGTTACGAGAACGTAAATTTAAGAAGGACCGACAATGCAAATTAAAACGAAATCTCTGCTCATTGTAAACTAATGAGTAATAAGATGACGCTCACCGACTGGACAATCTGGGTTACAACCATCCTCCCTGCCTTGATTGCTTAAAAAATGCCTTGAATTTGTTACCTTTTAACCAATTTATTATCACTTTTTATTCACTCTCCCCATACATAAACACACACAAACCTCTTTCCGCTCCTGCGGACTCCTTCACAGCGGTGCACCCCTGCCGTGTGTGCACTCACACATATTTAACTGTAATAGGAAATATAAATAAAGGACTTGTGAGGAATATAATTAAATAGTACACTTTTTCTAACAGACCTTTTTTGGAATATGGTACATTCTTAGTTTAAAAGACTATAGGTATAGGTAAGCTTACAATGGAGTGTTTACTACCCTGACAAAAAATGTTGCAAAATCTATTACCGTACAACTGTCAAATTTGAACTAAAACAAAACAAAACTAAAAGACAAAATGTGACTTTAACTAAATGCAGTGTTTGGTGAGTGACTAAGATTAAAATGATATGAAAAAGTCTTGTTAAAATTAATACTGGGGAGTGCTGCTCACTGAAAGGTATCAGACAATGTGCAGTTGGGGGACTGGGACAAATCCTATCAGCAACAAATCCATCACCAGTTGTTTTTATTTCATGATTTTTTTTTTTTACTATTTTAATGCTCCCCAAACATTCCACTACATAATGAACACATAAGTGTGATTTAACGAAGCGGCAAGCTTCGGGGCTCAAACTTGAAGCCCATGCGGAAGTGTCAAAACATGTGAACATGTTTACAGCCTGGTACAAAAAATCATTCTGGTCTCAAATGATACGTTCCCTTCTAGTGTCAATTGTACAGGGGGTGATTTTTTTTTACAACTTACTCGTTTTAATCATATTCAGACTTAAAATTATGCATAATTATGGGTGTTGCCGCTTGAGCGACAGGTGGTTGCCGTGTCTCAGTGGACGTGATGCTGCCAACATGGCGGTGGTCAGAGCGTCCTAGAGCCTCCCACCGAGCCTCAAAACGGCTCTTCAGAAACAAACGGGTGACATCATGGAAGCTTTGTCCATAGTTTTTACTGTTAATGGATTAAACTCAAGATTCAGAGGCTGTATTATGTATGTTGTAGTCATGTACTTTTTTTTAAATAGTGTTAGCTATTCACATATGCATATCAGTGACAGTAAAAAATTGTGGACAACGCTTCTGTGATGAGCTGTTTTGTAGCTCGGTGGGAGGCTTCACGACACTCTAACCGTCGCCATGTCACAGTCCAAATATGGACAAAGAGGGGGAGCATGAGTGGAGCTGAAGAGGACGGGCAATTAAACTAAAGCTAAATGACAAGTGTAAGTTCAGTAAGACTGTAATTACACCAGTCAGAGCATGTCATCATTTCGTCATTGGATGGTGCAGCTCTCATTTCTAGGAATTTGGCCATATGTATCAGACAGCCAACCCCATAAAAATCCAGGGCTGAGGCCACATCTATCCCATAAGTGACCTCTGCAGCAGGAATATCTGCTCTCAGAGCTAAGCAGCTGCTTCACACCACACCATGTGGAGATGCTGTAGTTTTGCGTAAAATCGGTTGCAACCAGCCACAAGACTTACCAGAGCTATGCTATTCATACAAATTTCTCACTTCATCTGTCCCTAGTCCCTATACACACATACATATACATTTCTGTGGAAAAATCTATTTATTTCCAGTTTGAAATGTTTTAAAATAAAACAAAATATTTGCTGCATCCGTGTTAACTTATTTTTTTATATAGCATAATTCACACAGATGGCAGAAAGAAATCATTCCAGATTCTCCAGAAACCCACTGCTTAAAAGTGAAGGCAACAAACTCCAGCTGTATTTGAGGGCTCTCGAGGCTGATCATTCATGTTGTGCTATACAGCCTCATCTGTTGTTGCAAACATCTTGCAGCTTGTGCTGTCCACTGACTGAAGTAGGATATTGCCACTTAGAATACCAGAGTCCACAGTTAAATACAACCTTTGTAAATGAATTGTACACCTGAATGCATTTGTGGCTGCACCCAGCCCTGATGACATTCTCTCCCTTCATCATTTTCTATTGGAGCAAACTTCTAGTGTCACAGAGAATAAGTTACCAAATGCAGGAGTGGTCTCCTGAACAGCAGTTTCAGACACTTCAGCCCTATAGCTGGTTCACTCTCTGGCTGAAGTGATTGGTGCGACCAGACATTTTTTTATGTTGGCAAACAAGCCATACTTCCAAACAGAGCCACAGCCAGGTGAACTCCTTCCTCTCTGCTTAGAAACCAATAACTGTCAGGTATGTGAAATAAGTATACAGATTAAACATCACAAACCACAGACATATTCCTAGTGGATTGACAGAACATGAAATTTCATCATGTGGACAAAAAAGCCAGGAGAAATTAAAACTTGAGGACAGCAGCCGATGCAGAGATGGCACATAGGATATAATTTTTTTTCAGTGAGATATACAAGTAAACTCAGGGTGGTTGGTAATAACCTATAAACTCCAGCTCCTCAGCCATCCTCACTGCCAGAGATCATTTCAATTCAGTGTGCATGGAGAGGAGGGGCCAACAGATGGCATGTTGAGTTTGGTAGAAAGGAAGAGAGAGTGAAGGTGACCGCGTCGCTGAGGGTGTAGATGACGGGGGATTGTAGTTTCTATCAAAGTAAAAAGATTAATTAAAGGCTAAGCATGTTTGATGCATTATGAAGCTTTTTTTCAACATTCAAATTTACTCAGCAGTAAGCTATAGTAGTTGGGGAAACACTGATCTGCTGGCTTACAGATCAGCTAGAAATCCAGAGAGAGGGGAAAGCTACAAAGAAAAAGCAGCAGCCTGAATCCCTTGTGGCCTCTTTCATCAGAGAGCTTATTGACTTAGAATTACCGAAATGTCACAAGTTGCTGCCATGCTCTTCCATCTGACGCAAGACTGTCATGGTTCTACTATGACTAGTTAAATGTCTAGTGTTGGATGGATTGTATGAAATGTTCTTTAGATATTCATTCTCCTTGGGATTTACAACTTTAGTGAGACTTCTTATCAGTGTTACATCTTAAATGAGACTGACTCATGATAGAATATGTCGGTGTGTATAACTATAGCGTATTTTTATATATTTTTGTTTCCTTTTTGGGTGTGCTATTTGATTTTTTAAGTAAGTTAAGCTAAACTGCAGTTGAAAAATATTTCACTTACTATGTTACTGTAAAAATGCATTAAATGAAAATAAAATACAATAGAAATGCACTAAAAGTGAATCACCAAAGTGAATATTTAAAAATTAACTATATTATATCATTTAATGTTATAGGGGTTACAGTAAAGAACATTATGATTTGGGGAAGACTCTTATTTTTGTCATGTTTAATATATATTTGATCTAACCACAAAGATTTTATATGTATTTCCCAAAAGGACAGCTGTTTATGTAAAAGGGTTTTTTAAACCACAACTAACGACCAAATGATTTGTATCAGAGTCGTTTATCACTGCATGTTACTCAACATTGAGCAGTCTTCTGTGCTCCATTCTCATGAAGGATGACTCTTCTGACTCTCAAAACAAACAATGTAACCCAGATCCTGCATCCAAAGCATCAAGTGAGCGAAGTCCGCAAGCAGCTTTAATCACAAACACATAACACAGCATCAGCAACACTTACATGGAGGTGATATTTTGAAAAAGGTCCTCGATGCTCCCCGTACTGTTCCCCGCGCTGCCGGTGCCTTGGAATGACAGCAGCGGGAAGAATTTGCTGCTGTCGGACTTATTGCAGTAGATCTCCGTGGGCGAGCAGGAGCAGGTGGGCGGACAGTCCAGCGACGAGCCCAGGTAGTTGTGAAAGAAAACGCTGAGCAGAACAACAGGCTTCCAGCCGCACCATATCCTGGAGGAGCAACGCACGCCGAATGCGCTTAATAATGCTCCAAATTCATCCATGCCGTCACGATTAAATCACCAAGATTCGCAACTTTACAGCGAGGCAACAGTAAAAATGACTCAGACCCTCTCGTCTGTTCAGTCGTATGTCCTCACCTTATTTCTTCCAGTGAAGTCCAAACGTTAAATGGCTTAATCTCCCTTTATGTAACGTTCATACGGTGTCAGAGGTTTTGATGGCAGACGCGGCCCGTCTGCTCCGCTGAGAAAGAAAAAAGATGAAATAATAAAAATCCTCAAAATATTCTAGCTTTATGACGCGCAGTGTCATCCTTTCATCTCTCTTCCTCTCTCTCTCTCTCTCGCTGTAGTAGACTACTGTTGCTGCTAACAGGCGGCGGGGATGGCGAAGAGTCATAGAAAAAGAGTGAGAGGCAAAGAGAGCGAGAAACGCGCATCCTTCAAGCTTCAAGTCCCACCTGCTGGGCAGAGAGGAGACTGGCACAGATTCGTGCGCATGTACGGAGTCCGCTTATTGACGGCACCCCAACAACCGCAGAAATGGAGGAATATAACAGATGGTGATAGTATAGGCTACACACACACACACAATCCGTATCCATTTTTTAAAGCAAGGGGTCTTCAAGCACGGTCTGCTTGACTTTTGATTATTAGCACTTATTGGTATTATAGACTAAATGTTAACCTTATTCTATCATTGACTTGTTATTTCTACTGCACCCAGTCTAAAAGAGTTATTCTTCAGACTTAAATGTGTCATGATCATAGGCAGAAATAACATCCTGGCACCAGAAGGACATTTGGTGGATGAGACAACTACTGCCATTGGATCCATTTTTCCTGTCCTCAAACACGACTGATATGGAATTTGTTAATCCAGCAGAACAGCAGAGCAGTGTCTCATAAGATTAACTAGACCTACTGTATTTTCAACTAGATGCACTAAGAGTGCTTCAGCAGTAAAATAATACTTCATAAGATTTGTACTGATAAGTGATGCTGTTACCCCATAGGTAGTTATGGTATTTAACAGCCCACTTGGCCTGTTATAAAGAAGGTGAAGACCAAATGAATCTTGTTGAAATATGAGACAGTAGCTCCCTACAACCCCTTTGAACCCATTTACAAATGCAAATTTAAGGAGTTTTCCATGTAAATGCGAGGACACTGGGACATGAGCTTAAAATCTGTGAAAATACCATATTTTGTTTATGCAGGTATGAGAAATCTAAACATGGCTACTCTGGGGGCTTCTCAATATTTAATTGGCTCCTCCAGAGACATCTTAACATCTGATTGGCTCCTCTTCAGACATTTAAACATCTGCTTGGCTCCTTTTGAATCATCTAAAAAACTGATTGGCTCCTCTTGAGACATTTAAACACCTCAATGGGAAAAATCTGCTGTATTCACAAACATTGTAAATACCTGTTAATTTTGCCTCCTAGGAAGGAGTCTAAGCCTAAAAGTGATGCAAGTAAAGTACAGGAAACTATCAGAATGGTTCATTTTTGTGAGGGAGCATGGTTACATGTGGCACATTCTTTTAAGCTATGTGATTGGTTTATCCTCTTTAAGAGGTCTTTAGATGCCTGTGGCCCATGTGGGTTAAGTGGTTTATTTGGCTTCAAAGTCTGAGTGGAGGATTATACCAAACCAAAAAACGGATATGATCATTTAAAAAACTATCCAATAGAAGTGTTTTGGCAGAATTGTGTCAGTATAGGCAATTCTTAGTGCTAGAAATCTCTAGCAAGTCAATTTCTATCCTCTCCTACTCTGCTGAGAGTGGAGCTGTATAGTAGTATAGTATTTAGTAGTTTAGTAGTTAGTAGTACTAGTAGTAGGTATAGTTTAGCTTTGAGAAGACAGATGTTGTTACAAGCAGGGTCCCTAATGATGACGTTTTCTCTGTACACACAATACTCAGTCTGGATGTCCTGCTGACATGGCAGCAAGATAACAATGATTTCGTTCTGCAGTTTTCACAATCCTGTTCACCATGTGTCTCCTACAGTGTCCTCTACAGTGCTGTTAGCAAACCAGGAAGAGACACTGAGGGTGAGAATACAACTGTTACACTGTGGTGTTGTCAATGGATATCAGATTGTCAATCAGATAGACCCTGATGAACTTGGTGCTATAAATCCTGTTCACCTCAAAGACACTGATAGTCAGTGAAAGATGTTGCTGGTAACCAGTTAGTCAGCTACCATCCCCCTGGTCTTATCGGTGCTGAGAGAAAGACAGTGTGTTCTGCACCAGGCTGTCAGCTGCTCTACTTGTAGTAGAGATGGCATCTTCTGTAGACTGGTTCACCAATAGGCAAATTGTGACAAGTCCAGGTTTTGTGGAAGGCAGGACTTAGAGGTGATACCTCTCACAGTATTTTATGGCTATATTGGGCAAAGCTACAGGTTCGTATTCATTGTCTTGGGCACTCTGGCATTCAGGCATTAGTGGCTTGTTGGTGTGACTGAGCACACTTTGCATTATCACTTACGTTTGCAGGTTTCAGCAGAATGTTAGACGTAGACACTGATGAAGTTAATTTCCTCAGATTTTTAAAGTGGCAATAGTGTCTGTACAGTACTGTACAGTCTTATTCAAAAGTTGGTAACCCTCATCTTTAAATGTGTATAATTAAAAACTTAATAAGGAGTGACGTGAGGAGGACCTCAGCTTTACTACCCAGCCCAAAGTTATATGAACTGCTAAGCTGTGAGTTACACCATGAATCAAGAAAAACAAAGCGTGCACGCTCGCCTGAAGACCATGGCCAGTATAGAAGCCAACCCCACTAGCCAAGTGCACATCCAGCAAACCTGAGGTTTACATGGAAGGGGAAGAGATGGATGTGGAGTTAGAGAGTACAGTCCAGAGGACTCACATGGATGACAGGAATAAGGCATTAATGTGTCATTCTGAAAGAATGAAGGGTATACTCTTTGAAAAAATGAGTAGTGGATATATCAATATAGTAACATGGAATTTCAATGGGTGTAGTACACCAGTTTAAAGAAAAAAGATACACACATCTTAAATCAAAAGGCACAGATATCGCATATATTCAGGAGACACACTTAAGGAACCAAGATGAAGCATTAAAAATGTAACATGATTGGGTCGGCAATGTTTTTCATAATTTAATACCAAGCAAGAGCTGTGGAGTTGTTATCCTTTTCAACAAAAAGCTGAATTTAGTCATATTAAATCAATTTAAAGACATCAATGGACAGATTTTAATTGGAGAGGAACTTAATGGGGTTAAAGAGGGGCTCTGTAACGTATGCTCCAAACAAAGAAAACACATGGAAAATACATGGTTATATTTTAATCACATATTAACTGATCAATTGGATCGGAGCAAAATTAGATAGGCACATCCCCCATAGCCAGAACAGCAGTATGTATTATGCCGGAGGAACTGGGTTTGACAGAAATATGGAGACTTAGAAATCTGAATGAGCGGAAGTACGCATTCTCTTCTCATTCCCATACTTGCAAATACATTTTTTCTGGTTGCTGATTCACGTATTGACCTGGTAACAAATTGCAATATAGGAGTTATAGCAATAACAGATCATGGCTGGTTGAATTGCATATTCATTTATGAGCTAATAAAGGTAAAGTCGGGTGATGGGAACTGTATACAAGTCTATTACAGGATGGACAATTTGCTAAACAACTTGGTGAGGATATCAAAATATTTTTAGATATTAATAAGGAAACTGTGCTGTCCTCACAACATGTGACTATGTGAAGCTGGACCGTAAGCAAACAAACTAAACAAAAGGACTCCAAACAAGGCTTGCTTTTCTTGATTTTACTGAAGATCTTTCATGCACTATTTTTGTAAGTGAAATACACAGAAAAAGGAAAAGAAAGTACTAGCTAATAGACAATGCCACACTAACCTGGCCTACACACATTGACATCATTGATGTCTCACTCTAAACAGACTTCAAACCAAAATATTTTTAAGGTTTTTAGCATCAATTTACTTATTCTATTAAGTAACTACTAACTTAACTAACTACTACTAACTTAACTTAAAAATCAACTTATTTATGTAACCTAATTTTATCATGAACTAACTACTGTTTTTGACCAAAAGGCATCACAGAAACAACTGAAATATTAGCTATTGTGTGGGATGCAGCGTTTATCAGAGGGAAAGAAGAAAAAGTACAATAAAGAAAAAACACTGGAAGAGGGCTGAAAGTTGGAGAAAACTTTGGCTAAACAAAAGGAGTACCATATTTCAGGAAAATGTGATAATCAAAACTTGAATTACATAAAAAAATAATAAACAGGCTTAAAACTATTTTTTATGAAAATAGTAAAAAAAACCTGGATGACTAATGGCAACACAACTAAAATGTCAAATAACACTATCACAGCAATTAGAAAAGGCGCACACACACACTCACTGCCCAATTTCTTAAAGACATGCCACTGTTTCATTATGATAGGTACATTAAGATAGTGCATTGGACACGATAGTGAGCAGCACAGGGGCACCCCAGGGCACAGTACTGTCTCCATTTCTGTTCACACTCTATACATCGGACTTCAGACACTGCTCACAGTCCTGCCACCTGCAGAAGTTTTTGGATGACTCTGCCATTGTGGGCTGTACCAGCAGAGGTCGGGAGGCGAGAGAGTACATGAGGGTGGTGGACAGCTTTGTGGAGTGGTGCGGACAAAACCACCTGCAGCTGAATGTCACAAAGACAAAAGAGCTGGTGGTGGACTTCAGGAAGCACCAGACACTCAGCATCAAAGGTACCAACGTGGACATTGTGGACAGCTACAAATACCTGGGTGTCCACATTGACCGCAAACTGGACTGGTCCACAAACGCAGAGGCAATATACAAGAAGGGACAGAGTCGTCTGTATCTTCTAAGGAGACTCAGGTCCTTTAACGTCTGCCAGACCATGCTGCAGATGTTTTACCACTCCAACAGACTCAACAAGCTCATTAGGAAGGCTGGCTCAGTACTGGGAGTGGAGCTGGAGTCTGTGGTGGAGGTGACGGAGAGGAGGATACTGAGGAAACTCCTCAGTATTCGTAACAACACGTCTCACCCCCTGCATGACACACTGCTGTCCTACAGAAGCACATTCAGCGGTAGACTGAGACTACCGAGGAGCAGCACAGAACGCCACAGGAGGTCCTGCCAGTGGCCATCAGACTGTATAACTCCTCCCCACAGTACTAACTGTGTGTTCAGTCTTCTTTTTAGTTTTGCCTCTCACGCTCCCTCTCTCTCTCTCTGTATCTTTCTGCAGGTCTTTCTCTCTCCAGATCAACATCTGAACTACATCCGGCCTTCTGACAAACCCAGTGTCTGTTAACATCTGCCTATGTTGTTTTCCATCTAGTAAATGTACTACATTTATGCAGCTGATATGTTGAACAACCAACCATCATGTGTGTTCTCTGTACTGTATGATGTTGGTGCATGTTTGTTCCTCTCTCTCTCTCTCCTTCATCCTCTCTGTCCTGTCTACCTCTTCTTCTCCTCCTCTGACTATCAGCAGGAAGGTTTTCTTTATCAGTCGGGTCCTGTTCACGGTTTCTTCCTGTTAAAAGGGAGTTTTTCTTGTCACTGTTGCTCTTAACCCTCATGGACTGTTCGGGACATTTTTGTCCTCTGAGAGAAATTTTTCTGTTTATTTTGGCCATAACTTTGTCAATATGTGAACAAATTGAATCATTTTTGCTCAACAAGCTTAATTTTACATAAATTTTGTTAATATGATTTTAAAATTTTTCATAGGTCAACAGTACACTGTGGGCAAATTTTACCCCCTTATGTGTTGTTGGGGACAAAAACGTCCCCTAATTTTAACGGTTTTAAAAATATATCAGATAAATATTTTTTTGAAATTTTTTTGCATAGACCTTTTAATTAACTTCAGTTCTAATCAACAGTAGTGAAAAAATCATTTTCCCCCAGGATTTTAACCCTTTAATCACCAATTTTATAAGGGGTGGTGCTGAAAATTGGAAAAAAACACACAAAATGGCTCATTTTTAATCGAAAAGGTGAATGTGGACTGGATTTTTTTTTAACCTTTATTACAGTCTTGGTCATGTCAAACATCAGTAAAAAATTGACTTTATTGCATTATTAGTTTTTGCACAGCACTGGATTTTCATTTTTTCTCCCATTTTGTCCCATAGACTTCCATTATAACCACACTTTTTTTGACTGCACAGCCATGGCACTACATAATCATGCATTCTTGATTGTTGGTGGTTTACCCTGTTGGTAGGAGGTAAAATTTGTGATTTTTACAGTTAACAACTTAATGACTATATTAATTACCTGCAGGCCTGTGCTCATGTAGTGTAGTTTCTGGCTTGTATATGGAGTTATAGGGAGTATTTTAGCACATAATTGTGTGTCTACACACTGTGTTGATGAAGATTCTCAGTCATCCAGGTCATCATATGTAGAGAAGATTGAAGCAAGGCGTCTGGACTTGTAGAGTTTTCTAGAAGACGTTTCGCTGCTCATCCAAGCAGCTTCATCAGTTCTAACTGTTTGGTGGGGAAACATGGTTTATATGTGGTTACAGACCTATGTGGGTGGGTCTGGGTAAAACTTAAAAAACTTACAGTAAAAACAATAGCACTAAATGTTTCCATACTTACCTGTGATGTTACCTGTGAGTATCAGAGAAACTCCGCAGGATCTTCAACAACCATGACATCCCGGTCCATTTCAAACCTATGACAACACTGAGACAGAGTCTGGTTCACCCGAAGGACAAGATTCCCAGGGAGAAACACAGCAATGTGATATATGCAGTCCAGTGCAGTGAGGAATGCTCTGATCTGTACATTGGAGAAACTAAACAACCACTCCACAGAAGAATGGCTCAGCACAGGAAAGCCACCTCCTCAGGACAAGACTCAGCTGTTCACCTCCACCTCAAAGACAAAGGACACTCCTTTGAGGACAACAACGTTCACATTTTAGACAGGGAGGAAAGGTGGTATGAAAGACGAGTCCCTTAACAGAGGTGGTGGCCTCAGACATCATCTTTCTACCACATACAATGCAGTGATTCCATCCATTCCCAGGAAGTTTGCACATACTCACAGCAAGAACAAAGGGCTGTCAACCAGTCCCCCTCCGGCAGTTTCATAGTCGTTACCCAGTCGTTAGACACACCTGGCCCAGTCAGCCAGAACATCACAGGTAAGTATGGAAACATTTAGTGCTATTGTTTTTAAGTTTTTTAAGTTTTACCCAGACCCACCCACATAGGTCTGTAACCACATATAAACCATGTTTCCCCACCAAACAGTTAGAACTGATGAAGCTGCTTGGATGAGCAGCGAAACATCTTCTAGAAAACTCTACAAGTCCAGACGCCTTGCTTCAATCTTCTCTACGTCTACACACTGTGTGTGTATGTTAGAGAGGAAGAGAGCCATTTGCACACTGATCTTGTTTTCTGTGAGTACACACAACCACAGAGTCTTCATAGTAAACAAAAACAAAGAAAGTGTTGCTATGCATGTGTGGCCCTTTGATGTCTACAGTTTGATGGTGACAAGAGCAGCAAGCAGCATGAAGAGAGGATTCACCTGTGCATGAGTGAAGGATTCACTTGTGAACGAATGAAGGATTCGCTTGTGAACAAGTGACGGATCTACTTGTGCAGCCTTCACAGCTTCACAGCCTGGCCCTTCATAGAGCCAGGCTGCACAATCATTTCCAGAGATTGTGCACAAGTGAATCCTCTCTTCATGTTGCTTTCTGCTCTTCTCACCATCAAATGACCACAAGGTCACATGTAAGACCACTTGCCTTTTTGTTTTGTTTAGTCTGAACCTCTCAGCATCAAAGGGCCAGGCACTTACTTTTAGGGCTGCAACAAATTTACTTTACTTTACTAAACTACTTTTAATACTAATTTTAGTAGGGGACTAAACTGTAGATTAGATTTGGTTAGTCAATGATTATTTATTGTTATCAAGTTATTTATCTATGTTGTCTATTTAGTAACATGCACGTATTGTCGTGTGGAGCGCAACACACCATGGAAAAGGGGCACTTAGACTAATTCAGTGATCTCAACTGAGACACTAACCTAAAAGTAAAGTCACTCTACTGGAGGACGTGTTTTCCGAAAGCTAAAAAAAACAGCTATTTTACCCATCCACAACTTCAGACGCCAGAACTCCTGGATGTTTTCATTTTACATGCTTATGCATCGCCGTTGTACGCCTGAATTAGGTACACTTCACTTACTTAGTATCTTTATTTTCCTGACTTTCCTTCCCTGACACCCAGACTTTAGATCATTGTGGTCTCAACTTTACTTCACTGCTCAAATTGAGCCGGAGCATCTCCCATAACTCATCTGTTTGACTTCTTCAGTGGTGGGTTGATTTAGGAGGCAGATGGTGCAAGGAACGAAGCTACTGCCCCCAACCCGTCCTGGGGTGCATTTGATGACTGTGCACAATTCTATTATTAAATGCCTTTCAGGTTGCTTAAATATTATGAGTCATCAACAACAAAATTTTGTGTTGACAAAACGTAATTGTCATCGTGGTAGAAGTTCTCAGCTATCTGTTGCATTCCTACGTTCTTTGTTTTTGTTTACTCTATGAAAACTGTGGTTGTGTGTACTCACACACAACAAGATCAGTGTGCAAATGGCTCTCTTCCTCTCTAACATACACACACAGTGTGTAGACACACAATTATGTGCTAAAATACTCCCTATAACTCCATATACAAGCCAGAAACTACACTACATGAGCACAGGCCTGCAGGTAAAGGTAGGGTTAGGTAATAACCCTTAGGTTATGTTAGGTAATATAGTCATTAAGTTGTTAACTGTAAAAATCACAAATTTTACCTCCTACCAACAGGGTAAACCACCAACAATCAAGAATGCATGATTATGTAGTGCCATGGCTGTGCAGTCAAAAAAAGTGTGTTTATAATGGAAGTCTATGGGACAAAATGGGAGAAAAAATGAAAATCCAGTGCTGTGCAAAAACTAATAATGCAATAAAGTCAATTTTTTACTGATGTTTGACATGACCAAGACTGTAATAAAGGTTAAAAAAAAATCCAGTCCACATTCACCTTTTCTATTAAAAATGAGCCATTTTGTGTGTTTTTTTTCCAATTTTCAGCACCACCCCTTATAAGATTGGTGATTAAAGGGTTAAAATCCTGGGGGAAAATGATGTTTTCACTACTGTTGATTAGAACTGAAGTTAATTAAAAGGTCTATGCAAAAAAAATTCAAAAAAATATTTATCTGATATATTTTTAAAACCGTCAAAGGTAGGGGACGTTTTTGTCCCGAACAACACATTAGGAAGAAAAAATGAAAATCCAGTGCTGTGCAAAAACTAATAATGCAATAAAGTCAATTTTTTTACTGATGTTTGACATGACCAAGACTGTAATAAAGGTTAAAAAAAATCCAGTCCACATTCTCCTTTTCTATTAAAAATGAGCCATTTTGTGTGTTTTTTTTCCAATTTTCAGCACCACCCCTTATAAAATTGGTGATTAAAGGGTTAAAATCCTGGGGGAAAATTATTTTTTTAACTACTGTTGATTAGAACTGAAGTTAATTAAAAGGTCTATGCAAAAAAATTTCAAAAAAATATTTATCTGATATATTTTTAAAACCATTAAAATTAGGGGACGTTTTTGTCCCGAACAACACATAAGGGTAGTGTTTGCGAACAGTCCATGAGGGTTAAGGGGGTTCAGGTACAATCAGCTGGTTTTTATTATCTATTTACACAAAAACATAAAAGAGCAGGTGCTAACCTTTGAACATGCCTAAGGTAGCCCTTCTGAGAGGGTTTTAAAATGGAAGGAAATATTAGAACATGTAACCAGATGCTGTTGGCAGAGTTTTTGTCAAACAACCTGAGGGAAGTGTGAATCCCAAGAACCCCAATGAATCATCAAAATGTGCATTTTATGGTAATAGAGGAACATGTTTAGATGTTTTCAACTTTCAATTTTATTTTTGTATAGCATCTTTTACAATCAGAATTGTCTGTAGGCACTTTACAGAAACCCAGAGGCAAACAGTGGCAACCAAGAAACCTTTAGCAGGACCTGGCTCATAAGGAGAACTTTCCTGCTGATAGTAGGTAGGTACAGTACAGTTGACAGTAGGTACAAGAGGTAGACAGGACAGACAGGATGAAGGAGAGAGAGAGAGGAACAAACATGCACAAACATCATACATTACAGGACTAACAGCAGGTCATTGATGTTGTCACATAAGCTGAAAGACTAACTTGGATAGCCATACAGTTCTATAGCTCAGAGGAAGAATATTTATCAGGCCCTGGTTACAGATACACACAAAAGACACATTAGGTTTTATGTCTGAAAATGGGATTTCATGATTATGAGTGAAAAAGCTTTTCCGTATTTTAAAATTGGAAGCAAACCACAGCCTGAACATACAAGCTGTCACATAATTTGATAGTAACTGTATTTCAGGACATCACAGGGGACTGATGGATATCTGATCAGATGTTAAAGCAGGCTGCAACACTGTGGGCTTTTAAAGATGTGTGTGTGTCTTTGTCTTTGACAGTGAGAAGGAAGGCAATACAGGGTTGGGGGAGAGAGGACATGACATACAGCACCTGAGGTGACCCTCATGTTGCTTTGTATTACATCTTACATCTTACAATCGAACTTGTTTTGTACCAGTGACCTGGAAGCTTGGGGGGTCCTGTGCAGTATTACCTACTCTGTTGTATGCACTGATATGATTAGTACCTCTGTGCTGTCTTTCAGTCTGGTATTTTCCAGCCAATGCAGTGGCTGGCATTGTTCTTTATGGCATATGTGGTTGGAGACAAAATGTAAATAATATGATAGTAAAAATTAGGAGAGCACAGAAATTTTAACATGTTTTCAAACATACTTTTATTTAGGAAGCTTGCATCTGTCCACAGATCAGTTGTGAGGGCTTTGTGCAGGCCAGTAAATCACGTTCACTTTGCTGAAGAGCAAAGAAGGTCATTGTCATGTTGAAAAAGATAATGACAACAAAGAACAAATTTGGCTGCTTTAAGATTTCTTTTCAAGATATTTAGATCTTCGTTTTTTTTTTATTATTCTTTCCACCCTGACAAGGATTCCAGTTCCAGTTGGCTTTGGGGTAAGCTCTGAGAGAAAGGGCGTGTGTTTACTTTCGAAATCTGGCTGACTCACTGAGTTTTTAAAATCTCCTACCCTACCTTTAATCAACCAAAATGATGGTAAAAAAAAATTAAATTAAATTGTGCTATTATGTCTTTGCTCTATTAAACAGTACTTAATACAATAATATTCACATAGAGGGCTAATAATTTTGTCTCCAACTGGTTATACTATATCTATATATTTATATTTATGTATATTTTCACATTTTCACTATATTTTCACATCTCTTCCATGATGTCTATGTGTGAAAATCACAGACTAGACCAGTGTTGGTTGTGAGCTAAGAAATAATAAACAGCAAGCATAAGAACTGTCTGCACTTATTTTGTATGTGCTCCTTTACAAAACAAAGTCACATATGAATATGAATATGGAGTCCCCCCCACCACAGCCCCACTCAGCATCTGCAGCAGCTGGATGGCCCTGCTCGCACCTCGTCCCCATACCCCTTGGCTGACCGTCATCACCTGGGAATTACGCCTCCACCTCATCACTGACCTTCACCACTGAGCAGGTGAAAAGACAGCTGCAGAGACCCCATGCAGGCAAAGCTGCAGGCCCAGGGTCCTGAAAGCCTGTGCCCCCCAGCTAAGTGGAGTACTTACCATGTCTTCAACCTGAGCCTGAGGCTTTAGAGCAGGGGTATTCAATTTCAAGTTGAAGAGGTCCAGTTACAGAAAATTTCTCCAAGCAAAGGTCCGAGGTATATATATATATATATATATATATATATATATATATATATATACCCCTTCAGGTTTTAAAGAATAACCTGCTGTTTGGACTATAGGTTTGGTTCCGTACGGGACGGCTTCTTCCCCATCGTGTGAAAGACATCATGCCTTGTTCCTGTTCCAAAGACGTTGGGCACCAGCGACCAGAAGGACTACAGGCCTGTGGCTCTGACGTCACATATTATGAAGACCATGGAAACAGCTTTGGCCCATGGTCCAACCACTTCTTGATCCCCTCCAGTTCTCCTACCAGCCCTGGTTAGGAGTGGAGTACACCATCATCTTCCTGCTCAACAGAGTCTACACCCACCTGGACAAGCACTGTGAGAATCATGTTTTTTTTTTTTCATTTTTCAAGTGCGTTTGACACCATCAGGCTGGCTCCGTTGGCTGAGAAGCTAACAGCAATCTAGGTGGATGCCCTACTGGTGTCCTGGATGGTGGGCTATCTGACTGGCAGACCACAGCATGTACGCCTACAGGGCTGTATGTCTTTGGAACAGATTGATCAGATTGATCAGCAACACCGGGGCTCCACAGGGGATCGTCCTCTCTCTCTTCCTCTTCACTCTCTACACCACAGACTTCAACAACTGACTCTCTGACAGAGGTGTCTGTGAGGAGAATGTTGTCCAAAATATGGACTATACTGGACTTTCCCTCTCCCCCCTCCACAACGTGCTGAACAGCTCCAGGAGCTTGTTCAGCAACAGACTCCGACTCCCACGATGCACCACTTAGAGACACATTCCTGACTGTCTCACGTTTGAGAGTAGTGATTCTGGTCTTCTCATTTTGTGTGGACTGTAAGTCAGTGCACAGCCATTGCAGCTATATTTATTTCAATCTGCTTTTTGAACAAAAGGGTTTGGTTCCACCAATCAAATGACATCGATCAGATGTTAATGTCATGACTTCTTAATGTGCCTATGACCACAATGCATTATGGATGAGCCATTGATTCCTAATGGCTAGTTAATGTACTGCCTGTGACCAGGCTGTGGTTTCATAATAGATCAACAGAAACAAACCTCTGTCTTCCTCTCACAGCAGACACACACATTACTAGGACAATGTACATATACTTCCCTGTATTTATATGAGCTGAATCAATAACTGTAATGATTTAATTGACCATAAGATAATTACAGGTCTTTTTAGCTTAGGGCAAGTGGTTTTTGTTGTTGCTTGTTTGTTTGTAATAAATAGTCAAAACACAAGATTTCGGGATCTTCACAAACACAGCAGAGGCAATTGTGGGAATTTTTTTCTGGAGCTTATAATAACATCTGTCACTGATTTTAGTCTGTTGGTCTTTAGTTCACTGATTCCTTTCTATTTAATGAGGATATAACAACTCTTCCCATCAACTGACCCACACCATTCCGCAAAGTCCCCAATCAGGCTCCTATACTCGTCTTCCTGTCCATTCTTAATACACCTAACAATGGTGAATCTCGTCAGAGAACTTCTGCATGTGACACAGGTCCCAGTTGTATTTGAAGTCTAACGTGTAGAGACAAAATGGCACATTTATTTATTTAATGTCTGCATTTATTTTTTATTATTCATATGAAAATCCTCACTGCCAGCTTGTTGTGGCATTAGCTAACCAGCAGTAACAACTCTGATAATGACTACCAAGCAGTGTTAATTTTGGCAGCAATTTCTGATTGTTTTTATTTTAGTCTTGTGACTAAAATGTCATTTGATTTTAGTCACGTTTTAGTCATCAACATTTTTTAACTTTTAGTCTAGTTTTAGTCAACTAAATATCAAAGAATTTTAGTCGACTAAATCTGCCATTTAGTCGACTAAAATTCTATGATATATATTTTTTCATGAAATATTTAAGGTTTGAAGTGCAATAAAAACAGGCACAGCTTTAACTTGTGTTATTTGAAACAAACACCTCTTTATTTAATTGCTATGACCTTTTCACAAAAGAACCAATGAACAGAGAGCTGCTCTCCCGCACTGTTCAGTCATGACTTTCTTCATGAATCCTCCATAACTACAGCAAAACACTTCAGTGACAACTCAGAAACAGTGCGCATGCTGTAAAACCATCAGCAGCAGTGTCTAAATTTATAGATTTTGTCACATGTATCTTTGAACGGAAGTTAAGATGACTTGTCTGCAAATGTCGCTTCAGGTTTGTTGTGTTTTTACCGCTGATAGTCGCTCCACACGGTTTGCAAACCGTCTTGTTTGTCTTGACATCAAACGTGTCCGTGTGTCTGTTCTTCTCCTGTTTTGTGTTACCATGCATGAGTACGCCTTCTTCCAGCATCGCGGGGTAACGTCCTTACGCAGAGAGAGCACTTCTGATTGGCTCTCTGCCGCTGTCTCCTGATTCGTCCCTCCCTTCCACAAACAAAATCTGCTCTGATTGGATCTCGTCTCCATCAATAATTTCGTCTCGTTTTCATTCGTTGACGAAAGTGTCAATACATTTCGTCTTCATTTTTGGCGCCATGCGTTCATTTTTAATTAGTTATCGTCTCATTTTTATTAGCAAAAAACGTTTGCTGATTTGTCGTTAACGAAAACTATGACGAAAATGATTCGTCAACAAAATTAACACTGCTACCAAGCTATAAAGCATTACGAGAGGGTCATGCTTGTACAGTGCATTGCAAAGGCATTCGCCCTCTTGGCTTTTTTCTTACGACCCTGGCTCAGGGGCTAGCAACATGACAGCATAGCAAGTGGTTTAAAATAAGATTTACATTTATTTACAAAATTAATTTACAACAGAACTAACAAAATAAACAAGGTAGAGTGGTGTGGCTCTGCTCCTGCTAGCTGAGATAGAGTGTGAAGAATGGAGGAAGGGCCTTATTATACCGTCAGCAGATGACCAGGTGCAGCTGATCAGTAGAAGGCGGCACATCATGCGCTCTCTCCACTAAAGATACTAAGAGTGCTTTAGACCAAATGAATGATACAAATAGGTTTCCTTGAACGAATGGCATAATTGCCTACGAATCATCTTTAGATGCACACAAAACGAAAACCCACAACACTAAAAGAGCTACACGAATGGGTTTCCTTGAACGAATGGCATAACTGCCCACGAATCATCTGAAGATGCACACAAAAGGAAACCCCAGCTACACAAAGTTCATTGGTAGAAGCCAAACAAAACTAAGGCACTATAATGCCAAGTTGCCAAGTTGCAGACACTCAACTCAACAATTCACGCCAGCCACAGTCCTCCCAAGAAACAGAAGTGAAAACAGAGTACTAACAAAACTCAAAAAGGTAAACCCCAGTCCCTGACATCTTTCAGGACTGCCTTATGCCTAACAGTCTTCTGTGAGGCGTGCCGGGCTTGAGGCAAAGTGCTACACAGTGTGTCCGGCTAGTCTTAATCAGCCATACTGCGCAACATACCACCAACAGGAACTGATGTTCCCACCCAGGATTACCTCAAAACAAAAAAGGCAAAATAATAAAGTAGTGAACCGATGGAAGAACCGATGGACCAGTTCAGCTGGTTCATTCGATGCCTACCTTACCAGGGTTTACCACAAAACACAAAAGGAAGGACAACCTACACACCACACCACAACCTCACTGTTGATTGGGCATCTGAAACAAACCACAGGGTGTTGGTGTTCTTAACAGACGTCTTAGGTATAAATAAATGTGTTCATTCATATTAAAGATGATAAATTTAGATTGTAAGTACCATTTAGAAGGTAGACACAGAGCAACAGATAAACCAAATTAAGCAGACATATTACACCTGGTCATTTATTGGGGAAAATGATCCAATATTACATATTTCTTAGAGCCAAAACAATGTGTAGTAGATGAGACACAGAAGCACCAAGTAAGTGTGCACTTTGTGCATAATAATCAGCTTTTAAACAATGAATCATTTTACAGGGATAACAGTGGCGGCAGACTGTTTCTTGCCCTTGTCTTACTTGTTCACTTTATCCAGTGGTGCATTTATCTCTATAAAATATACAGAAAGGGGTATTTAAGGTATGTGCTTGCATTTTAAATTGTTTTAGATTTTAGTTACTAATGTAGTAAAATGTAATAAAAACACTCCAAGGTCGTACACAGAAACAATGACAAAACACTCGGGCTAAGGCTAAGGCAGTCCAAAAAAACATTCACACACAGGTTTTCTAGAAGAACACAGTGTTCTGAAGGCTGGAAATGTCGGGAGTCCAGCTGACATCCTCCTGTTAGAACTCTTAAAATGGCGGCCAGCCACTGACGGGGCGGCCGGAACGTCCGATCGACCTGGCGGGTTCCCGTCGCTGGAGGCTGGACACGCCCCTACCTTTAGGATCTCCCACTAGCGAAGTGGTATTTAGGAGGTTGGTTTCCTGCCTGGGCTCCGTTTGCTATGACGATACAGACTACCCGACCCTCTACCACATGCCACGGACTATGAGTTTGCCTATTCCACTGGCACTTTTGCCTGGAGAACTGTCTCCCCGTGTATGAACAATGCCTTACTGTCTCCCCATGAACACTAGGTATGACACTATGAGGTGCACAGGTACACATACACAGGTGAGACACATTAGGGAGGAGCACTTGGCAATCATTTGGCAGCCACTAATATGCATTTTTTCTGCTCAAACTGTCAGAAACAGACTCCATGAGGGTGGTATGAGGGCCCAACGTCCACAAGTGGGGCTTTTGCTTACAGTCCAACACTGTGCAGGGCGATTGGCATTTGCCAGAAAACACCAAAATTGGCAGATTTGCCAATGGCGCCCTGTGCTCTTCACGGATGAGACAGTGAGGACAGTTGTATTTTTAAACTATTTCAGCAGGCGGTCATGTATATTTGAGTGTATGTTAGCACTGAGACATTTTTATAGCACACTGAGCACGTGACAGATGTGACAGTGGATATGGAAACTATTCAGACCCACCTTAAATTTTTCACTCTTTGTTATATTGCAGCCATTTGCTAAAATCATTTAAGTTCATTTTCGCCTGATTAATGTACACACAGCACCCCATATTGACAGAAAAACACAATTGTTGCCTTTTTTTGCAGAAATTTGTTTAAAAAAGAAAAAGTGAAATATCACATGGTCCTATGTATACAGAGACTTTGCTCAGTATTTAGTAGAAGCAGCCTTTTGATCTAATACAGCCATGAGTCTTTTTGGGAAAGATGCAACAAGTTTTTCACACCTGGATTTGGGGATCCTCTGCCATTCCTCCTTGCAGATTCTCTCCAGTTCTCTCAGGTTGGATGGTAAATGTTGGTGGACAGCCATTTTTAGGTCTCTCCAGAGATGCTCAATTGGGTTTAAGTCAGGGCTCTGGCTGGGCCATTCAAGAACAGTCACAGAGTTGTTGTGAAGCCACTCCTTTGTTATTTTAGCTGTGTGCTTAGAGTCAATGTTTTGTTGGAAGATAAACCTTCGGCCCAGTCTGAGGTCCTGAGCACTCCGAAGAAGGTTTTCGTCCAGGATATCCCTGTACTTGGCTTCCCTCGATTGCAACCAGTCGTCCTGTCCCTGCAGCTAAAAAACACCCACACAGCATGATGCTGCCACCACCATGCTTCACTGTTGGGACTGTATTGGACAGGTGATGAGAAGTGCCTGGTTTTCTCCACACATACCACTTTAAGGTCAAAAAGTTCTATCTTGGTCAGACCAGAGAATCTTATTTCTCACCATCTTGGAGTCCTTCAGGTGTTTTTTAGCAAACCCCATGCAGGCTTTCATGTGTCCTGCACCGAGGAGAGGCTTCCAACAGGCCACTCTGCCATAAAGCCCCAACTGGTGGAGGGCTGCAGTGATGGTTGACGTTCTACAACTTTCTCCCATCTCCTGACTGCATCTCTGGAGCTCAGCCACAGTGATATTTGGGTTCTTCTTTACCTCTCTCACAAAGGCTCTTCTTCCCTAATAGCTCAGTTTGGCAGGACAACCAGCTCTAGAAGGATTCTGGTCATCCCAAATGTCTTCCATTTAAGGATTATGAAGGCCACTGTGCTCTTAGGAACCTTAAGTACAGCAGATTTTTTTGTATCCTTGGCCAGGTCTGTGCCTTGCCACAAAAAAGTTCCTTTGACCTCATGATCCTCATCTGCTCTAACATGCATTGTGAGCTGTAAGGTCTTATATAGACAGGTGTGTGTCTTTCCTAATCAAGTCCAATCAGTATCATCAAACACAGCTGGAATCAAATGTAGGTGTAGAACCAGCTCAAGGATGATCAGAGTTAATGGACAGCACCTGAGTTCAATATATGAGTGTCACAGCAAAGGCTCTGAATTTCTGTCAATATGGGGTGCTGAGTGTACATTATTGAGGAAAAAATGAACTTAAATGATTTTAGCAAATGGCTGCAATATAACAAAGAGTGAAAAATGTAAGGAGGTGTGAATACTTTCCGTACCCACTGTATATGTAACAGGCATAATGTCATAGTGTGCAGATAAAAATCATTTAATGCATATTGCCCTCCAGGGAAATTGCAAATTTACAGTATCCACACTGGTGAAAAAAATCATTAATTTACTTTAGTTTTGTTGGTGTGTGCATAATTTTATACTGCAGATGGGGGGGGATCAGATCCATAAAGATGTCTAATGCTTACTACTGGCACTGGAGAGAGTAGAAGAAAAACATATTAACAGAGAGCATACAGACAAAGGCCTTAGAAATATAATGGTGAAACTAGCACTCTGCACAAGATAATTTCCTGACACAGATCTTGTGATGCAGTTTTTGTGATGCTTTTGTAGTGTTTTTGTATCAAAAACATTATGACCATAATTTTATTGCAGGTGCTGCCCCTGTGGTATTGACATTGTTATTTCTAATAATAATTAGCTGATCAGTGAGTCAACAGCAGAAAAAGCATTCTGAATTTAAATTCAATAGTGTGATATGACATACCTGTATCATATATATATACATATCACAACATGTTATTTGCCAGCATCACTGAGGCAAGGCAAATAGGAGTGAAGATAAATGTCAGCTCCTTCCTTGGAGGTAACAAAGGAAGTGAGAGAAGATCTCCCTTTTGCAGCCACATTGCCAGTACATTTAACACATGTCTTTTTGCATATGGAACCTTTAAACAGATGGTTTATTATAGCGTTGGACAGAACACTGGTATTTTTTGAATATAGACACTTTTACAATATGAAATTAACAGTTTGCAGTGCACTGCTACATGGAGAATGAAAAAGCTGTGATATAGCTGTGTCCCATTTCAAAGGATACTTTTGTAGACAAATGCATCACAGCAGTGTGCCAAACTTTTCTCACTTAAAGGGCTCCTTCAAATGCAGCCTAGGGTCTTCTTGGGCCCAACATATCCCAGGGGTTATTGTGTCATTGTGAGGGACATACCTTCATTAGTCGTGTCCTTTGAAGGATGCAGCTTCTGAAATAGGGCTCAAAACATCAGCAGACTTTCCTACACAAAACAGAGATCCCATTCAAACAAATTAAATGGAAGTATTACACTCAGTCAATTATTTATTCTGCAAAAAGGTCCATCTTACACATATGTAAATGCAAAAGTATGTGAGCCTTTGCTTTCAATATCTGCTGTAACCCTTTGTGCAGCTTTGAGCCATTTTATCCCATTCTTTATTACAGAACAGCTACAATCGGAGATATTAGGGGTTTCCTCACATGATCGCTTTTAAGTTAGGTCCATAACATTTTAATTGGAATGAGGTCAAGACTCTGACATTAACTGTGCTCCTATTTAACCATTCTCTTGTAGAACCTTCTGTATGTTGAGATTCAGCTCACTGACAGAGGCCTTGACATTTTGCTTCAAAAGCCACTGGTATAAATCAGAATTCATAATGGAAAGTCATCCTGCCACAGATGAAACAAAACAGGCCCAAACCATGTTACTACCACCCCCATGTTTCCCAGTATTAGATTCCCATTTAAACCAAGGAATTCCATTTTGGTCTCCTCTGTATAAAAAAAACCTTAAATACACATTTTTTTGGAGTGACCTTTTTTGTCAACAGAATTGTTTGGAAATAGTTGAGTACTTCATTTTGTTTTACATAAACTACAGAATCATACATGTATTGTGATTTATTTTATGTCTAAAATGAGAGCAAGAGCTGAGATCAACATATATATATATATATACATTTAACACACACACACACACACACAGAGAGAGAGAGAGAGAGAGAGAGAGGCACAAAACCACACAAAAACAAGCCCACACCTTTTTTAATGGAAGTCTGTTTCCTTTAAAGGAGCAGTAAAACATGAGCTTTCCGCCTTCCATCTGTCCTCAGGGCCTTCTGTGGCTCTGTCAGAATGGACTGTGGCCTATTAAAAAGCTAAACACATTAGGGTGTGACCAGAAACCACATGCATCTAAAACCACCAGCAGAAGCCCAGGAGCATTACTAGCTTTAATGTACAACTGGTTGTACATCTAGTGTGCTCCTGTTGTAGACACAGCCCAACAAGAAGTGATGATGAGCAGCAATGGCGGATCATAACATTAGGCAGCAGGATGAGGTGTCAATCTAACAATCTGTAAAAGCAGTAGTGATTCCTGATAGATTAAGTGCAACAACTGTATAACAATAATTGACAATGAAGAGCTATTCCCTTCCATAACCTATATCTCGTATCATTATGGTGACCACCAGTATGATGTTAGAATACTGTGTCTTCATTGACACATTGCCTCTCATTGCCTCTCAACAGCATTGTCCATGTTGTGATGGTGGACTAGAACTGCCTTAATTCAAAATAGCATAGATTCAATAAAGTGTTGGAAACATTATTCTGAGTTTTTGGTGCATTTGTTGACTGCACATCCATGATGTGAATGTGCCATTCCACCACATCCCAAAGGATTAATATCTAATAAATGTGGAGGACATGCAGGACTTTCCCAGATCCTTACCATGTTCGTGAAACCACTTTGAGGTGATCTGTTTGTGACATTGTGCATTATCCTGCTTGGAAGTATCCATCAGAAGATGGTTCACTGCTCATAAATGGATGGACATGGTCATGGCAACAATGGTCAGGTACACCATGACATTTAAAGAATGTTAAAATAGTACACTATTTTATGTTTTGTGCAAACAAAATCTCCCCCACAACATTAAAGCACCACCACTAGCCTGAACCACCGATACAAGGCAGAGTGGATCCATGCCTTTATTTTGTTTATAACAAATTCTGACCCTACCATCTGAATGTAGGCAAAAGTAAGCTTTACCATGTCTAGATGCATTAAATTGCTGCCATGTCATTGGCTAATTAGCTGTTTATGTTTACAAGGAATTGAACTTCTTTTGCAAGGTGGTTTTACAATACTTACAGTTCCTCACATGACTTCAGGGTGTCTTCAAAACTGACTCAATCCCCATAGACATTCATGTTAAAACAGAAATCAATAGGCTTTAAGCCTGGTACAAAATAACTTTTGATCTCTATGGATTATTTTCCCAGGGGTAAATTGTTATAGAATTTATATTAAGATTTAAAGCAAAGTTTCTCGATTTTAACTACAGTCTCAGATTTTAACAGAAAGGAAGCC
Source organism: Parambassis ranga (assembly GCF_900634625.1). Taxonomy (NCBI): domain Eukaryota; kingdom Metazoa; phylum Chordata; class Actinopteri; family Ambassidae; genus Parambassis; species Parambassis ranga. Next base: position 1,121,476 of record NC_041039.1, on the reverse strand, counting down.
TTTAATAGAACCAGACTGGGTCAACCAGTTTGGGAAGAGAGGAGAGAACTTTAAATGTTCATCTCACCACAGTTCATGTGTTTGTTTAACCCATGCTTTACCCTCATGTATCATTAATGAAATTTTTGTCCTTAATGACTCGAAAGGGTAGAAATTAAAGTGATGCCTGAGGGTTAAGAATCCGCTGAACAACACCCAGTGGATGAACGACACACACAGGCCTTTTCACACTCCAAACATCCAGAATCTTACAGCCCCAGACATAGACAGGACAGAGAGGATGAAACAGGGAGACATACATGTAATAAGCATCATACATTAGAGAGAACAAACATGACAGGTTGTTATAATAGAAATGCTGTATTTATATGTATTTTAGCTGATATGTTAGTCAACTTAATTATACTAGTACTACATGGAAAATGACATAGGCAGATGTTAACAGTAGACACTGGGTTTGTCAGAGGGCTGGAGCATGTTGTTCTGGACGGAGAGAGCCTGTAGTAAGATACAGAGAGAGAGAGAGAACTAGGAGGAAGACTGCACACACTGATGTAATATTTCCAGTGTTTTTATTCAATATTTAAAATGTGTTGATGTGATTTTTCTGCTCAGGGAGGCTGAGGTTGTGTTCATAAACTCACACTCTGATCGACCCCTTCTAATTTGGCATAGGAAAAAGGCTTTAACAAATCTGTCTAGAACATTGCTTATGAATAAGAGCACCGCACATGGTTTCCATAAATGCAATATTTTAAAATATTAAAATGCTTTTAGAGACATGTCTGTTTGAACTGTGTCTTATTACATTATTTACATCAAAGCCAAACGAATAATGTGTTCTTGTTTATAAATGTTTTAGCGAACCTTGAAGCTAATCTACAAATGTGAAGAAAAATAATGCTTCAAAGAGGTTTCTACAAAGCATTATGAAATAAATATGCCAATGAACTGGTAAATCAAAATGAGATTAAAAGTGGACCACATGTGACTGAAGGAGGACTCCCTCACCACTGAAGGCCTCTGTGAACGTGGGACTTCCAGCATTTCTATGCATTGGCCTGCATAGAAAACCAACATATTATTTGGAAACAAATACTGGGAAGATTGTACACTGCCCAAAAAAATAAAGGGAACACTTAAACAACACAATGTAACTCCAAGTCAATCACACTTCTCTGAAATCAGCCTGTCCAGTTAGAAAGCAACACTGATTGTGAATCAGTTTCAGCTACTGTTGTTGTGCAAATGGAACAGACAACAGGTGGAAATGAGAGGCAATTATCAAGACAACCTCTATAAAGGAGAGGTTCTGCAGGTGCTGACCACAGACTATTTCTCTGTTCTCATCCTTTCTGCCTGATGTTTTGCTCACTTTAGCATTTTGTCAGTGCTCTCACCCCTAGAGGTAGCATGAGGCGGTGTCTACAACCCACAGAACTTGCTCAGGTAGTGTAGCTCATCCAGGATGGCACATCATGGCCCATTCCCCAGACCTGAATCCAATCAAGCACATCTGGGACATCATGTCTAATTCCGTCTACCAACGCCACGTTGCACCACAATAGAGCAGGTGGGGAAACTGATTGCTCTTTGGCAACTTTAAGAAAACAAATACCACAGTAAATGTGCAGGAGTGGTGGCTTCTCATGTCTTGTGGGACAAAGCTTTGTGTGGCAACCTGATCTCCCTTGGATTTGGATTCCATTTTTACAAAGACCGCTGGATCTCTTTTTAATGGACATTGTTAACCCAAGACTGTATTTAAGTTTTGTGCTGTTTCTGCTGCAGATCTACATCAGTAACTTTTCACTTTTTCAGTTTACCTTATTTTTGGACTCATTTTTATTTAAGATCACTTTTGGCTGGAATTGTTTTACGTTTTTTTTTTAGTTTTAATTTTAGGTTTTTATTAGAACTCACACTTAATACAACTTAATACAATATAAACACAATAGTTTCAGCTTACTTCAACAACCTGTCATGTTTGTTCTCTAGAATGTATGTATGTTTGTGCCTGTTTGTTTGTCCCTCTCTCTCTCTCTCTCCTTCCTCCTCTCTGTCCTCCTCTGACCTAGGTGGCTGTCAGCAGGAATGTTCTGCTTATGAGTCGGGTCCTGTTCAATGTTTCTTCCTGTTAAAAGGGAGTTTTCTTGTCACTGTTGCTCTTAGGGGGGTTCAGGTTCTGGGTTTCTATAAAGCACCTTGAGACAATTCTGATTGTAAAATGCGCTATATAAATAAAATTGAATTGAATTGTGTTACGTTCCCCAGTTAGTCCAGGGGATGAGGGGAAGCAACAATAATGTTACCCAGGCCTGAGGAAGAGACAGCAGTCGGAAACAGTGACTATTAATTAAATTTATTTACTTAAATGAATAACAAAATAATAAATCAAACACAAAAGCAAAACTAAAAAGGTTAGCGCTAAATATCATGCTTTAGTCCCTCTGGCACGTAACAATTGAATCAACAGCTTTAGTTGAACCAAAGGTTTTCCTTTTTCATTTGGTTCTCTTGCCCTCTTTTTGTTAATGTAAACACCCAAAACCAGCCTTTGTAGGCTTGGACAGTCTGAGTTAAAACTCTGGAGGATCTTTAATAAACCCTAGATTCCTGTGCACTTTAAACCCACTAACACACTGAGCAGAAGCTTGTCCATCACTTCCTCTGGACTTCCTGTGGTCGAGTTACTGCTGCATGTGATGAGAGAATAAGACGATGAAAGAAGTGTTAACAGTAAAGCTACCCTAACTACAGTTTGTTTATAACACTAATGTGGTTTATGTTTTATGTTTCAACACAAACCGGCCTACAGGCTCAACTCTGTATCTGTGTTGTCAAAAAAATATATGCTACTAAGGCTCTGGCTGAGATGGTTGTAACCAATACACAGAGGTGATGTTTCTTAGACTGCTCTTTCTATTTAAGTTGCATAAAGGTGTCCACACTTAGACACGCCTGATCAATGAAACTACTTTACCTACCTTTACTACACAGCTTACAGCTTTGTGTGTAAAGGATGCCAGAGAGCTGGATTTTGCTTGTTGCAAAAGCTGCAACAGAATTATGGTCTACGCCTGCAAATCTGGCATGTCAGGTTTAAGAAAACATACCTGAGTCATTCTCCCTGGAACCAAAACAGAACTGGTTGCAGAACCGTTTGAAGATAATGTGTTCAAAATTCCCAAAACATAAAGAAAACCGCTGTTCATGAAACTTAGAGGATTTGAAAGCTCACTGAGTTTCGTTAGACTTTGAGTGGGAGTGCAGAGTGGGAGTAACAATGGGCCGTCAACTAGCAACTAGTGAGGCAACAGCTCTTACCTGTTCACAACCCTGTCCCTTCATCCCACAGTTTCTGGTCGTTAACTGGCCATTAACCAACTATAGGGATCTTAGTCATGTGAGCTCCTGCAAGATCCACCCACAGAGGTCCTGAACACATAAAACTCAGATTCCCAACCAGAAAAGTAGCAGAACTGAAGAAGCCACTTGGGGGAGTGGCGAAACGTCTTCAAAAAACAATCCTTGAGTCCACTTGCCTCGATTTAAACTCTTGGAAATGACTATGACCTGGATGAATGAGAGCATCCACAGATAAACTGAGGAAAGCAAATTTAGGAAGTAAATTATAATCCTACAATGAAAGTGCCTTGAAAGTCTTGACCACATAGTAGTTTATCAAGAAAAAAATCTGCTCCTTTTACATAGCAGACACAATATGCTCTCACAGCAGGGATTGTATCTGCGCACCGCAACACATGCTTTATACTCATCCTCAGACTCGGCCGCACAATTCAGCTTTCTGTCCGGATTGTTGACCACACAGAAATTGTATTGACGGTAAGAGTTCTCACGCCAATGATTGACACCATGCCTGCTGTATGACGATCAACGTCATATACATGTACGTAAACACACAATGAGTGATCCGGACAAAGTCAGACATCTGCTGTAAACAAGATATTTGTTGTAAGAAGACAAAGATTTTTATGTGACTTGTTTTATCCAGCAGTGATCCAGAGTGAATAAACACGTGAAAGTACCATCGTGATTTCAACAATGTAACTGTATTCTAATTACCATCTCTTCAGATTGTAACTGTAATGGAATTCAGTCATATTTTGTATTCTAATTATGTAACATCGATACATGTAATCCATATCCAAAATTAGGGATGTCCCGATCAGGTTTTTTTGCCTTTGAGTCCGAGTCATTTGATTTTGAGTATCTGCCGATACCGAGTCCCGATCCGATACTTTCAAGATTCTCCATAAGATCAATAAACTTTAATTTCTAAAGAACATTTAACACTGGAAAGGCCCCAATCATCAACATTATTATTATTATTATTATTGATTATATTAATATTAATGTTGATATTATTATTATGAGTAGTGGTAGGCCTATTACCATAACTTATCTGAGCATAGTCAATGGAGTTAAGTCAAACCAACCAGTACGTCATGAGCAACAGAGCCAAACAATACGCACTCTCTGGGAGTGGTCTCACCTGTATGCACATGTGCTTGTGTGCGCACGCGTTTGCATGTGTGTATGCGCATCAGGCCGCTGCAGACAGCTGCAGTGAATTTTACAAACGCCACCATGTAGACAGAAACAAATAACTGATAGCAGAGATGGCACCAGAGGACTGGGCAAGAGAACTAATGGGTGGCGCTGCAGCGAGTGCCGCCAGTGAGAAGGCAGAGAACTTCACTCGTACAACGCGGACTCTCTCTGAGAGCAGGTTCTATACATGAGCATGTTTAGTGTCGTGGTGAATTGTGGCAAAGTGTTGAAACGGTGATTCAACACTTTGCTTCACAGCTCTCTGTGTCGCTGTAACGTCCAAGCCCTGCAGCGCTGTGACGCACCGTGGCGACGCCGCGAGCTGACCGTGGTCTGCTCAGAACATCCCGTAAACGTTACACAATGAGTTAAAAAATAAGAACTACCTGTTGATTTGACACATTTTAAGACAGAAGCCGCGGGTCATATAAAGTCCGACGGCCTTTATACACTACGACGCATGAGTGACGCCTTTTGTCATCCAGTCTCTTTGGCAGAGAGAGAGAGGGAGATAGAAAGAGAGACAAACAAACCAGCATGCAAATGTAATTTATCACGGCCGAAAAACTTAACTTATCGTGCAATTAATTGATTTATTGTTTATCGCGACAGGCCTAGTCATAGCCACCCTGCACAGAAGGCTTTGAGAGCCCTAATAAATATATAACCGAGTCCTGGTCGGGAGGTAACAGCCGATTCCGATCGAGTCTGAAATCATGTAATCGGGCCCGATTTCCGATCATGTGGGCGGATCGGGACATCCCTATCCAAAATCCTTGCCAACCCTGCTGATAACGTACAATGCACATGAATGACGTTGCATGTTGACGTACGTTGTAACCTGCAATTGCCTTCAATTCAATAAACGGTCAATTGTACAATCTGCACAAATTAAACTTGATGCCATACCAAAATTATTAGATCCACATTGCATAGTGCGTCATGCACTGGCTGAGCTGCTGACCAGTGTAAAGAAATTGTGAAGTACTTCAAACATTCCACCTGACAGAACACTGGAAACAACAGTTAAAGTAGTCAAGGATGCTAGAAATGATCTCAAGTCTGACTTCTCTCATCCCATGGTCCACCAGCCTCATGGAACACTGCCATGCTGCAGCCCATGACCCCCTGCTCTCTGTGTGCCTTAAATCAGGAAGAACTGATAGGCACAACTCAAACTGTCAGAAAAGTCCTCTTCACATGATGTACAGATTTGCACCATTACTGACTCCTAAACTGTGACAGCTAAAAATTCTGGACCTATATAAAATTACATACAAACAATAAACAGTGCAGTTAATAAATAGACAAGGAATGAGGTGCAAAAGAAATTATTCACAAAATGAACTTTGACCCCATGCCTGCTGTAGAAGTGTAGAGCAAGCAGAGGAGCCACCTGTGCCCCCACCAAGACAAAATACAATGGTTGGGGCAACCTGCCTCTCAAACTGGGAAGACATTGCTGTTCCCCCTGTTTCAGGGCCAAAGTTTGTTAAAGAAGAAATAACATGATATATCAGCAGTTGACCTACAGAAAAACTAGACCCAGACAATGTGCTTAAGTGGTGGCAGTACAACAGCACCCGCTTCCCTGCACTTTTTAAGATTGAGTATCCTTGCATGTAGTGCACCAGCCAAAAGGGCATTTAGTATCTGCAGGCACATACTGAAGGAGAAACACACCTGGCACCAGAGTCACGGAGTCATACACCACAAGTGGAAGAATGATCTGTAAAGTTAAGAGATATTTCAAAGGGTGTTGAGCAATAGAATAGACTTTGATTTGGTTGTCAATTTGGTTTGTAAATATGTGTATATTTTGTAATTAAGAGCATTTAAAATAAATAAAATGGAACTGGAAATAAAGTGGAAGTAAGAGAGAGAGTGAAAGTGCATGTTAATGAAAGGAATGATGTTCATTCTTCCTGCTTCAGCTTCCTAACTGTAGTCAGAAAGCATTGGGTGCTGTTAACAGCTCCAGAGACAAAAGAAAGGGGGAGAAATCATTTTTATATCTGTCAGATTCAGATTTTAGATTTCCACATAATATTGAATAAAACTCAGAGGTTGTGAATTACATAACAACATACACACATACACATGGTGCAGCACATAGCGGGCTTTACTCATGTGCGACACAGACCAGGTGATGCAGTATTGGAGCACAAACTGTGCCCAGTGTGGCAGCACTGCAGTGCCAGAGTGACCCTCTCTGTCTACACGTGTTTGGAGCTGCCTGCTGCTAGCAACACTCATGCACCATCTGTTACAAAGCAACAAGGGATAAGAACATCTTCGTTTTCCCTGCTGACATTTTTCCATCTGACACATACGTATTTCATTGTTCTTTGCATTATACTGACATTTATGAAGCTTATGTCTGCACTGCAAATAATAATAGTAATATAATCAGCCTTTGCAGTGGTGCATGTGCATTTATACACAGGTTTAATATCAATACATTTTTTTTCTAATTTCAGAAGCTAGACTGGCAGCTGTTGTTAGCCATTTTGTTACTAAACATGTTTGGACCATTTTTTGCATGTGCATGTCCCCTCATGTGTCAGTCACAACATAATGTGCTAATTTTCTCTGAATAACTTTTTACAGTATATTCCTGGAAAATAACTCAAATAAATATTATATAGAAGAAAAGTGGTTTAACAGAGGAGTCAAGGAAGCCATCTATGTTAAGCTGGAAAAAAACCTTCCCTTAACAGAGGTGGTGGCCTCAGACATCATCTTTCTACCACATACAATGCAGTGATTCCATCCATTCCCAGGTAGTTTGCACATACTCACAGTAAGAACAAAGGGCTGTCAAACCAATGTCGTTTTTCATTGTTTCCTTTTTCAAGTTTTCTCAGGAATCTAAAGTACCTACTCCCAAATCTAAAGTGCTAAAATATTATTTTGAGTCAGTGAAAGTACTCAGTTTGAAGCAGGGCAGCTGTACTTATTACAGTTCTTTAACATTTGACTGCTCCTCCAAGCAGCTTTATGTGTTTAGTGAGGAATATGTGGTTAAGGACATATGAAGGTGGATCCCTAATACCTGAAGTATTTGTGCTTACTGGCTGCCTAGGTCCTAGTATGGCTAATGTAATGCAGAAAATGCTGGTGAAACTAGTTAACAATGTGTTGTCATCATAATAGAGTTGTGCATTGAGGTGAAAGCCTCTGGGAAAGAGAGGTTAGCACTCTTCTCTATGTGGATGGAGGTTGATGTCTGAGGCCACCTTCTCTGTTGAGTTTTATCGTTTTATATATTTATATATATATATATATATATATACTGTCTTGCACTGTCTTGCACCATTACATCTTTTGCACTCTCATACCAGTCACAATAAGCTGTTATAAGTTAAACAATTCCTGTTTATATTATGCCAACTGCACTGTCTTGCACTATACATCTTTTGCACTCTTACTGCATTGTGCCTTCATTATGTGCCTTGTATTTTGTGTGTGCCTCATTGTAGGCCTCTCCTGTGTTGTGCCATGTATTTGGGTGTTTGTTGTTTTTCTCCACATTGCTCTGCTCTTTCCTGGGTGTTGTTTTTCCCTCAGGTGTACTATGTAATTTCTGCCTCAGTGTGGCATTGGGCTTGATTTGTATAGGGATGTATTGTACACTAAATATTCTAAAGACTGAGTTTTCAGATATTCATACAGGATGACAATATTTTTCTTTTGTGAGTTTCTTTCCTATTCCCCATCAGTTTTGTGTCCTGTTTTTTTTGTTTATTTTTTCTTTCATCTTTCAAGACCCAATTAGGCAAGTCGCAAGGTTTGTGTTGAGTTTTGATATGAAACAGATGAAACTGGGAAACATAAACATTATAGAACTAATTTCAATCTGACTTATGCCAAGATAACTGGTTAATAAACTTGTTATCTCAATATAGCATTAGAAATAATTGCCAGACTGACAGACTTAACAAATTGTCAAAATATTTACACAAACAATTGAGCAATCTCACAGTAACCAGACTCACTTCTGTTCAATTTAATAATTTTGATGAAGATCCTTGTACAGTGGTACATAATGTACAATATGCGTTAGGCCTACTTTCAGCCAATAATACCTGTACACTAATAGTGTTATAGTGTCCTTTAAACTCATCCAGATAGATTGAGGTCCTTTCTGCTATACATACGTTAAGGCCAAAGAAATATATTTATATCCTGCCTATTGAATTATTTCACTATCTGGAGCCCCACAAAGAAACAAGGACATCTGAGTCAATTTAGGATGTAATGTCCTTATGCCTGTATTTGTTCCATCAAATAGTACACACCCAACAACCCACAAAAACAACAACACACTCACACAGACACATACACACGCATATAACACCATTACTGACTATGTTGTGCCCCTGGCGGTAAAAGCCATCAGCTTTTAGCCATTAATAGGATTTTTATGGACCAGACCTCCTACCAGAGATCTCTAAAAATCTAAACACACATACGCACACACACACACATCCTTTTCTTTCCTCTTCTTAGAATGTGTTCAAACAGTAACCTCCCTACTGGACGCTATTTAAGAGCTGCATTAAAGATGCATTCAAGCTTTAGCTAAAGTTAGAGAAACAATACAGAGGTCCTAAGTTGGATGGAGTACAGTACCTCTTTATACACATAGGTCAACAGCCTTTAACAGCCCTGGTGTTGACAGTGATTTCTCTGCGTCTAAATTCTCATTAGTTCCAACTGATCTCTTTGGGTGGTGTATATGGGGCAGCTGCTGGAATCCATGAATACCCCTGTCCACTGCAGAAAGCATCTACAATGGTGCATCAGACCTGGGCCCCAGAGCATTAGAACAAGGTGGCCTGATCTGAATCTTGTTTTCTTACATCACACTTACTCAAGTTACCTACTGGTCTCTTAATGCCTATCTCTTCCTGCCCTGAAACACCATACATCTCCTAATTCTCCTAATTCTTGCAGTGTCATACAATGACTAGCAAGGCGCGCCACAGGCTAGGGTGAAGTGTCTTGCCCAAGAACACACAACAGAGACTAGGGAGGAGTTGGGATTGAACCAACCCTGCTATACCACTGCGCCACTGTTGTCCCATTTACATGAGTGTGGTCTGTTATTCCTTGTTGATGAAGACCACACATCCCGATCAGACTAGGGTGTCACTCATGCTGATACGTATTGAAAAATAAGGTAATGAGTTAGTTGGTAGACATTTGTTGTAGGCACTAATCTCTGATCATGAATGCTATTTTCAGAATCATCGGTAACCAAATTAGTACATATAATTCTAGGTAATTAGAATAGTAATGACAGGGGCAAAAACCTCTTGAACAGTGTTGGAACTTACCAAGACCTGAGAAAAGTGCATTAAGAAAGTGAATAAGATGAAGCACAGTATGTACTAAGAACTGATGGACATGTGCCAGCACAATGGCTGGAGCCAACAGAGGTGGACTGCAGAGGCTCTCGAATGCTTAGGCATCAAAGAAGCGGCCAAATGGAGAGAGAGGAGAGAGAGAGAGAGAGAGGGCATCTGATGTCAAATCCAGTGTCCCCATCAAGCAGCATCCTCTGCAGCTGAAAAATGAGGCCAATGTCCAAAAAATCTGAATCTAATTGGATTCCATTCAAAAAGCATCTGTCATGAAATCCTTAGTGAACAAAATGTTTTGCCAGTCATCATGATGTCACTATATAGTTATCATATCCTTATGGTCTACATGAAAATAATTTGATGAATAAAATGGTATTAAGCGTTTGATATTGTTGAATAAAGACTGGGAGGGCATGATTGACAGATCTGCTCTTGCTGTGAGTCTCAGACTGTTGTGGTTTGATCTTTTGTGTTCTGTTAGTCTTCTGTTTTTGTTGTATTATCCTCCCTGCCTCGATCTTCCTTGTTTGTATCGCTATTAAGTTACCCTTTCTGTCCTCACCTCCCTCGTTGTGTTTTCTCCTGTCCTTCCTTATGTGTTGTAATGTTGTTTTGTGCTTCCTGTTTTACTTTGAAGTCCTGTCTTCCCTGTGTGTCTTCCTGTTAGTTTTACTTCCTAGATTTTCCCTCCTTTGTGATTGCTTGCTCCTCCCTGATTGTTCTCACCTGTGTCTCGTCTCAGCCATATATAAGTCCTGTGCTCCCTTTTGTCAGTTCATTGTTTGTTACTCCCTGTGCCGTGCTCATCGTCTTACCTGGTTTTCTTCCATCTTGTCATCCTCCATACTCCTCCCGTCCTTCCCTGGATTGGATCTCATTGGTTTGTTGGTTTTCATTCCCTTTTCTTTGTACTTTGTGGTTTTGAATTGTTCTGGACTGAGTTTAGTTTAGTTATTTTTGTCCTCTGGACTGTTTGGCTTTCATTAAAGCTCACCTTTTGTTTAACTTTACTTTTGTCTGCGTTTGGGTCCTATTTCTGCACTGCACATGACGCAGACATTGCTACACTGGAGTTACATGCTTCATGTTGTGATACTGAAAGCATAATGAATGCTGTTTTTTTGTTTGTAAGGGTAGAGGCCTTTCTCTAAACAAAGAGAAAGGCCTCTACCCTTACAAACAAAAACAGCATTCATTGTCATTCACATGTCTGCACATTCTTATGCTTTATTTTATAATTTTATTAATACTTTTTTACAATTTTGGTGCACTTACTGTCATTTACGAATTAGGTAGAACATGATTCCTAAAAAATGTTTAGTGATGTCAGTCGTGGATATGCTAAAATAACACAGTCGAGTTTTTTCAAATACTAAATGATAAACTCCAGCTCAGCTCCCACCTGGGTATTTAGTAGGAACATTTACAAGTACATATAAGGCAAACAAAGTCTGCATGAGTAGTGTTTGTTTGATTTGTCTGACTACAGTTATAGCATTTTATGAAACATTTGTTTAATGCACCTATGTCATTTGATCATAAGCAGATCATGATCTTTTGTATTGAATTTTACATAGACCTGCCTAAGCTGCCCAATTATTTCATTTTACTGAGTACATTTTCATTACTTCACCACACTCTTAGTTGAGTTGACAGATTTACATCATGTATTTGACACTGTACTTTGAATTGGTGTTACCATATCATTCAGTACAGAGGGTATGTATTAAAATTGCATAATCTCTACAAATATCTTTTGATCCTTTGTCATCCGTATTTAAAGATGGCAACATGAATAAACATTTGTACTAATGGTGATTTATAAAGATCTACACTGTAAAATGTAATTAAGACAAGGAAATTCTTGTGCCAGAGGTATCAAGTTACATTAAATGCAGTTAAGTACAGAGTATAAGTGTCACTATAATCCAAAATAAGAGTACAGTATGCAGTATGAGCACAATATATGATACATGGATACAAATATGGAGATGTAAGGTGCTAAGTAACATTTACTTAAAAATATCAAGTGGTCTTAACTCATATGTGCTTACTTTGTTGACTCTACTAAGTTACATTTAGTTAATACAACGTTCTAATGTAGAAAGTATTAAACTCATCAGCCTTGAGTAACCTTAACTGAAAAACTGTAAGTGATGAAGACCGATCCACAAGACACACGTCATGAATTGCACCATCAGTGAGGAGGGCTGTTAGGGGTGTATATATGTGTATTTGCTAATAGTAAGACAGGTGAAGGTCTAGGTGGTTGAGATAAGGCCCCCTCCCCACCTATGTGGCTATGCAGACTGTAGTGGACCTCTAAGTCTTGCAGTCTTGAATCTTATGCTTCC